>NW_017728993.1:297141-306979 GCF_001723915.1 Gavialis gangeticus
ACCAGGTCATCCCCTGTGGCCAGGACCAGGTCCAGCAAGGCGTTACCCCTAGTAGGGCTGTGCACTTCCTGGATAAGGTGAAGGTCCTGTAATACAACCAGGAACCTATGCGAGCAGTCAGACCTGCCTGTCTGCTCCTCCCAGCAAATGTCTGGGTAGTTTAGGTCACCCATGACAATAACATCCCTTGACCTAACCACCTCCATAAGCTGACTGGAGAAGTCCTGGTCCAGCTCTTCCCCCTGGTTGGGTGGTCTGTAGTAGATACCCACCCTAACGTCCCTTTCGCCATGCCCCCCTTGTAGTTTGACCCATAGTGTCTCTGCCTGACCCTCCTCTAACCTGAAGCTAATCCTTCATGGTGTGAGGTGCTCTTTGACATAGAGCACAACCCCCCCACCTTTCCTCTCTGTCCTGTCTCTTCTATATAGGGTATATCCCCGAATACCCACTGCCCAGTCATAGGCAGGGTCCCACCAGGTTTTTGTGAGCCCTACTAAGTCTGGATTCTTACTCGCAATCAGGAGGCACAGTTCCCCTGCTTACTCCCCCCCATACTACAAGCATTAGTGTAGAGGCACCTGAGGCCTCCTGAGGGTGCGTGTGCCTCCCTCCACTCCCAGGACAGTTGTGGCCTCCTGCTCCCCGGATGTTGATGCTTACCTGGGCCTCCCTTCCTTTTGTCACCCTGCATGCTGGTGAAACATCCTCTCCACTCGAAGTGGCCCCCTTCCCCTGGCGAAGCTAGTTTAAAGCCTTGTTGCACCTGTCCTCCATGTACCAAAGGAGAGGAGAGTTGTGGGCAGACTGATTCTTAGATTGGCGCTACCTGTTATTGGTTTTTCCTTTCAAACTTGCCACTTTCATTCTCAGTTGGGCCAGGGAATTGGGTACCAACAGTGAGAAGTCAGGTGCTAGGGGTCGTTCCTGTGCATTGTTAGCCCAGATGAGTTCCAAGCACATTGCAAGGGAGGTGTGGATGAGCCTGGGAGCTTCAGCTCAGTGCCTGAGGCTCAGCAGAGTTACTGGGGAAAGCTGACCTGCTAATGGGTTTGTAGCGTGAATGGTTGGTGGTTTGGGGCTAGAGGGGACATTTGGGAGTGGTCCCTAGGTATCAGGGAGAGTCATACCCTTTGATTTTTGCTTTGACTTGGAGATATAGGTTTACTAGTTTTGATAATTGCTAAGCTGCAATTTTGTTTCTTTGAGTTAAAATATTCCTCCTACTAGTTTTAAACTTCCTCCTCTCACCAGTGCCCCCAGAAACCGACACAGTGGGTTACATGAATAAAAATGTATATTAATTGCACCTGCTGTTTCATTTGCTTTGTGTCAGTGTTGTATTGCAGCTACTTCTGTGAGCCTTGTGAATATACTGGAGTATAGTCCTGTCCTTTGTTGTGGCTGCTGTTAACATGGGTAGAGTTTGTTTCAGGGTTTCTTGCCAGAAGGTGTCAGGCTAGTTCTACCATTTGTAGCGTAATACTTCTCTGTGCTGATGGAACATATCACTCCTGCCATTGCAGGGAAGGGGACCGTAACCATAATTCAGACTGGTGTTTGAAGAAACATCATTTAACCTTTAATTATTTTGCCTATTTTTGACTGAAGCACTCTTATAATATGGCAAGTTTTAACGTTGGGAACAAACTGACTAGGGTGAATAAGAATTCCACCCAGAAAAGGGAGCAGAGGGCATAGACGGGAAGCCAGCCTGTAACAGCAAGGAAGGATGGTTTCAGGATTTGGGGATGAGGCGGAGACTAGGGAGATCTGAGCTCAGACCCTCATTCTTCTAGAGACTCCTGCACAACCCCATGGCAATCTGCATAATTTCTTGTTATTTCTTTTGTCCGTCTGCAAACTGACAATAACAAACCTTCTTTCCTACCTCCCAGGAGTGCTGAGAATAAATCTATTGTACATGAGGGTCTTGAAGTTTATGGGGGTTATTGTAAATTTTATAACTAAAAAGAAAGTGAACATTATGCCTGTACTGTTTTATATGTAGGTCCAGAACAGTTGTTATAAATATCTTTAAACGGGATTGGAAACTATAAGCTCACCTTGTTGTTATGAACACCGCAAGTTTCATTTCCAAAGAAGGAAATGGACTTGACTCTGATGCTTTCCCTTTTATTGTATTGTGTGGGCCTGTCTGTGTTTCTTACTTCTGTTTGCACTACAGAATAATGTAGTTAAGCAAAGAGACTAAGTGAAGGGTACTGAAACCAAAGTGGATGCAGGTATTAAGCACACATAGCCAAGAACGTAGTGGGGGCTCCAACAATAGCACTTCTTACATGTACCAAAGCAAGATGTTCTGTTCTGTTTTGTTCTGCGAAGGCAAGGAACGTCAGGTTTACTTTGAGTCATTCTGAACATGTCCGTTCAGTCAGCAGTGCCGTGGCCACTTCTGTATTGAAAGCATTGACCACATATTTGTACTTTAACTCCATGTCAAACAAAGCAAAGAAACATATAGAAAAAGTAGAACGAGAATAAAAGGGAAGCAGCTGCTCCCTCTCTATATTACTAAACGTAGGGTTTATGAAGCGTGCTCACCTTTCATACTGAAATAATGGCAATTGTGAGGGACTGTGACATGATAAAACATCCTTTCACCTCCTTTGCCTTATTCCATTAAAGGTCTTAGTTCAATATGTGACACAACCAAAAAGTACTTTCATCAATACTCCCTTGGAGTTTCCCTGGTTTTTTAGAACTGAAGCCAACATCATCACTGATGTAAGATTATTGACTTGAATGGAATATAACTTCATGAAAGTGGAGTGACTGAATGGAAAGGCTATTTCAGCACTGTGCTGTGCTTTTCCTGGTGTTGTTTATAGGAAGATGACCTTACTGTGTAGTAGTTCCTAACCTGACTCCTTGGCCTAGGGTGTCATCTGAGTTGCTGTGTTTGCCTGTAGCATAAATCAAGGGATCTGCTAGAATAATATCGTGTGCTTTCAGACGTGTGGCACTTCCACTAAACAGAGGGTTACACCCACAGCTGGGCATGGCAGGTAGTAGATAAATGGTAGTTTCATCAAGGGGGAAGCAACAAGCCACGTTCTCCTGACCCCTTTGTCCTCTCATGAACACAGAGCTTTAATACATAACAGATGGGAAGAAAAAAAATGAGCAAAATGATTCTTCTCCTATGACACTGAGCATTTTAACTTACACCCCCAGGAATGGTTTCAATTTGTAAAATTTCTCTTGTACTTCAGAACAGAGGTGGCCATGCTTGGGGACACAGCTGAGTTTAAACTCTTGTTTCCAGTGCTCTTTATTCAGAAGTCTTTCTTGTACTATTCTGTGGCATAGTCAGGAGTTAAGAAGACAGACAGGACTTTGGTTACAATATGGCTTTAAAAAATTGTCTCCTATAGGCCTTATGAACTGTTTTTCCCTGGGAGTTAGAGCAAACCTGCAACGTCAAGCTGAATTCAGCCTAAAAAGTTTGGTTCCTGGTTGCTAACTCCATTAATTAAGAAGGACAAAGTTGATCTGTGATTTTACTTGTGCTTTTACAGGTGAAGAGAGTGCAATGAAGAGCTTGCCAGATATGCATGTTTACTTCTGAGTAACATTTCATCCTGTCAGGTGCATGCTTCTGGCCATTGGCGACGTGTAGGGGATGTGCGCAGGTGCACGTGCACCTCCTGAGATTGGCAAGGCACCCTCTGACAGAAGTGCCGCCAACGTTGCCAGTGGCACCTGTGGGCAGTCGCCGCTCACCACTCACCCTCTCTCCCTTGCTGCTGACACCGCCGGCGGCATCTGCAGGCAGTCGCCGATCACCACTGGCCACTGCCACTGCTGCTGATGGCATCTGCGGGTGGTCACTGACCACTGGTCAGTGCTTGCCACCTCTCCCCTACTTTCCCTCCTCTACCCCCCCACCGCTGACACTGCCACGGCTGCCTGCGGGAGCTCCTGCCTGCAGGCAGTCACTGTGCCTCGCCAGCCTCTTGGGGCACATGTCGTTCATGCTTCTGGCTTCTAATAAGTTTCCAGTGCAGCCTAGTGGCATGAAATTTGGGAAAGCTTAGATCTATAAAGGCCTTGTTGCACCTTATGTTGTGAGCCACAAAAATGTTGATCGATGTTCGTGCTAGCTTGGAGTTTGAAGCAGTCACACCCTTCGTTTAGAAACCTTCTCTGACTGTCCCACACTTGCACAGTTGTGAAGTGCCACTAGAGGGCTGGTGAGCAAGGATAGGTTTCTATCCCTACTCTATGGGCAAGGGTGAGAGGGATCCTGGGATATTGGAGGACTTCACCTTGGGCAGGACTTCAGTGGGCCGTGGCCACACCTTAATGGAACAAGATCTGGGTAGTGTAGGTCAGAGAGAATTGTGTCCGGGAGTGGTATAACTTTAAGATGCATAATGAATGCTTAAAACCACTTTAATGTGCAGACAATCCAGGGGTTAAAAGCTCTAGGACAGAATCTGGGCTCCACCCAAAATGATCATGTAACAAGGCCTTAAGTCAAAGACAAGATGAGTACTAGCTAAGAAGTTACTATAAAGTTATTATCATATGGCACTATAAAATGTGTAGTACGTATTGGTCAGCAACAAGGATGATATAGCTCTGAGTTGCAACTGCTGGAATGAACTTTAAATAATATGAGTGCATTGCTGATGTCTGAGCTGTAATGTGCCCATCATTGAGTAATTGAGCTGACAACACTTGCTCTAACAGTGGATGCTTTTGAGCAAGGATTTTCTAAAGTCATTTGTGGCATTCATTATTGTTGTTGCTAAGCTAAATCTCCATCCAACTCCAGGGTCAGTATCTACAACCTCCTCATGAATGCTTTTAGCATGCCGTACTTTATTCCCAATCCTTTGATCATCCCTTATTCTTTTCTGCTTCAAAAAGCTCCTTGTCACCTCACCTTTTGTCATTACAATAAATGAAATATACTTAGAAAATACTAAATAATTCTGTCATCTTTCTAAATCTTTCCATGACCAAATTTATTTTAAACTACCAGACAAAAAGCAGTGGCTGACTATGGATGACCCTCCCCTGCGGCGTGGAGGCAAGCAGTCTACATCAATGCATATTCCATCTAAAAGCTTTGACTGGGATTAGGTGATGTAGTTGCTGCAATAACAAGGGATTGGACTCTGACCCAGAAGGTCCCTTCTACTCCTATGCTCTCACGACTCATTTCTCTTTCCCCAGATTTGGTATTTTTTGCTTCTGAATCCCTTCTCTGGTCGCCTACCTCTATAATCAGTGCCACATTGTGGCTTGCCTTTAGGAGAGGATTTGCAGCATTACATCACTTTTCTTTTGGGGGCAGACTGCTAAACTGGGACAGACATGTTTCTCTGCATCCAACTGTTTTGATACAAAATGTTGAATGTGGTAGTCTAACTGCAAGAGCAGTCCTGCCAAAGCCTACCTCCCAGATGGCTCTCAGAGAAGTAAGCAGTAATGATCATTTTATAAAAGTGAAGCTGCTTCTTGGACTGTGGCTTTTAGTAGCAGCTGTGCTTGTATGGGCCCAGTGTGTATAACCAGAAGCCACGATAATCTCAATTCAAGGCTGATGGTGAATTAAGGTAGGAGGTGTTTTGTGGGAAGGGAGGCAATAGAGGGACAAATGGAGGTGAAATAAACTGTGACACACTAGACTTTGGGCTATATCAAATGTAGAATTTATTCTACATTTGATATAACCCAGAGGGAGTCCGAAATCAGATTTAGGCATCCGTGCTGGTTAAACAGTCTTTGGTGGGATTTGGGGACCTCGCAAGAATGAACCAGAAAATCTACATGCTGAGGAGGAAGTGACTAATAGACAATAGCTCCCAGTAGCTCGAGTGGCTCTCTTGCTGGGCTGCACTCAGGGTTTCTATGGCAGAACCTGAGTACAAGTGGAGAGGGTGTAAAGGAGCCACTTGGGTTCCTCTTAAGCCCATTATACCTTCTAACTGCAGATCTTGGGCATGCTGTAATGGGAGAGAGAAGATGGGGCTTATTTCCTTGATGGTAGACCTGGTTTTGAGGAAGAAGTGGTATAGAAATAGCCTCATGTCTAAATCAGTTTAAGTAAATAGGTACAGCTCTCCTGTGTGGACATGTTTTAATCGTTAGGCAGAAGGCAAGGCCAGGTGGTTCTTTATACAGACTAACTCATTCAGAGAGGCATGATGTTTTCAGGCTACAGCCTACTTCATAAGGTGCTATGAACAAAATAGGCCACAGCCTATGACAAGCTACACAAGCCTTCCTGAATGACTTGGTCTATAAGGTGCTATCTTGCCCTGCCTTCTACCTAACTTCAGACTAAAAAGGCTAACTACCCATCTTGTTAATCATTGTAAGCATGGTTAAAATTGGTGTTAGCATAATTTGGTTGGTTTCAGAACGCTCCCATTGATTTTTTTTTTAAAAAAGCTTTTTATCTGGCTCTTGAAAGCACTAATGGGCAACGAAAGGTTGAAGCCAGGGCAAGTGTGTAGAGCAGACATTGATGCATATATAGGTTGATGAGCTTAGCAGTAGATTGGTTGCTGTTGCCAGGTTTCGAAGGTGTGTGGATCTGGAATGGGGCCAGTGGAAACTGAGTAGCAGGCCTGCTTTCCTTTCTGCTCTAGTGGATTGTCCTGCTGCTCCCTAGTGCATGGCGCATGTTGGTGGTAACAGTCTGGGATCTAGAATGACTCAATATTTGTACTGATTAACTCTCTGATCTAGCAGAGAAGCACAATTTTAAGACTGCCAGTAGAACCAGGGGCAACATGTAGGGGATACACATAGTGCATGTGCACCCCCTGAGCATGGCAGTGCACACCCTACAAAAAGGCACTGCTGACACTGTTGGTGGGCAGTCGCCACTTGCCACCTCGCCGCTGACACCGCTGCCGGCGTCTGCGGGTTGTCCGTGATCCCTGCTGGCCACCACCAACACGGCTGGTGGTGTCTGCAGGTGGTCGCCGACCCCTGATTGGTGCTCAGCACCCTCCCCCACCCCCCCGCCACGGACAGCACCGGCAGCATCTGCACGAGCTCCCCCGCTTACCGCCGCTGCGCTTCTGCCGCTGCCGCTGTGCTTGCACCGCTGCCCTGCCCCCCCAGCCTCCAGGGGCACGCATTGGTCATGAGTAGAACATTATTAGTTCAGGGCTTTACAGTCTGTCATGTCTGGTTTGAAGCAGTATTTCTGTTGCTTCTTACTAACACAAAATACTATATTTAATTTGTAATATTTTTAATAATGTCTTTAAAAAGACACCCTAAATGAGGGTTATGACCACAGTACATAGTAAGTGGGTGTACAACGGCCTTCACACATTTGTACACCTGTGTACTGAGGAGGTTGTGCAGGCCATGTGATGAGGTTGAAGGGCCACATGTAGTGTCTATAAATTGTAGCAGATTGTCTGATGGGAAATGCTAGGTGTCACACCTGGAGAGCACAGTTCCCGGTGTGTAATGAGCTCCCACTTACACCAGCTGCCCAGAAAGCTCTGTGGCCCTGTCTGCTCCAGGGTGTTGGGCGAAAGAAAAGTCATAGCTAGTATGATATGAAACCAATCTATTCCTATGCGTTCCTTCCTTTTCTTTCCTTGCCTCCTGACACTTGATGGCCACAATGCGTTGTTGTCTGTGTAATATAGTTCCTGAGGGTTTGCTGAATGATTCCAATGATCTGTAAGCTCTTGGGGCCAGGCAGGACTGTGTTGTTTTACTAGCTTGCAAAGCTCTGTGCACACAGCACATAGTACAAGTAAATGCTAATATTCCAAGGGGTTAGTTGGCCAAGGGGATGTGTTGTAGTGCAGGACCTGTCACCTTTGCTGGCTGTACCTCAAAGCTCACCTCTGCGAGTCACATTGCTGAGCCCCGTTGAAGGTCAACATGATGGAGAATTCACAGTGAAAAAAGGGCAGAGCCTGTGATGTTCTGTATTTGCACAAAGCCTGATTAAGCTCTGCCAGGCACAGCAGTCTGAAATCCTAAGAGACGGAGCCATTTTTGCCATGCTTCCCTCTGTCCCTAGGTGCAGTTCAGACAAAATAGAGGCCAGTGTCTGTCTGTGTCAGGTTGCAGGAGCCTAGGGAACCTGCCTGCAACACAGCGTGAGTGGCAGCCCAGATCCCCCAACCAGTGGAGTTCAGACAATCCTTAGATCAATTGGGCTAAGGCAGCTTTTCTGCCCGCCTCTTCCAAAGCATCACCACGTGGTTCTCCCTTAGCAACGGCTGGGGATGCCTTGGTACAGCCAGCCAGGGGCAGAGAGGGCTGTACAGGCTGAGTACATAGGGGCATTGGCTGGGGTGTTTGCATTAAGGTGTACAGCTCAGCAGAGCGAGATTGCTGTCTAGCTCGAGCTGTGACAGCTGCTTCCTCCTAAGCACTCAGCCATTGGCACAACCAACTGCAGTTTTCTTTGCATTTCCTGCACGATTCAAAAGGCAGTCTGCAAAAATGAGTCACCCTCACCCTGGGTAAGTGAGAACTGAAGTTTCCAGATGTGCAGACGAGGGTTTGGGCCAGCTGTACCCGCACAGGGTGGGGAAGCTGAAGTTGGCAGAATGACTAATAGGGGTGCTGAGCTGATATTAAAGGGAAAACTATTTAAAAGCACACAAAAATGCCTTAATGTTTCCTTGCCTGTGATTCTGAAGCCCTTTATGCTCTCATTTTTTTAAATAAGGAACTGGATTTAGTGACACGTATCATTTAATCAGCAGTAGTTGCAGGCACCAGGAATTAGGACCTCAGTCACAGAAGTCCTTGGATCAAGGAGAATGTCTGAATGGAAAATTTTATATGTAGCCAAAAAATTGTGCTAGTCCCTAGTGCAAGAAGTAGGGCTGAACTAATTCACATTATCCTGGAGGGCTGCAGTGAGGATAAAGGTGGTATAATTTAATACCTAAAAACCTGTATTGATGCTGGAGTTTCTGTATCTTCCTTCTTCGGGTTTACCTGTCTGAATACAGATTTTTGATTCTCATTGGTGCTGCTGTTGTTACTTCACCATTGCTTACTAAAAACAATTGCAGTCCTTAATAACAAACCACAATAAGAATTCGGTATTCTCAATTCCCTCTCTGCTTTACTCAATGGGATACATCTCTGACTAGGTTTTTATTTAATTAAATATCAGGAATACAAATAGTGAACAGGCAGCAGCATCACAACTGCTCTTGGAAATGGGTTAAATGTTCTCCTCCCACCCCACTTCACTGCTTTGTATTGTAAAGCATTGAACAGCCTACTTAATTATTTGAAGTTCCTGATGTTTGAAAAGATACACTAATCTTAGTTTAATGTTAATAGTTATTCAGTTTTCTAATTAATTCTGTAGAAATCATAGAATAAAATTCAGTGAAGCAGACAACTGAAAGAATTAAGAGGCCTGATCTTGCACTCCAGCTTAGGCAAAACCTCCAGTAACTCCACTGCTTAATTATGTTTACACAGAGGTGAATCCTGCAATGACATATGTGGCAGAGCAACTTAACTGGGGTGGGTAGGCAAAATTGAAGTCAGTGAGACTGCTCACATCAATTAAATTACTCAGGTGTGCAAGTCTTGGTAGAAGAGAGCTTCTATCTAGTAGTTTTCAGCCACAGATCTTTGAGTTCTTTGTAAAGGTGGGTAAGTATCATCACTTTCTTTATAGATGGGAAGCTTGGTGCAACAGGGCTGAGGTTAATATTTACTAAAGCTAATATTGGATGCCTTCATTTTTTGGGTCCACCTTTTTTGTGTGCAAGACTCCAACTGACTTTGATGGCAGCTGCCGAGAGTTGGAGCCTCTAGGAACCCAGGTATTAAGGCACCCTGAATTAGT
>NW_017728993.1:311979-317184 GCF_001723915.1 Gavialis gangeticus
TATTTGATGCCTTCATTTTTTGGGTCCACCTTTTTTGTGTGCAAGACTCCAACTGACTTTGATGGCAGCTGCCGAGAGTTGGAGCCTCTAGGAACCCAGGTATTAAGGCACCCTGAATTAGTAGGAAACTCTCCAAACATTTGCTGTGTAAGTTTGCACCATGTGCCAATAGTAGTGATGCAGCCCGCTCCTGTGCCAACACCTGAACCGTGCTGGGAAAAGTGTAGGGTCAGGAACCTCTGATACTCTTGATGAGTTTTATCCAACAAGTCTGAGAATCTGTGCGTGTAGAAAATGTTTGAGCCCCCTCTTGGTTTTAGGAGGCCGTTTGACTTGTGTTTATTGCATGAGGCATCCTTGTGTTACCACTGGTGTCTGCACTTAAGGATTCAGAGAAATGTCTCAGTCCTGGCTGTGTTGATGTCTGTCTCAAAACATTTCTGAAGTAAAGGCTGATTAGACTGGAGAATTATCTGGCTGATGGTGAAAACAGTGAAAATTACTCTACTGTTGGTAATTAAAATCAGTGGTGATAATTTAGAGAAAAATCATAAAATAAAGGACATTTCCAGTAAGAATCATGTGAATGGAGAAATTCCTCATTTAATCTGTCATTATGAAACCAAAGCTATTTAATGAAGCAAGGAAATATTATGAAATTTTTGGAAGCTAGTATTTATAAGTAAAGCCTAATTAGTGTAAGGGGACCTGAACAGACGGCTGTTGAAGTCAATGGAAAGTCTCCTATTGATTTTCAGTGGGCTTTAAAACAGGTCCCAAGGCCTTGATCCTGGAAATAATTAAGCAGGTGTGTAACCTTTTGACTCAATGAGTAGTCTCATTTCCTTCTTAGCAACTGCATAGGAGCATCTGCTTAAATGATCACAGGATTGGGGCAAAGTAATCAACTATTCCCCATATCCAGGCTCTCTATCAGCGAATTCAAGTGAATCTGTTGATTTGAGTAGTCCGTAGACCAAACTGAGACTATGCTGTAGCCTGGCTTGTTATGAACAATGCTATGGAAGCAAATCTGGGTTTTCAGTTTAGTTATAGTTACTTCCAAGAAATATGTTGCGATAAACTCCCCAAACCCCTAATTTAGTTCTTCAGCTGCAAAAGGCTCCCTCTGCTCGGACAGACTGTTATCTTCTCTTGCCAAAGGCCCTTTAGGGTTTTGTGTGAGGATTTCTGCAGGCGGGGAGAGAGTTTGCAAGACCTATGTCCCTGTCTCCTGAGCCGAACAAGTATCAAGTTTCGGGTTTCTTATCCAACCACATGGATGGCCATCCACCACAGAAGAAAAACAGCTCCCCCAGCCATCCTGGTACCTTAGCATATTCTCTTCACATTGTTCAAGTTTCTAAATGTAAAAGGATACTCGCTTGTAAATGTATAACAGTAGTAGTAAGGGAACAGGTTTGTCCTGCTCTGTCCTGACTTTGTTTCATAGTTTCTTGTAGACTTGTAGACAAGAAAGCCAAATTCTTTGTCTGCTTCTCCTTTAGGTAACTGCTCAGGTGCACTGGATTATCTTAAATGAAGGCTGAGCTAGGTAGATTATTCCACATTCACTGAGCCAGAAACTGCGATGGGTGAACTTTCTTTCACTGTGGGGTAAATGAATGAAGAGAGCTGGTTCCCCAGAGCAGATGACGGTGGGCAAATTCTGGTCCCCTTTTAACTCATGGTAACTTGATTGTGTGCCAGTGCCTCCGGCCCAGACAGGCACACTGAGAACCCCTTCTTCTGGAGTTTACCCTGTTTTTCTCTATGCAGAAAGCATGCTTACCCAATACTTACCTCCTCTCTCCAATGACATAGGGTACATGAGGGCTACAGGGCTTCCTTCAGGCCACACGGAAAGGTGCAGCTGTAAACCCGCATACCATTAGTCATTTGAGTAGTTTCTCCTGTGTAAAGGAGTCCTGTTGAATTACCCTGGCTGCAGAATGTCGAATGGGCTATTTGTGGTTGAAAGCGCACAGTTTTGTTTTATGCTTAGATTTATTCTGTTTGCAAGATAAACAAAAAAAGGAAGACTTATATCATCAGCTGGAAATAGCACAAGATTTGGTAGCTTATTAAAGTTTTTATTAAAGTTGAGAATGCATCTCCATCAGGGCTAGAACTGTTTGTTCTCATTACAGTTTAAGTGGAAAAGTGGCAATAAACTGCAATTGTACACTATAAAGCAGAAACCGTAATTCCCAGTGCCTCTACCAATCAATAACTAAGGCTTTGATGCTCTCTTAGACTGTTTCTTTGGTGTGCTGTTGCTAACTTAATTACACCATGAACAATTAACCATGAAGATTTGATTTATAAAATGAATGTTAGAGGCTTGCACAGACTTTGTTCTAATCCTTTCAAATCAATAAAAATGGTCGTAAAATCATTGCTACAGACAACATTGTTTAGCTTTGAGCTACAGTACATAATACACTATAAGCTGATAAAAGCCAGATACTGCTGATAAAATATTTGGCACTAACATTGCACATGAAAACCCTGTAGAGTAGAACGTTCCAAGTGGACAATCCTTTAATTTTCTCAATTCTCAGTAGTCTGCGGCAGTATGTTGTGCATTTTGCTTTAACCAGGCGTCAAGTGGTAGTTTCATGGCTCTCGGCTGTGCTGGGCAGATGAAAATGTCATAGTTCTATTGGGTACCTCAAGGGAGGAAGGGAAATCAGCTGAAGCTATGTGCAGTTTTGAACAAGCAGCAAGTACTCTGTCATTTGAATAGCTGAATCCCCCACTGCTGCTGCCAGAATTATTGCAGTGTGTTTTGGAGAGTGGCAAGCTTGAGTGTAGCCCATCAATACATTTTTAAAAAGGCAAAATAAATTGTGGCTGTTGGTTTCCAAAGCAGTCTTTCCACCTGTTAATCTGAGTATTTGTACTTGTCTTTATTAATTTATTGCTTTTGTTAATGGAAAGAAGGTGAGATGGCTCCAGTGACAGCAATTTATTTTCTTGAATGGGCTGTTAAGATGTTATTCTAGCAGTGTAAATGATACCGAAGTGAGAGCTGGTAAGCAACTGAAATGCTGCTTGTGCTCTATATGATTTAATGCCAAGCTGGCCATTTGAGGGTAGCTAGATGATGGGGTTGACTTCCCGAGGATTGCTTCAGAAGGCATTGTGCTGCTCTTAAGCGTGATGCTCCTCAGATGCCTGTATATTTCCCCTATGGATGTCATGGTCCTAATGCTGCTTTGCTGGTTGAGATAAGATGGGGAAGGAGATGTCATGGCCTAGTTGACTCGTTGGCCCTTTTGGGGTAGGCTAAAACAATACTTGTGGGTGGCGCTGCACAAGTTCCTTGTGTACTCCTGCACACGTCAACAAAGGGACTGCATACAAAAGGCTTAGAATAGTTGCTGAATTGTTCCATTTCTGTTAAAAGTAATTGGAAAAAATAGAGAGAAAGCTCTTGGGCCAGAGACTATATCTCTTAGTAGACTAACTAAATAGAAGCGAAAAAAATGTCTGTCTTTGCGAGCTTTTAGGTACACATACCCTTCTTCAGGCTGAAGAGAATTCAGAGATTGTAAAAGTTACAAAAAAAACTTCATTTTGCATAGGGGAGGTAGAGGGTAGAAGTTTATTCTCCTAGGTACCTCCGAGATCTTTTGTGAGAGGGTTGCTCTGTGATGGCTTCTTCCCTGGAGGTGTCTGAGGTCAGACGGGGAAGTCAAATTTTTTTCCGAATATCTTGGAAAAGAGAGGGAATTTTTAAAAAAAAATCTAATCAAGTTTTTAGCTAGTCAAATGAAAAAGGGAGAATTTTCAGGAGAATTTTTACCAAATATAATTTCACTTTTTGAACTGGAAGAAGATCTGTTACATTGATAGGGTTTCTATTAAACTTACACACTGAAAAGGAACTGAAAAAAAGGCTGGGGTGTTCCAGGCTTATTGTCTTTCAGTGACTCCAAACCAAAACGCTGGTTTTGTTCGGATGCCTAGTGCAGTGTTCCCTGGCTGGAAGTTAGTTAACAAATGAATTCCTCATGCACGAGCTAGAAAAGAGTCCAGTACCGTTTCCTGTCTGGGGTTTCCTCCCCAGCATTAGCAGGGATAAAGACCAGTAAACAGTCGATCAGAGAAGTGAAGAGACAAGACTGAATACTTTTAGGTAGCACGTCTAGGCCCACAAAAGAAGTTTGACTAAATTCCACCTGAGTCCTACTTTGGCCACATAGATCTAAAATTATGATGTTCAAAATACCGGCTCAGCTCTCATGCAACCCTGGTAGCACTCAAAGTCCTTGGGTACTTTCTCAGTTGCTTAGTAGTTATGCTTCTGACTGTGGTCAGAGACACGCCAATGCGGTTAGCAGTTCAATCTAACACGTGCTTTCAGAGCTTGCCACAGAGTAAGGTTGAGTGCACAGTGCCTAAGAGAGTGGATCCCTTTTTATACAGTGGGCCCATGGCTAAAGCTTGCACCTAAGATATGTCAAGTCCATGTTCCAGTCCCTTTTCTGATTCAATTCCCTTTTACCTGGGGCCCTGGGGACCTCCTGGGGCTGCAGCAGTGGATATCCAGGGGTCAAAAAACCCTCCGCGCTGCTTCCTTGCAGGGTGGAGAACAACTGAATGTGAGGTATGTCTGCTCTGCCACATACCGCGTGAGTGTGCTTGTCTGGGCATGGCCTTACATGGGAGAGGGGAGAACCAAATTCCAGTTCCTGGCTTCCTCCAAGTACTGTTTACATTAAACATGTGTTGGATAAAATGCAGGGACTTGCCTCTTTCAAATGATGCTCTGATCACTGGGCTAGTGAGTTGTGTTCATGTTTGCTCTCTTTTTTCCTCTGGCCCAATTAATTTCTAATTCTTTGATTCAGAGCCAGGAAGAAGAGAGCCCATGCCCTCATCCTAGTATTTAGCTTGGTGGTTAAGGTGCTTTTATAAGAGGTGAGAGCTGCGGGTCTGAACACTCTCTGGCAGAAAAGGGACCAAAATATAGATCCCTGCGTAAGAGAGAAAGCTGCTTGATGCTGAATGAAAGGGAGTGGCAGCAGTGCCATCACCTCTCGTCTCTGCAAATGGGAACATGAACAGCCTTATCGCTTCACTAGAAACTAGCATTGTTCCCTTAACATAGCTTCCAAGGTGTCAGGACTGCTTTCCCTTTTCCTGCCACCCAGTGCTAGCTTTTTAAAGGACAGTTTGGCTTGTCCTGGAGAACTG
>NW_017728993.1:317592-333163 GCF_001723915.1 Gavialis gangeticus
GTATGGGGTGGGGTGGGGAGTAGTAAGATTGGGAACATAAGCACTTTTCGACTGGTAACTGGAGGATTATTTTCTTTAGGAAAATCATGTCCTTTCTCCCACTAATTAAAAGGAAATACTGTTCCAGTGAAAACTATAGACTTGTGTGATCTCTTGCTCCAGCCTGAGGAAGCTTGTGATGAAAGTGAAGAAGATTCAAACCATACTACTGTTCACTTCTGAAATGTCAAACCCTAACAGAAAATACTTTAATGTTTTAAAGCTTTAGCTTCTGAGTGATGTGGCACAAACCCTATTATTTGAGACATTGTGGAAAAGACTGACTACAACAGCAGAGCTTTCTTCAACAGTGAGCAATCAAACATTGGCCTTTTGGTGATAGAAGAAATTAGTGGTTGTCCTTTTACGTTGGGGACCATTTGATAATAGAGTTACACTATTAACGACCATTTCCCCCTCCTGAATCCATAGTCACCACTGCTTGGTTTCCAGTGGTTTCATTAGTCCCCACTGGGAAAGGTGGTGCAGACAAAAAGGTCCATATTTAAGAACTGTTATCCAAAAAGCCTTTCCAATCTATAATATTTATGATTCTTCTCTACTTTCAATTTTGTTATAGACACTTCAGCTTCTTTTTCTCTAAAGGTCTGAATAAAGGCTGTTGCTAAATTCCAGAGATTCAGAAAAGTGGAGATGTAAGTTAATATTAAGAAGACTTTGAGTCTAGCTAAATAATCTGTGGAAGAAGATAGTGACTTTACACTGCACATGCACAATTACTGTGCCTGTCGTCTAGGTCTGAAAATGTGAAGACTTTTGTTGTTACATTTATTTTCATTAACTCCTGAAAAAATCAGTATTGTCAATCCCAAATATGCAAGAAAAATCATGAATTAAATACCAGGTTATCGCAGTAGTCATTTAATAATCATGAATTCTTTCTTAAATAGTGCTTCCTGGGTTGCTTAAAAATTGTCTTCTGCATTTGAGCCATTAGTGTTTACACAATATAATTCATGATAGCCAGGCCCAGGAACTTACTTTTGTTTTACTGAAAGTTCAGATTCTGATACGTAACATGATCTCAAGAGTTTTGGCCTTAAGAAAAATGCCAAATATTGCAAGGGTTATAATTGCAACTAACCTATAAATAAATGCAACCTTTCCTTTATACTCCTGGCCCAAATTCAGCAGTCCATATATTCAGAAGATCAGTGAAATATGGTCAAATGCCAATTTATGCTCCTTTGATGTCCTTCATATAGCAGTTTTAGGTGGTATGTGTGTGGGGCTCCTTAAGTACTTTATGCATACTCCCCTATAGTAATAATTGTAAATACATGTATATTAGATCTGCTTGAGGTCAATTTTGTCTAGTTGCCTCTCTTTGTCATTGGCCAATATTAGTGATTCTGAAACTTTTCTGATGCAACTAGTAGCTAGAGAAAGCTTCCATCTTACCTCCTAGGCTAGGGACATATTCAAAAAGCCTAAGCCTGAATTGATTCAATCATTACAGGTTAATCTAATCGGGCTAGGCTAAACTGGTTTGTAACCACATGGACATCCCCTCTGGACCAAAAAATTCAGTCAAGTGCCTGGAGTGGCTCAGTCTAAAAGGTGGTGGGGGGGGCGGTGCTAGAACAGCCCTCCCTTCCCTTCAACACTGCTGAGTTGAGGGGGGTGTTGCCAGGCCCCGGCAGGGCTGGGGAGGGGTTCTCCCCTCTCCTGAGCAGCCAAGCATGAATGTTTATCACCCCTAACTCAGTGTTTAGCAACCCATTAAGAAAATACAGCCTCTCTCTTTAAGCTGTTCTTGAACAGCTTTTCCAAGGAAGGGCATTACCAGCTACCTGCTGGTTAGCCCTAAAATCCATGTCTGCCTTTGTTGTTCCCACAGCACAGACTGTAGCCATCATGTGGTATGCTAGCTAATGCTAAGAGGTGTCTGTGTAAAGCAGAGATTGATCCAAATCAGTTAAGTTTGATACTGCATTCAACCAGGTTTATCTCAAACCAGTTTCAGCTGTTTTCAGACTGGTTTATGTGCACTGAACATCTGTTCTGTTACAGGTTTAAACCAGTTTCTGATCACTTAAACCAGTTTATGTGTAATGTTTGTCCCTAGCCCTATCATTAGAGGCTGCACTGCACTCTGAAGCTAATTGATAACTCTTGCTATAAATCCTTACCAGTGTCAATCTAACCCAAAACCTACAGCGAAATGATATTCTTCCTTCATCTTTCTTGGTTATTTTCCATGCTTTCTACCTCCACAACCTGAAAACATTTTTTGAACCTTATCTCTAGACATGATTAGTGAGTTAGCTGGAGCTGGAAGCAAATAGTATCTGTGGGCTGTCTAGAAAAGGTAACGTGAGAAGACTGCCGCTAGTGCCCTCTTCACAACACTGAGCACATTATGTTTGTGCCATAGTCATCTATCAGCAGCAGGGAACACAAAACCTAGTCTGATATTCAAGCCTTTCAGTAATTTGTGTGCTTTTGAATGAAAGGCCCACATTTCATTTAGTGGATAAGGTTTTGCCTCAAGTACACTCCACATGAAAAATGTACATTTACACACAGCCCTTTTGGAGTGCTGTTAGAGTCTGTTCTATTGATATAAATGGAAATCCCTTTGTGCCAGCCTAGACCTGGTACGGTCCACTCTTACTTTTTAAAGTAAAGTCACCATTCTTTGTAATGGTGTCCATTTGAAAAGGAAAGGCAAGGCTGTGCCCTCTTGTGAGCAAGGGTTTATAGAATTGGCCCCATAATCAGTATTTATGGCATCAACTGGAATTCAGATGTAAGTGTCTCAACATGGGATATTTGGTATGGTTCAATTGCATGCTAACATCCCTTTAGAAGTCAGATATCAATCCAGACAGAAAGCACAGCATTTGGTTGGAAATTATGACTGGTCCAAAGTCCAGTGAATTCAATTGGATGCTCTCTGATGATTTCAGCGTGGGAGCTGGATCAGGCCCAAAAGCATCGCTTTCTTTTTCCCCAAACACCCATTTGAACTTTGGAATGGATTCAGCACTGTTGAGGAGCAGGATGTTCATATTTTAAATGAGACTGTAGAAAATAAATCTACTGAGGGGCAAGATTGCTACATCACGATGCAGTTTGAGATTGGTTGTATTTTATCTAGTTATATGGTCCATGAAATATTAAATGGAAGGAAGTAAATAAAAGGATATTGGGTTAAGTTTCTCATCTGCCTTTACTAATATGGTATACCTTTGCCAAGTGATACTGTAAGTCAATACTTGGCATAATTGCTGTAATCTGGCAGTTTCAAATGCAAACAAGGGATAAAGAAAATAACATAAAACAGTTGCTATAGTGCCAGTGTTCAATCACCATGCATAACAGGGTAAACTAAATCGTCTGTTTAAAGTTTAATTTATCTGGTAGAGGCTACCTGTGGGATTATTGTGAAACCAAAAATAAACTGCCTGTAAATCCACCATCTTCGTCATATTATTATCAGTGTTTCTCTCTTCCTGAAGAGCTCTTTTGTATACAGTAACTCATCATGGTATATTAGAAATTTGTCCTGTTTAAACCAATCATAAGTTACAGGATGAATGCACAGCAGACTTCAGACTTAACCCTCCATGCCATATTGATCATTCTTTGTATAATAAAAATGTTAGATGAAATAAATGTGCAAAAGGTTCAAAGCAGTTTACAGATATTAATGAATTAAGCCCAGCTTCTCCTCAGGTATATATTAGTAGGTCCATTTTAAAGGAGGAGAAATTGTGATACAGATGTGTTTAAACCCTCTTTTAAAAATATTTGCTAGTTAAGGGTGCCTCAAACTTTGATACCCAACTTGGGATGCCTTGGGTTGGAGTTCACAACTCCTGAGTACCTGCAGCTCCTATTGGTTTCAGATGGAATTATGAGAATTCAACATGAATCGGGTATAGGGGTATACGTTGGGTCATAGGCCAAGACTGCATTGTGCTAGTCAACAAATTGGCTCTCTTTGCTCTGGAGAGCTTGCAGTCTAAGTTTCCGGTCTCTCAGATCTTGAGAACACATTATGACAAAAGCTTGTTGGCGATTCAGTTTCTTTTGCTTGCAATTGATGTCATTCTGCCAAGCACAAAAGGCCTTGCACTTGTGGTTGATCAATTCTTTGACCTCTTGGTCATTCTCATTAAATCAGCCAGATGTGGACAACGTGCAGGAAACAACTCAAGTAATTGGAGAAGTACCATCCACACTGCCTGTGGGAGATCTTTCAAATCCAGTGGGAAGGTAGACACACCAACATTACCATCCTCTTGCAAGCAAACACCACAAGCATCGAGGCAATGATTATCCAACATCAACTTCACTGAGCCAGCCATGATATCCTGATGTCTGACTCCAGACTCCTGAAGCAAGTTTTATTTTCCCAGTTCAGTCAAGGTATAAGCTCAAGAGGAGGGCAGAGAAAGTGCTTCAAGGATGTTCTCAAGGCCAGCTTGAATAAATGCAACATCAACTCATGGGAGACTATTGCCCAGGAGCACCCCAAATAGTGGAAGAGTCTGCTGCAAGGATCCCAGTACTTTGAAACCTTAGGATAAGAACAGGAGATGGAAAAGCGGGAGCAACAGGAACAGTGTGCTGTAGACCGGAATCAAGAATCCAGAGCCACCCACTCCACCTGGAAACACGTGTCTGAGTTGCAACAGAGTCTGTTGATCCCAGCTTGGCCTTGTCAGCCATCTTCAGAGCTACAATCATCCTAGACTGCAAGGGATTGCCAAAGATGGCAAAAGAAATATGGGTTTATGCCTTTTCCAATAAAGGTTACTATTGCACAGCACTGTGGGTAGTGCAATATCTCATTCTTTCTAGCCTGGAAAAACTTGGTTCTTGAAAGGCAAATGACAGTCTTGACACGTAACTGTCTGCTGCTGTACTGGGTTTGAAGAGGGTCTTTGCCCAGCCTCTTGAGCACACAGCATATTCCCTGGTAGAGGACACAAGAAAATAACAGAGGGCTCTAACTTGGTAACAGTCCCAGGGAATGAGGGAAACTGAGGTTGGAGTTAGCACTTTCTGGTTCTGAATACACACCTACAATCCACAGCATGCCAGACCAGTGGCGCATCAGGAGTCTGAGCACTGGTAAGAAATTAGTATGTTTATTGGGCTTTTGCACCAGGTTCTCAATGGCTTGCACAGTTGATTTGTTTCCTTATTTAGCTTGAGAGCTTTAGATTTGTTGAACAGATCTCATGATTTTTCTGTTCAGTGTAGAAGCTATGGTAAAGAAAAAACAAACAGCAATTTTATCCTTACCAGCTACACTTGAGATAGTCCAGAAAGTTTGCACCTGGTGGCAGCAGACTTAAACATATATCGCAATAACATTTACTTTCTACCCTGTGAATGTCACAGAAGGTGTGAAAATGATTCAGTGCAGAATAATATGAAGAAAAGTTGTGTGACATGCAAGCATGCGTGCATGTTTAAATAATATATATTCTAAGCTTATTGAGGTTCACTTTAAAACATTAAGGCTACATCTCATCCTAGTGTGAAGGAGTTTATTCATCACATACAGTGATTAGGTCCTGCTAGATTTATAGCCCAATGCAGGATGCATTTATTTAAGGAGGGCTTTCATCATGAACATAGTATCATGACAGCCAGGCAATATTCTCCCCTGGGTAACAGCTAATTTAGCTATATCCCAGTTGAGAAGGCGGTTTACAATATGGAATAAAACTTAAAACCTTTAGTTTTTTACCCCAAATATCCCAAATCTCATCTTGACCTTCTGCTCACAAACAGGGAAGAATGGGGAATGTAGAAGTGGTTGACAACTTGAGCAGTAGTTACCACGAAATGATTGCATTCAGGATCCTGAGGAAAGGAAGGATGGAGAGTAGCAGAGTAAAGACCCTGAACTTCGGAAAAGCAGACTTTGACTCACTCAGGGAACTGATAGGCAGGGTCCTTTGGGAGGGCAGTATGAACGGGAAAGGAGTCCACGTGAGCTTGATGTACTTTAAAGACCTTAATGAGGGACCAGGAATTATTCATCCTGATGCATAGGAAGACTAGCAAGCATGGCTGAAGACGAACTTGACTTAGCAGGGAACTCTTCGGTGAACTAAAACACAAAAAGGAAGCTTACAAGAAGTGGAAATGTAGATAAACGACTAGGGAGCAGTATAAAAGTATTGCTTGGGCATGGAGGGATGAAATCAAGAAGGACAAAGTACAATTGGAGTTGCAGCTAACAAGGGACATGAAAGGTAGAAACCCTTCTTGTTACAAGTATGTCAGGAACAAAAGGAAGATCAGGGAAAGTGTATGTCCCTTACTGAATAGGGTGAAGCAACCTAATGACAGATGATGTGGAAAAGGCTGAAGTATTCAATGCCTTTTTTTGGCTCGGTTTTCACAGGCGAGGTCAGCTATTAACTACTGTACCTCACAGCATGGTTTGGGGAGGATCTGAGCAGCTAATAGTGGTGAAAGAACAGGTTAGAGACTACTTAGAAAAGCTGGACATGTACAAGCCCATGGGCCTGGATGCAATACACCTGAGATGCTTATGGAGTTGGTTGTTGTGATTAGAGAGCTGCTGGCCATTATCTTTGAAAACTCATGGTGACTGGGGAGGTCCCAAACTATTGGAAAATGGCAGCTATATAGTGCCCATCTTTAAGAAAGCGAAGTGTTGACACTGGATTTGGACCCAGCAGCTATACCTTTGTTCCCAGTGGGCACAACCCTCAGATTGACCACAACATCTGCCAGTCGATAATAGGCGAATTTATTGATACAGAGTAAGAACAAAAAAGCAACAATACAAACAATCAAACAATTCTATATCTACCAACTCTAGGGCTGTCATCAGAGTCAAAGTACATCTGTTCAGGATGCAGGCTCCACTTTGAGGCGCTCTCTCTTGGGTGTCAGCAGTCTGGAGGTGGAATGTCGAGGCCCACAGCCCCCCTCCAGTGCGGTGCATGACATGGGCTGCTGGCATGTGCCCTCTGTCTGTGGCAGCCTCGAGGACCCTTTCCAGGGGATGGGGATGGGGATAGGGGACCCCTCTCAGGGAGGAGAAGGAGGAAGACGACAAAGAGAGATGGATAAGACAAAGGGAGGGACCCTTTGTTACACTCAAGTCTCTGCTTTTGTATTCTCCTTCCCCTTGATGACCCCTGATGACTCTCCATCTGTGGCTATTTCTGGTTGGCTGTGTCTTTGTGGTCACACTTCCACGTAGCCTTCTGGGCCTTCTCCTAATTTGGTGTGTTCCCCCAAAACTGAGATTTAGGCCCCCCTGCTCTCTGAGGGCTGGTTGCTGGTGTCACTTATTTTGTGTTATGGGACATACTTCCTTTGCTTCCCAGGCTATTTCCTAGACTGTGTCCTTGTTGTGTTAGACAACGCGTCTGCCTTAAAGGTTGTAATCTTGTGTTATGGTAAGCCCCCTTTCATTCTCAGACTGGGTCCATACTTTGGCCTTGTTGTGCTAGACAACCCATCTACCTCCAGGGCCATGAGAAGCTGTGTGTGTGTTTCCCAAGCTCTTTAGAAATTCAGTTAAAACCTGCTGCCCATCTTGACCCCTTATAATGCATAAATGTATACCTATAAGACAATTCGCCAAAAACAGACCTTTAAATACCATTTCTAAGCCAATAGGAAGAAGGAGCAACTGGGGAACTACAACTGGTTAGCATCACCTCAGTCCCTGTAAAAATCATGGAGCAGGTCCTCAAGGAATTCATTTTTAAGTACGTGGAGGAGAAGGTGATTAGGAACAGTCAGCATGTGGATTCACCAGGGTCAATTCATGCCTGCCCAACCTGATTGCTTTCTATGATGTGATGACTGGCTTTGTGGATGTGAGGAGAATAGTGGATGTGATATACCTTGATTTCAGCAAGCTTTCTGATATGATCTCCTATGACATTCTTGCAAGCAAGCTAAGGAAGTATGTGTTGGATGAACGGACTATAAGTTATGAGATGTAGCCGTAATGTTTTTAAGTGAGCCTCAATAAGTCTATTATGTTCACACCTTCTGTGACATTCATGGGGTAGAAAGTAAATGCTATTATGATAAATGGCTTTATCATTGGGCTCAAAAAGTAGTAAGCATTGCCTTGATGTCTAGTTGGTAGCTGGAAACAAGTAGAGTGCCCCAGGTGTCAGTGCTGGGTCTGGTTTTGTTCAGTATCTTCATCAGTGACCTGGAAGATGGGATGGAGTGTACTCTCAGCAAGTTTGTGGATGACACCAAGCTTGGGGGAGTAGTAGATGTGCTGGAGCATAGGGTTAGGATTCAGAGAGACCTAGACACATTGGAGGATTGGACCAAAAGAAATCTCCTGGTGTTCAATAAAGACAAGTGCAAAGTCCTTCACTTAGGATGGAGCAATTGCATGCATTGGTACAGACTGAGAACTGACTGGCTAAGCAGCAGCTCTTCAGAAAAGGACTCAGGGCTTACAGAGGACAAGAAGCTGGATATGAGCTAATAGTGTGCCCTTGTTGTGAAGAAGGCTAATGGCATTCTGGGCTACATTAGTAGGAGTGCTGCCAGCAGAAGGAGGGAAGTGCTTATTCCCCTTTACTTGCTACTGATGAGGCCACATCTGGAGTAGTGTGTCCAGTTTTGGGCCCCTCATGATAGGGAGGTTGTTGGAGAGTCCAGAGGAGGGCAATGAAAATGGTGACTGGACATGACTTAGGAGGAGAGGCTGAGGGAACTGGGCTTATTTAGTTTCGAGAAGAGAAGACTGAGCTGGTATTTCATAACAGCCTTCAGCTACCTGAAGGTAGTTTCAAAGAGGATGGAGCTAGGCTGTTTGTGGTGGCAGATGACAGAACAAGGAGCAATGGTCTCAAGTTGCAGCAAGGGAAGTTAATATTAGATATTAGGAAAACAATTTTCATTAGGAGGGTAATGAAACACTGGAACAGGCTACCCAGAGAGGTTGTGGAATTTTGCTCCTTATTGGCTTTTAAGACCCAGCTAGACCAATCCTTGGCTAGGATGAAAAAGCTGGGGATAGTCCTGCTTTTAGCATGGGGGTGGACCTCCTAAGGTCCCTTCCAACTGTAATTTTCTATGATTCTATGAATAGCTTTGTTACATGCACATTGCAATGGTGAGAGCATTACAAATACAGATGTTCTGTAAAAATGTAAGGAAATGCTCAGAAAGAATGCTAAAGCTGAGACAAACCATTTAGCATTCTTGGCGAATTGCATCCCATACTGACAACTTGCATGCTAATTTTCAAATCACTAAAAATAAAAAATGGCCCGGGGTTTATTATGGAAACTGAATCATGTTTTTTTTTTGTATATACTAGTGCTAGATGAAAGCTTCTGTTCATACTCTGTGGACTGAAAAAGGCAGCTTTTCTGGTCTGTTAATGGTAGAACATTATCAGCACAAGAATAACATGAAGCTTCTGGAGAAAGCCGACAGAGAATTCCCTATTTGTAGGAAGACTCTAGTGGAGACAGCGTATCTGCCTCATTGCTTCCTTCTATCCCAACTATAGAGGGAGGGAACATATTGGGGGGGTTATGGGAGGTGGGAGGGGTGTGAAGCAGAACTCCTGGGCTAGGGACAGACATTCAAAAAGCCTGAGCCTGAATTGATTCAACCTTTGCAGGTTAGTTTAACCTGGCTAGGCTGAACTGGTTTCCAATCATACAGACAGTCCCTCTGGACTGAGGAAAACCAGGCACATACCTGCAGTAGCTCAGGCTGGAAGCTGGGAGGAGTGCTAGAGAAGCCCTCCTTCCCCCTCCACAGAGCTATACTGAGGGGGGCATGGCCAGGTGGCAGCAGTGTTCTGAGTGGGGGGGGTGAACCCCCACCCTGTCTGCAGTCCTAGGCTTTTCCACGTTCACTACTCAAGGGGTGTGGGTGTTACCAGCCTGCAGTAGTGAGCTAGCACTCTGAGGCAAGGGTGTGTGTGCAGTGCATGCATCTGTTGAGGATACAGAGCTTTTCACTTCCTCTCCCTGCTTCTGTATACTGTCTGCTAGGGCTGTGCGAAGCTTTGGTCCCTGAGTCGATTCAGAAGAGAATCGACCCAATTCAGTGGCCAAATCTCTGAATCTGAATCAAATCAGAGGACCCTTTAATCTGTCTGAATTGTATCAGAATGCTTCGAATCGATTTGGAAAGATTCAGTGATTTGGGCATAGAGATAACTTAAATGTTTTTTCTACACACCTCTAGGTACCAGACAGCTTGTGAATGCTGTGATGGTGGCGCGGATGGAGCATCCCACAGAAACATGGGAAACTCCCAGTGTGTTCGGCAGAAGACCCGGAAGTGGACCAGAAGCACTTCCGGTCACTTCCGGGTCCACTGGAGAGCGTGTTGGGGGGTCACCCTGCACCTCCCTGGCTTGGCAACTGGTACCTCCTGGGTCTAGGGGGCACCTGGGGTCCCCCCGCAGGTGATCGCTGAGCTGGGGAGACATGGGGGTGGGGCACAGTACACTCCTCAGTGGACCCGGAAATGGACCGGAACTATTTCCGGTCCACTTCCGGGTTTGCCGCTGGGCGTGTGGGGGGCACCCCCTGCACTCCTGTGGGATGCTTCATGTGCCCCAGCATCGCAGCATTCACGAGCCACACCTGGTACCTTCAGGTATGTAGAAAAAACATTTAAAGCTGTGTCTATCTCTGAATCATCATCGAATCTTTGGATTCCACTGAATTGAATCGAGGACAGTGATCCGAATCAACAAATCTAATCACTGTCCCCGATTCAGGCTGAATCTGAATCCAAATTGAATAGGGCCTGTTTCACATACCCCTACTGTCTGCAGCAAACTGACAGGCAAGCAAGCCGGAGGCGGGCGGGGGGGCTGATAACAGTGTTTATCACCCTTATCTCAGTGTTTATTGCCTCATTAAGAAAACAGAGAGACATTGCCAGCTATCTGTTGATTCAGCACAGATCCAGCATGTGGTCTGCTGGCTAATACACAGACACCTCTCATCAAGGCAGAGGGGAGGGGGGAATTTGTACTTAGCAGAGAGTGGTGAGGGGGAGGGAGAGGGAGCAAACAGCTCTTCTCAAACAGCCTTTCCAAGGAAGAACATTAAGCTACCTGTTGATTAGCTTCAAAAAGCCTGTCTGCCTTTGTCTCTCCCACAGCATGGACTGTAGCCAGCATGTGGTCTGCTAGCTAATGCCAAGGTGTCTACGTCAAGTAGAGGGGTTGGGGCGAATAATCCCTGCTTAGCAGGGAGAAGCCAGGCAGATGCAGAGGGGAGGTGTTAGCCCTACTGTAGAACAAAGAGCCCTGCCAAGCCCAAGAGCATGCTGGGATGCTGGGGGACTCTGGTTTATCTTAAACCAGCAAGGGGTCTGGGACAGATATTGCATAAACCAATTTGAGCCAAATCAATTAAGTCTGATACTACATTCAACCATGTTTATCTCAAACGAGTTTCAGTCATTTTCAAACTGGTTTATATGGACTGAACAGGTTCTGTTACAGGTTTAAACCAGTTTCCGATCACTTAAACTGGTTTATGTGTAATGTCTGTCTCTAGCCCTGAACAATGTGAGGATGCCTTTTCTTCCACAAATGTTAAAGCTATTCCCTTGTAACTCTCACTTGTACCAGGGCCAAGCATTATATGAGATCAGGTAGCTCCAGCTAAGTCCTTGACTGTTCCCCGTCTCTATTCACTGTTTTCAAGGTCCAAGTGGTCAGTCTGAAATTTGACCTCAAATTCTTAATGTTCATTGGTGCTATGGGCAGGATATGGATAAACAATTTCTTACATAGAAAAACCCATGTGGAAACATTATTTGAGCAAGTTCCATATGGGAAACATTGGTTAATATTTATCTAATTTTGGAGCATGTGAAGAGCCGGTTCATTGCATTTCTAAAGGAGATGTAAACTTCTTGTAGAGTTAGCACCGTTTAAAGGGATTTCTTAGACAAAACATCTGGGACAGTTCGTTAAGAGAGCACTGTATGTACCTAGGCTTGTCCACTGCAGATTCTTTGTAACTGACAAGAGAGCTAATGTAATGATTAAGCCCTGGCTTCTTATAATGTCTCCATAGTGACTACATTTCTTGGTTTCAGACCACTTGCAACTTACAACAGCCTCACAGACAAACACTTGACTGGATACTTCAGCAATATGAGGATAAGACGGCATCTCCACCGATCAGGGCTGGTAGGTTTCAAATCTCAACCTTTTTACCCAAAGGATTTTAGTACTGTCAGTTTTTGTAGTCACAAAGTGTTAAACATGGCCTGCAGGCCAGATCTGGCTCATGGAGCTATGTCAGCAGGCTCTGTGGGGCCTGCTGCTGACATCTGGGGTACAGAGCTCCCCTGGGGATGGGGCCATTAGTGGGAGGTGAGTGTTGGCTGTATTAACCTCTACAGCTCCATGCTGCTGCTCATCCCACTGCTGACTTGGCTTGTCCTACCACCAAATCCATGTTCAGATCCATCCTGTAAGGATTCCTGTGGTCTAGACCTGATTTGAGACTGGCTGAGTTTGACACTCCTACTTTAGCTCCTTAGTAGAGGTAAGGTCACTGCTTTCAAAAATTTGTCAACTAGCTGAACACATGAAATCACACCATGACAGCATGATGTAATGTCATCACTTTGCATTTTCATCACCTCATTAGTAACCCTGCCAATAAGCTAGCATACTATGGGTCTAATGTGATCTGGAATCCTTTAAGTATAGTAATAGTTGAGGGATACAGAGCTATATTGCTAGAAATGGGATGATCCTATAGAACAGAGTACAGGGGCTAATCCTGACCTGGTCTGTTACATGCAAAGTAGCCTCAGGAACACCAGTGGGAGTTTAAGGCAGTTAGTATGTCGCAGGAAGTACTTGACATACTTCAGAATTGGAGACCAGAAGAGCTGAGGGTGCTCATAGTTTTGTGTGACTGGGCCATAAAAATGTCACTCATTATTAATATGGGTATATGGGTTATAAAGCAAAGTTTACTGGTTCCATCTTGCTATGAACTCTCAAGCCTACACAGTAGATATTATCTGTCTATCTGTCTATCTATCTATTACTAGATATCTATATATCTCTATATATTAATTATGGTGTGTGTATGCATAGGCTTACAACTCGTTCACTTTTTCCCTATTTAATATTATATTTAATGGTATTAGGTTAAATTAGTAGATTGCAGAGACTTAAAGGGAGGACACTGCACTGTAAATATAGTGTGAAACATTCAGACAAAGAAAAGAAAATGTCATATTTCCTAATGAGCCACATGGGGAATTGTCTGATCACTGAGAATTTTAAATGATACTTGCAGCAGTATAAAACTGCTTTTGACTGAGCCTTGAATGGTTCACAAGGAAGTAGTTATTGAAACTGGGGTATTAAGAAACATAATTGCCTGTTATAATACAACAGTCCATATGGCTTTGTGGTATTGGAGACCCCTAGTTACATTTTACGTGTAAATAGTAGCTAACCTTGGTGTAGGACTAAGTTTGGGGCAGCGTTGTAATAAGTCATTATATGTGAATAGCACCATATTACCACGTAGTAATGCTTCAACCAGTATCTCTGTCACTGTGTCTCATATTTTAGAGACAATATTTTTCTGGATGCTTATGTTGAATCAACAATGTTTTCACTAGTTCTGGCATTAATTTGAAGGTCTCATTGTGAGAATTTGTAAGCCTTTATTATACAAAGTTAGATTATTGAATCGTTTTAAAAGGCAGTATCAAAACATCAAAATTACATATAAAATACATTAGCAAATGGCTCATTTCAATTGTATTTTATATCTCACTAGTAGTTTTAATACCTAAGGGGGGAACTTCATTAAGGTGACTATAATAGGTACATAGCAAAGGATTTTTCCTCTCATTCTGCGCATGGTTTGTTTAGATTCCATCTTCTTTTTTTCTGTATGCTTTCCTTTTATTCATTCATGGCAGATCTCAAGAAGTGGAAGAATAATATCAGAGAAAGAATATCGTCTCAATGTGATGAGGAAGGATCACCAAAAATATGTTCGGGAGTGCTTAGCTCAGGCCATATTTCACAGGGTCCTTGACATGGAGGTAAGTGTGTATTATCTACTTCATAAGACTTTTTGAATAATTACCTAGCCATGCCTAGATGCTGTTCTGTAGTGTTGGGTTGTTTTTAATGTTATGACCTGGTATTTCCCCTGAGAAGTGTATCCCTTTGTGGGGAGAAAGGCAAGGAGCCACCATTCTTGTGATTGCAGCAATAAGAATAGTTTTGGAACACCGCCTAACCCCAGCACTCATCCCTCTCTGTGCCCAATATTTTGGTCATAGAACAGCTGTTTAACACTTGACAAATAAAGCTGCAGGCAATGGCAAGAAGAAGGGATAGAGTTGCCCATCACTCCCAGATAGGGTTGTAAGGAGGCTCTTTATAGGATCAGATAAAATCCAGTCATGTGCCAAATAGTAAAGGCACCTTAGTGTGTTGTTGCATATAAGCTTTAGGCTGAACTGAAAATCTGAACTTCTCTAAATTGGCTTTCCATGTTTCTCTTAACTGTATTGGTCTGCAATATAGCCATTCCAAACTCCCTAGCCCTCACCATCTGTAGCTCAATTTCCAAGCTCTAAAAAGAAAAAGAATAAAATTAGTGACATTTGCTTAAACTACATTATCTCTACAATTGCACTGAATTTGAGCGTAAGCTCAGCACCCTCTTTAAAGATTCTGGGTTTTAAAGTACTCCCAAGCTTCAACTCCAAATTCTGAGTGGTGGCAGAGATGTTGGCATTTAAACAGCTGTCCTCTTTGCTGTAGTTTGTTGTGCTGGCCAACTTAGATTCCTGACTAAATATTCCATCAGTGACTTTTTAACTGGCATAACACCTAGGATAGGCATGTAATCTGATTGGTTGATTCAGCCCTGCTCCATGTAGCTTGTAGTCACAAGCATTAAAATATTTGCTCCAGTCTGGTCCCTGAGACTGAGTCATCTTGGCTCACACAAACATCACAACAGTAGAGTAGGAAAACGTGTCTTTTGAAATGTGTAATTTATGTATTACTTAACTATATAATGCATTTGCATCTTTTATGACATGTTTCAGACAGGGGTCTCAATAATCTTCTACTAAAATGCATAGCTGGAAAAAGGGAATAGTTATTCAGCATAGGTTTTGAGAACTAATCCCATTTCTTTCCTGAGTGATCTTCTGGCAGAGGTGGAGAAAGCTGTACCCAAGCTCCCCTGATAGGGGCTACGTAGATCAGAGAAACTCCCAGACCTACAGAGTAGCTTATCTGCACCTGCACCAGGTCTCTGCCCCCCATCCCTCTCACCACTCCCCATTAAGCAGGGATCCCTATCCCCTCTGTCTTACACAGACACACAGCATTAGCTAGCAGACCACATGCTGGCTATAGTCCATGCTGTGGCAGACGGGACAAAGGCAGAATCAACAGGTAGCTGGTAATGTCCCTCTGTTATTTTCTTAATGGGGTGATAAACACTGAGTTAGGGGTGATAAACCCTGTTATCAACTCCCT
>NW_017728993.1:338163-341157 GCF_001723915.1 Gavialis gangeticus
TTCCCTGGTGGGCTGGTCAGGAGTTAGGGGGGAACCCCTCCCTAACCAGAACATCCTGGGGGCCTGGCCATGCCCCCCTTAGCTCAGCACTGTAAAGGGAAAGAAGGGCTGCTGTAGTGCCCCCTGGCTTCTAGTCTGAGCTACTGCAGGCATCTGCCTGCATTTTTTCAGTCCAGAGGGGATTTCTGTTGGGTTACAAACTAACTGATTTAGCCTAGCCAGGTTATACTAACCAGCAAAGGATCTGGGACAGACATTGCATAAAATGGTTTGAGCCAAATCAGTTAAGTCTGATACTAGATTCAACCAGGTTTATCTCAAACCAGTTTCAGCCATTTTCAAACTGGTTTATGTGCACTGAGCATCCGTTCTGTTACAGGTTTAAACCAGTTTCTGATCACTTTATGTGTAATGTCTGTCCCTAGCCTTCAGCCTAAGGCTTTTTGAATATCTGTTCCCTAGCCACAAGGAGTAGCCAGAGGCTCAGTCCTGTTGTTTCTATTGACAGTTGGTGTGGTCATTAATGGGATTTCTTTCTCTATCGCCCTGATAGCGTCATCACCAGCTAGAAATAAAAAGAAAACTGGAAAATGTTGTGAGGAAGGAGAGGGTGCAGAGAATCAAGGTAAGGTTGTTTGACCAGAGTGGCCCTGAGCACTCAGCACTGCTGCCTTGTGTCACTTACACCTTGGTGGGACCAGCCCCGTGGTGGCAAAGTGATCTTTAAGGAGTTGTAGAGGCTCAGATGCATCACTTTCCCTTCTTCTAGGTGGAACGTTCAAGAAGATCAGGGGAAGATGCTAATCTTCTGCTCTCTCCACACCCACCCACTGCTCCAAGAAATCATTATCGACACCCTCCTTTAGTTGATGGAGAACAATCTGGTCATTCACAATTGGTAAGTCCTGCCAAGTACTCCTGATCCTACCACATGTATGTTCATAAACACAGACCTCTTGTCTGTGACATTCACTTCCCTAATTACTCCATGCTTGTGGCCCAACTGTTGTGTAGTTGTAGAGGAAATTCCTGTTTGCTCTTGTGGGAGCAGGGTCAGGCCTTTTGAAAGGAATCTCTTTGTGATGCTGTGCTTAGTATGAGGTAGTGTTGCCTCATGATAAATCTATGTTAAAACTTTCTTTCTCACCTGCAACCATGATTAGACCAGTATCAGTACACTCTGTATTATCAACAAGAGGGTAAATGCAGTAGTTCTAGGCAAGTTTGCATATATCATAAAATAAGAAAAACAATTAAAGCTTTTCTGGGGGAGAGAAGAGAAGGGGTGATGTGCTAAATGACATGCCACGGGAGATGTCCTTTGGAGTGTTTCTGGCCCAGGCAGGTGGTTTACGCTTTTGTTAAGGGGATGGCTAATATTCAGAATCATTATTAGTGCTGAAATTTGGCTTTCCATTTCTGTAGTAATAATTTGCGCCCACGGAATCAGTGTTTTGGACTGGTTGACTCTCAGGTGGAGTAGATGATGCCTGAGGTCTCTTCCAATCCAGTCATTCGACAAGTCCTCAATGTCCTTATCCCTCCTGTGCCTTCTCTTCCCTCATATCCAGACCATGGACCTCTAAATGGCCTTAACTGTCAATACCAAATTAGAGAGTAAGCTTGCAGGGAAGAAAAAAGTTAGGTTTTGATCAATATTTAGCAGTTTTCTAAGCTCAGAATTTTGAACGTTTGTGTTCTACAGGGCATAAAAAGAAAAGATAAAAGAGAAAGTGTCAGAGAACTGCTGACTATTGATTAAAACCTGTGTCCTGTGCAGACTCCTTGCCCCAGGACTGAAGTCTAATATAGGATCATCTGAGGTGGCCCCTAAGAGCTCATTATAACTACATATGAACTACATTGTGTTCTTACATTGGCAAAACTAGGTAATAGGAAAGAGTCTCAGAAATGGTTTGAGCACTCTGTCTGAGACCCTTGAAGGGGCCTGCACTTCAGATTTTCAGGTCTTTTGGAAAATTAGTCTTCTCAGGGTGGGCCCCAAAAATTATCAGTCATTTCGTTAGGCAAGAAGGAGCTGCTCTGCTCGCATGGTTATGTTTTGAGATTCTGCACTCCAAGGTTCATCTTGTTCTTTGGGTATCATTTGCTTTTGCTTTAACTCTGCCAAATCTCCATGTCCAACTGCAAAGTTTGATTAAGGTTTGCAGGTTTGAGGTTTATCTGTAATAGCCTCTTATAGGATTATTTATGGAAATTACCTCCTTTTTTAAATGTTCACTCTTATTTCACTCATTCAGTCTTTCTCTCCTCGACCGAACACTGCACCAGAAAACATGCAACGCCCAATTCGGCTGCAACCACTTCACAGCTATGCCACAGCAGGATCTGTACCAAAGACTCTGAGTTCCAGGCAGAAGGTGTCAATGCTTGAACACAATCATCATTTTACCAATGGGGTTAGCCATGATTTCTTTATGAAAATTACTCAATTTTAGGAACTCTGTAGAAAGGATGATTTTAAAATAGCTTAATACTGTGAGTTACAGACAAAGTGCCTGCTGTGCTATCATTTATCAGCTTTCTATTCAGGCTTTCCTTTTTAACCTTCTTTTAGTTTTGCAAAAGGCATTGTCCTATTGGCTTCATGCCCAATCCTTGATCACAGCAATGAGAAAATGCAATGGACACTGCTTTTGTAGTATTCTCTTTGCATACAAAATCTTCACTCAGGAAAGTTTTGAGGGTGCATACCTATTAACAGCAACAGCTGGGAATATTTAAGTGCATCTCAGCAAAGCTTCACCTTTACTCTCTACATTTGTAAAGGAAGAGGCAACCTCTTCTCTTTTATTTCCTGTACTTCTCCCTTTTAAATCAAAGAACCAGAAAGAGGGAGGAGAGCAGGTTAATGAGAGTTGGCATGTGCTGTTATTTAAAGTTATTCCCAGCTGTTATTTAAAAGTGAAATTCAGCTTTTCCTTCCCATCATCTAGAAAAGGGGTCAAGTTCAGATGTTTTAGTCCATGGGTT
>NW_017728993.1:346157-351553 GCF_001723915.1 Gavialis gangeticus
TCTCCACATTTGTAAAGGAAGAGGCAACCTCTTCTCTTTTATTTCCTGTACTTCTCCCTTTTAAATCAAAGAACCAGAAAGAGGGAGGAGAGCAGGTTAATGAGAGTTGGCATGTGCTGTTATTTAAAGTTATTCCCAGCTGTTATTTAAAAGTGAAATTCAGCTTTTCCTTCCCATCATCTAGAAAAGGGGTCAAGTTCAGATGTTTTAGTCCATGGGTTGGGTGGCTTCTGAATAGGGGCTATAATCATTGCAGAAATCTGTCATGCATGCAGAATTATGAACTACCACGTGCTTGTCTTTCTAGCCAGCATGCGCATGTAATAGCTAATGGTAACTTAATGCAAATCCCAGTTCCAGAACATGCAAAGATTTGGGCGTTTCCTCTGTATGCCTGTCTTTGTTTTTGGTGCCTTGGTATCTTCTGCGCTCCTGGCTAAAATTCAGCGTGTAGGGGAAGTAGAGCTCTACCTAGAAATTCATTGAGGTTATTTGTGATGCATATTCTTAATCTGGATGAGATGTAGCTCTTTTGGGTTTTGCCTACAAGGAAAGAAAATCACCACTATAAAAAAAAATATTTTTTTAACTGTACACACTAACTATGTTCAGTTTATTAGCTAGTGGGGTTCAACTTTTCAAAAGACCAGAGCTGTTTCTCCATTTGCATTTGCAGGTTTGTATATACAGATTCAGATTCTTTGTTTCATACACAAATGACTTCATGAACAAAACCTTGGACACAAATTATGGAGGGTTTTTTAAAAAAAATCTGTCTCTGTGTTTTCTGAATGGAAAATACAAAACGCAGTCAGACCATGTACAGCCCAATACAGTACTGAGTTGTGTTGAGTAAATTCAGCATTTGCATGAACTTGGTTTTAACCTGTTAATATGATTTCAGGGAAATAAAGGTATGATAGGATTGACAAATTCGTCGGATTACTCAAATGGAATATCCCCATATCAGCTTCCCATCATGAACAATTATGTGATACCAGTGCCACCCCCACCCCAAAAAGGAGATAAGAATGGAAAGTCTGTGAGACAGGGGGCAGCCAGAGGGAGACTATTTCGTCCCACCACTGCACCAAATGGCTTAGAGCAACTTTTAACAAAGGTACTTTTTGTCTTTTTGGTATTTATATTATGTGCCTTAGAGAACCTCACTTTCAACTGTGTATATGAAGAGACTGGATATTGTAGCTGAAGTGACTGGACCCATATTGACCCTATTGGTAGCAAGAAAAAAAAAAGGTATAATGGTTATATTAGGTATCTGGTTCCACATACACTAAAATATTTAGAGTTTTTAAATCTAGTTAAAAAATATTGGTGTTTGAAAACAGGGGCACAGAAATTGTCATATTGAAATGGACTCAAGGTCCATCTAATCCAGCTGCCTGTTTCTGGACAAAGTGAAGCTGCTGTAAAGAACCTGGAGTAGGCAGTTATGGCTACAAAACCTGATGAAGCTATTCAACTTTTGCTTGAAGAAAAGTAGAGTACACTAAAATGAACTTGGCCCTTCTTAACTGTGATTGTCAAAATGGACTACAGTAATGTAGCTTTGCACTTCATGACAAACTTACTGAAGTCAGTTTACTCATCAGATGTCAACTTAAAAGAGTAACAGGGGCAGTTTTATGCAGATCTCAACCACCTGTGGACCAACTTGTGCTGTGTTAATGCTGATAAAGAGCAGGGAGGTGAAAGCACTGCTAACAAAACACAACAGTATAGTAGGTACAACATTTTTAGGAGCTACTCTGCATTGAACAGAATATTGCCAAGGGTGAACTACATGGCTTTACACAACCTGGGCATGTTGATGCCTTTAACACAGTGCTGACTTGGGAAAAAGTAGAAACCTGTTGCATTGCTGAGAAATGGTGCAACACCTGGATCAGATGCAATACTCAGAGAAGTTTAAAAAGTTGGATGCAAGATCCTAGCTGGGCACTTATATCAGTTCTTTTCCTGAATATGGAAAAGGAGCATTCCCTCAGAGACCCAGCCATTTTTTAAATCTACATGGGCAAAGTTGAGAAATAAAAATGTGGTAATTATCAGGTGATCTCTCTCTCTTGGCCACAGGTGGTAAGACTATTCTGGATCCTCTTCAACCCTTTGCTCTTGCACATGATGGATAGGAAAATCCTGGAGAGAGTTTCACAGTCAGCTAGCTAGAGAATGGTAGGTACATATTAGTTCCCAGGAACAAAACCAACATTTCTATTTGGCTTTCACTGACATCCCCAAAGCTTTGGCCAGATCAGCAGATCTGGATTTTGGGCCAACTATAAAACAGAAAAATATGATGTCCAGCACCAGGTAGCCCTGGAAAGAAGCTATGCAAAACTTTTGAATAACCTCGGGTGGAAATGAACTGCCTGTCATTCATGAATTCATCTCTCTTGGAAGTGTCCTGACTAGCTGTGCCTGAATTAATGAGGGTGAGCTCTCATGTCTGTAAAGGTAGTGTGGCCTTTGGCAGACTCACTGAAGAAGAACAGTCTACAGGGCAGTGCTACTATTGACTGCTACATAGACGTGGGATTTGGAAAGTATGAAGAAGGCCTGTCCAGCAGCTAGAGACACTGTAGCAGAGATTCCAGTGAATCTGACTTCGCCTTAACTGGTATGACAGACTGAGGTTGTGCAGCATGCTGATTGCATAAATATTGAACATTAATTGTAAGGGCTCAGTGCCACTGGCCACATGGTACAGGAGAATGATAAGCAAATACCCCAGAAAAGGGGCTGTCAGCCTATAGCCTGTGGGCCAGAGCCAATCCATGAAGAGATGGGTAGGTGTGGAGGGATGTGGGGGGCATACAGGTCAGTGTGTGGGGGGGCTGTGGGTGTAGGGGCTGCTTAGGAGGGGTCAGTCCCCTGCTCCCAACAGAGCAGAGCCCTCCCACAGCGCATGGACTGCCGTGCCTTCAGGGTCCCAGCACCTCCCAGCCCCCCTGCTGGTCTCCAGGCCCCTGCTTGTTCTCCTGCGCATTCCTCTGCTTGTCTTCAGCCTCCCAAGGCTGGAGATGAGCAGAAGAACAAGCAGGAGGCTGGAGACAGCCGGGGAATGTCTCCAGCTCATCTCCAGGCGCTTGTCTCCAGCCTCCTGCTTGTTCTTCTGCTCATCTTCAGCCTCGGGAGGCTGGAGACAAGCCGGGGGGGGGCATCTCCAGCTTCTCTCTAGCCCCCTGCTCATTCTCCTGCTCAGTCTCCAGTCCTCTGGAGGCTGGAGATGAGCAAGAGAATGACCAGGAGGTGAAAACAAGTAGGGGAGTGATCAAGAGCCCAGAGATGATTCAGGGATTTCCCTGGTTGGCTCTAGGCTTCCTCTCTCAGTTGCTGCCCCACCCCCCCATTGCTCCCCCACCTGGCTTCAGCCTCTTGCACCATCCACAGCTTACCAGCAGCAGCAGTTGGGGTGGCTCAGGGCCTCATGGCACAGCCCCCTTGCATGGCATGCGGCTGCCAGGGGCAGCGGGGCTTGACCTTGGCCACCTGGCCCCAGTGGTGCAGCTTCCATGTTGTGCGGGTGTGGCCTGGCTCAGCTGGGGGCTGTGCGCTGTCTGGCAGCTCGGGTGTGCTGCAGCTGTCACCCGGGGTTTGGCACCGCTCAGCCCAAGTAGCCAGGAGCTCTGAGACAGTGCACAGTACCCTGCTGAGCCAGGCTGCGCCCATGAGATACAGCAGCATGGGTGCCAGGAAGCTGGGGCCAAGCCCCACTGCCCCCCCATGGAGGAGGGGACTGTGCCATGAAGCCCCGGACAGCCCCAACCACTACTGCTACTGCTGGTGAGAGTGGTGGGGCTGGGGCCGGGCGGGAGAGTGATCGGGGTGGGGGGAATGAATAGGGGCTGAGATCGGGTGGACCACTCTCCATGGTCCCCTCCCCACCTCCTCCAGCCCTCCAACCCCCTTATTTACCTGCCACAAAGCCAGATCCAGGTCCTTGCAGCTTGCCCCATTGCCTGCCCTGCACAGGCAGGTAGCATGCTTCAGCACTGGGGCAAGGGCCAGCCATAGAGATGCTCTGCCTGGCTACCAGAGCATCTCCATGGAGGACCAAGCCTCCGGTTGCCTCAGGGCATGGTCTGGGACCATGCCCTGTCTTGCTTTTCCCCACAGGGTATTTTTTGACAGGGGTCTAATTTTGCCCCCACATCGCAAATTTGCAGTGTGGGAAACATTTTTTGTTCCCACACATGCCTCTTGCAGTGTCTCAAAGGGGTTTGAGACACTGTAAGAGGCACATGCTCGCTCATCTGGACACGCCCTTTGAGTGCTGCCATACTGAAGCACCAAGGCAAAGGTAGGTATGGTGCATTTTGAACAGTGACAACATCCTTGTAGGCTAGAAAAGCATACAAGGAGACAGGAATGATGACAGCAGCAGCCTGGCTTACAGGGCGGATGAACATGTGAGCTTTGTGGAAGAGAATTTGTCACACATTAACCTTCTCAGTCACCTATGCACCCACTGCATCTGATGTGTGTCTTTGATGCCCTAATATTGTCTGTGACTATGAGGGATGTGTAATGAGACAGGAGTGTGGAATCTGCTTCCCACATAGCATGTTTGCTGGCAGTAACTTATGACTCCAAATAATCCATATGAATGAATGTTCAATCTCTTTTTGCATCTTAAGCTCTTGGACTCAGTGAACTCCTATGGGAATGAGTTCCACATGCTACATGTTTGTTGGTAGCAGGGAGCCAGAAAAGGAGATACCCTGTCACCTTCACTCCTAGCTGCTAATGTAGAGGTGCAGCCAAGGTCAAGGGTGGGGTTCTGTGTTGTTGGGTATCATGAAGGAACCCTTGTATTGCTTTGATTTGTGCTAAATTCAGTGGGAAGGATACAGAGTTTTCTTAAAGCCACCACTGTGTGCCTCCCTTTCGAACAGCTTGGAATGTGTCCCAGCTGCAGTTCACGGCTTGTTCTGGCCGGCACTAAAAGTGGGGTCAGCCTCCTAGACGGGAGAGGAGCAAGGACAGCAGAACAGGCCCAATATTGGTGGACATCTGCTGTGTAGCCTCAGTCCTATGTGCCAGAGTAACAGTGGTAATTCCAGCTGGATCTTTACTTTGGCAAGTGTAATAAAAGCATAATCTTGCCCTAAATGTTTCTTTTTTAAAGCGTAACAAGATATTCCATTGTTTTCAATTGAATGCAGCAGCCAGAGCTTTCCAACAGCTGAATTAATTTGATACATTCTTTTAATATATTAATATCTAGACAGGCATTGATTCAGCAGTGCCTGAAATCATCCCGTGGAAGTGATCCAAATGAAAAACTAGGAAAGGAATTAATTTCTTTTTTTTCTGTCTTTTTTTTTTTTTTTTTTGCAGTTGTAGCTATATATACTTAAGAAAACCATGCT
>NW_017728993.1:356553-359428 GCF_001723915.1 Gavialis gangeticus
CTTTTAATATATTAATATCTAGACAGGCATTGATTCAGCAGTGCCTGAAATCATCCCGTGGAAGTGATCCAAATGAAAAACTAGGAAAGGAATTAATTTCTTTTTTTTCTGTCTTTTTTTTTTTTTTTGTTGCAGTTGTAGCTATATATACTTAAGAAAACCATGCTTCAGCTGATTTTGCTCTTTTGATTATTAATATGAAACTCTTCTTAAAGGTCAATTTACAAGGCCTTTCCAGTGAAGAAAGTATTGAGTTCAGAGTGTTGGGATCATCACCCCTTTTATGACTTCGTTCACATACATTAACTTTGTTTTTAGCTTTCATTGCTTCAGACCAACCAAATTCCTGATGCAGTTGGTCCAAGCATCTGACAAAAAGGACATGATCCGTTCTCATGGCAGTTTTGCATTAGGTCCAGTGAGGCTCACATCATGCTCAAGTGAGGCTCACATCATGCTCAAGGAATTGGAGAGGATGGAAAAGACTGATTGGATCATCCCATCCATCTTCTGTTAGCAGAAGATTTGTATTATAAACTGTCACTTTTCCTCTCTGAAACATTGGCCAAAAAGTTCTTTATAATGAACAGACTAATCAAAATCAAAACCTGCTTGTAGGTGGTTCACAACCTGAGAAAGATACAATTAACTGTCCAAATGATTTGCTATGTTAAGTTTGCCCTGCTGCAACTCAAAGTGCTTTGCAAGCAGAATAGAGTACTTCAATTCTAAAATTCAGCTGACATGTAGGAATAAATAAGACCTGGGGTCCTACAATTGGGAGAGAAGCCAATTTAGGTGTTAGATACCAAAATACACAAAGTCAGATTTGGATATTTACTAATTCAAAGAAAACGTAACTCCTCTATGTATGGAACATATGTCTGATGAAGATGCACAGGCATTCATTTTTGGGTCTGGTTCACTACCAATTTCATTTCACTTGTGAGTAAAAGTAGCTGTGAGGATTCTTTTTATTGCAGCTAGATTGGCCCCTTGGGTTTATGATGCCATCTGGGGATTGCTGGAACGCAGTATGGTCAGCTCCCAGCAGCACACTCCTGACATGTTCAGTGCCCAAGGCAGGAGCAGCTTTGCCTTGCTATCATGGCAGATAGGGGCCAAGGATTTGATAGGTGTACTGGATCTATTTGAAATTCAGGTAGATTAACTTTGGTGAGAGAACAAGTGAATAAATACTTCAAAAATGTACAAATGCTGCCCCTTTGTTCACCCCTTGTTCAGAGATAGGAACTGACTGCATTTTTTGTTTTCCCTGTTCTAGGATTCAGGAAAATTCCACAAGCCCTCATTACGGAGCAATGCATCTGTTACCATGATTTATTTAGGAAAAAATGTGCACTTATCTCATGATGATACCGATTACAGAGATGAAATCAAAGTCTATCAGCAGCATTGTGGAGGAGAAAACCTTTGTATTTACAAAGGCAAGCTCCTGGAAAGAGGTAAGGATTCAAAGTTGAAGAGTTCATTTTAATTCTGGCAACATCTTATTTTATAGATAAACTGTTGATGTGATATCAAAATGATTTCAGCTGAGCTCAGTCAAGATATGTGCATCCAGGGACTTGTATACCAGCTGCCTCTAAACTAAATCTAGATTTACTGTTTCATGATTGCAAATGAGGCTGCAATTACTTTTGCAAATTACGGAAGGAGGAATTTAGAGGAGTGAGCTAACAAATACTGTGGGTTCGATCTTCTATGGTTAATAAAATATTTGCAGGAGAAAACTTTCCCTGAATACCAAGTTATCTGTTTCTAGGTTGCTGTAATATATCACTGCATGCTCTTTATTATTCTAGAAGGAAAACTACACACTGGGGGCATGAATCTGATCCCCTGTCATAGTAGTGTGACTCCTCTGGCTTCTCTGTAGGTACTTGCATTGGTGAGTGAAAGGGGAATCAGGCCCTGGGAATGTGCCACTCATGAAACCTGAATGTTATGCAAGGAGACCCCTGGATGCAGTAGAGGCCCAGCTGCTTTGCTGCTTGAGAGGGGAGGTAGGATTGTGATGCAGGTAACTTGGGATGGTTCCTTACCTACTATGCATCACATGGCTGGGTGCAGAGTGTAGGGGAGGAAGGATCATGGCTAGCAGATCTGCAGTTACAGAAGGAAGGGCTTCTACAGAACACACCCTTTAACCCAGCTCAGAGGTCCGAGAGAAATTTTCTCATTGCCTCCCAAGACTATAACTATCCTGCATAAAGTCTCGCTGCAGCCATGGTGCAGTCTCCTCATGGTGCTATATTACCGTGTCTGTGCAGCCTAAGGATTAATGACTGTTGGGGAAGGGGTAGCTTTAGTCTTCATACTGAGAAAAGGAATTTGAAGTGACGGCTCTGGTTTCATTAATAGTGCTGTACCTAACTCATTGTGGTTGCTACTGATTTTACATTGATTGTGGTTGGGCTTTGTAGGTACTCTTCTGTCTACTGATAGAAAGAACTAGTAGTACTCAACTGCGTGTCACAAGCCTGCTACTGCTAATAGACATCCCTCTCTAACTCTAGTGGCAGGGGCCAGTATTTTTGAGGTGGGAGACTCTGGGTGTTGTTCCCTACTGCTGCAATGGAGTTTTGAATGGCCTTAATGACAATGTTGTAGCTGGTTGCAGAGGTGTTAGCAAGATCTACAATGTCTAGTTGCAGGATGATTTGCTTGCATAATGCGCTGCAATGCAAGTGAGTACCAAAAAACTGGATCTCACGTGGTCTGCAGTTTGGGCACTTTATGTAGACAAGCCAGGTATCTGTCAATGGAAACAGGCTGACGACAGTGTTAGCCATTTTCTTTCTCTAATTACAGAGACCTTTCAGTTCACCTCAAAGCGGCATCGTGGCTTCCC
>NW_017728993.1:364428-366099 GCF_001723915.1 Gavialis gangeticus
GCAAGTAAGTACCAAAAAATTGGATCTCACGTGGTCTGCAGTTTGGGCACTTTATGTAGACAAGCCAGGTATCTGTCAATGGAAACAGGCTGACGACAGTGTTAGCCATTTTCTTTCTCTAATTACAGAGACCTTTCAGTTCACCTCAAAGCGGCATCGTGGCTTCCCCTTCAGTCTCACCTTTTTTCTCAATGGGATACAAGTGGACAGACTGAGCTCCTGCTGTGAATACAAGCATCGGAAAGGTGCGAGACTGGGAGGCAAACAAGGATACTTTGGATTCGTCAATGTGGACAGAGCGTCCCCCTGTTATCGGTATGGAAATACAGAATCTATAAACAGCCACATCTGCTCAGCTCTTAGTCTTAAGGCTTTCTTTACAACCAAGGCGACTAGAAGAATCATTTAAAAAAAAAATGCAATGAAAATTTGGATTTGGGATAACAGTTCTGATTTGAAGGTTGACACATGCTATCATTTCCCTGGCTGCAGTATGGAACAATATGGATGCTCCCCATGGCACACAAAACATATATGAGCAGAACAGAGCCCCCCTGTTATCTAGGGCAAAAGTCAGTTCCTTGATTAGTAGCTCCAATTTATGCTGAGAAGCTTAAATTAGAATAAAATTCTGACTGATTTTTCCAGGCAGTGTCAGGTGGGAGAACTGCGGCTGCCATGTATAATTTTTAATCTATTTATTCTTTCCATAAAATATTTAAGAAAATAGCAGCAGACAGTTGGTTAGGGAGGGGGAGGAGAGAACCCCCACTGAGTCACACTAACTTTTGAGATAAGCACCGGATTCTGCGGAGAAATTCTGCCGTAACACATTTTCCCGCTTGACACTAACATTTACATGATTTATGCAAATTCTGTTGTGATAAGGAGTTTTGTGGAGTGGAAAGCATTTGAATTAATGCTGTTTCAGAAGATACCCTGACTAGTCCAAATACCTGTTTTTCTGTGTTGTGTGTGTGTGCATAGATAGCCAGAACTGATCCTGATCTGAAATTATTCAGATTATTTCATATTGGGGTGGGGGGAATGCTCCTCTGTACTTAATAAAATCTGTCTCTCTCTCTCCCCCCCACTCCATCTCACTCTTTGACCCAAAGTTTCCTTTTCAGTAAGATTTCTTCCCTAGGTTCCTTTCATACTCTCTGCAAGTCACACCCTGTAAAGTCATGGACAAAGTTTGGCATGGACAAAGTTAGGAGTACATGTAATTCTGAGCATGATTTTACATCTACAAATTAAGAGCTTGATCCAAAGTAGGGGACTTTTCCATTGATTTCCATGGGGATTTGGATCATGTCTAGGGATGCTTAAGTCCTGATTCCACAAAGTATTTAGAAGCTGAAATACCATATTTATTTGAATATAAGATGACTTCCCAATAATAAGATTCTATATATGGCAAATTTATACATTTGTTATAATTTTCCAGATATAGACTAATTTTTCAAGGTTTGCCTTGAATTTGGCCCCCCCTTCCCACTGCTATAGCAAGGAAAATAAATCTCGGAGGAGGGTCAGGTGGCCTTCTTGCCCTCTGTCCCTGCCCCCACCCCCAACTTCTTAGCTCTGCACCGACTTCCCCCGCACCCTTACTGTGAAAACCTGCTCTCCCTGAACACACGAGAGTGAGAGGCAAATCTGAAAACACTG
>NW_017728993.1:371099-374511 GCF_001723915.1 Gavialis gangeticus
CCCCATTCCCACTGCTATAGCAAGGAAAATAAATCTCGGAGGAGGGTCAGGTGGCCTTCTTGCCCTCTGTCCCTGCCCCCACCCCCAACTTCTTAGCTCTGCACCGACTTCCCCCGCACCCTTACTGTGAAAACCTGCTCTCCCTGAACACACGAGAGTGAGAGGCAAATCTGAAAACACTGACTCGGAAATAAACATGCCTGTAGTAAGTTGCAATTAGTTGTAAACTGCTGCAAATTTCAGCACAGGTACTCCATAAAGATACTTTTAAGCAGCACTTTTGTACCTACTTATATCTAATACAAACTATGTATGATACTAATCGAAAACCAAAAGGCTCAGGATTTACCATATAGTTCAGTGTTTCTCAACCCATGGTTCGCAACCCAAAAGTAGATTGCAAAAATATATGAAGGGGTCATGAACAAACTTTAAAAATGGAGTCTCCTCTAAAGGAGAAAATGTGGGAAACTGTGGGTTTTCCCATGCAGCCTGGCAGAGTTCAAGCCTGCAAGGGGCTGCTTGGGACCCTCCATGCCCCACACCCTCCCCCTGCCCCACACAATGGGGGACTGGGGGCGTGGGGGGTGAGGAGACAGCAGAGTGACAGGCACTGACAAGGCTGGGAGGCTGTTTTCTGCTTAAGCCACTTATTGGGTCAGGACTGGCTATCAATGTTACAAATGGGTCCTGATAAAGAAAAGTTTGAGAACCACTGATATGGTTCATTGGGTTGGGACCCAGAAGACTCAACAACATTTCAAGCCATAGTACCCCAACAGCTCAGCACTGCTTGGTATGTGTGTATACTCCAGATTACCTCCCCCCTCCCAAAGCATCCATGTGCTAATTAACCCCCCACTCATGACTGGAACTGGGTGTTCTTGTCATGAGTTCAAATGTTTATATGCAGATTAGTAGGCCCAAGGCAGCCTGATCTGGCTTTACCTCATGGAGTGTGGGACCACACTAATCATGTGCAACAGGCAAAGGAACGGGGTGGCAGAGGGATTCTAGGTGAACTATATGGGATCATGTTTGGTTATGTTTGCCAGACATTTAAGGCTTGTGAAGAAATAGGAAATATTGGAAATGGTAAAGAACAGTGCAGCTCAGCTATGGGAGTGAAGATGAGTTGAAAAGCATTCAATGCAGTGGCTCACCATGACTGGAAAAAGAGGTCAGCACTAGGGGTGATTGAGCCCAATGGGCACTATCATATACCTTATTCAGATAGGCTGCACTGACCTATGTTTGTGGTAGGTTCTCATCAGGATGTTTGCCTATTATGGGCCATGTGTTATAGTCATGTTGAGTCATGCATTTAATCAGCTTCACAGTTGGTTTTCATTCCTGAGTGCAAGTTGCTGTTGGTAGTAGTTTAATGATAGACAGTGTATTTAATGAGCTTTCCTTGTATGGAAATGTAAGGTGAGGGGCTTTCCCCTCCCCACTGCTCCATGCGGACTGGGAGAAAAACCTCATATTATATTTGAGTAAATACTGTATGTCCAATCCAGTCTGTTGCAAGACTGGAGCCTTAAATATCTACCTACCTAGAACATTATAACTTCAGTATTTTGGCAACATAAGAAATTCTGGGCACTAATGAAGTAACAGGCCAGAAACCACCCTTGCCTCCCTTCACTTGACCTCACAATTATTCATGCCTATTTTTTTTTTTTTTAATGCTTGAAAAGTTGGATGTCAGTTTCTGAAATTCCAGTTTCTGAACATCAATTTCTTGACATTTCTAAGACATCTCATGTCACGTTAGGAGATGTTAGGGGCAGGGACAGCTTTATGTTAGAATTGAAGTTTGGTAGGGAGAATGAGAGAGATGCTTAAGCAATTGAAGGGGGATAATGTAGATCACACCAGGTTGGATGCAAGAGAGGGATATGAGAGTCCTGGGTTCAGTTCCTTCCCTGCCTAGAGGATTAGAGCCCCTGTCCTAACTGCCTGGCTTTCTGGGATGGCTCAAGGTGGCTTTCATTGTTTCCCGCAGAGACTATTTCATTTCATAACTGAACATTTACTAGAGGAGACGCTGGAACCCAGGAGTCCCATTTGAATGTCTTGCTTATCAAGCAAACGAATGACTCTGTTTTACAAACTAGGACACCAGAAACAAGAGGGATTGAGGGAGGCTCACTTCAGAATGCTATATAGTGTCATCAATGGGGAATTCTCCAGAAAGGTGTTTGATCCAGTTTCACATCTCTGCCTTTAAAGCATGTAGCATATTTAAACCTGTATCCTGTCTCAGGTGAGTGTCTAAACCACCAAGCTATAAGGAGATCTGAGATGGGTCTCCCTCACTTTCCCTGTTGATACTGTTTCACTTTGTATAAAGTATTTAACACAGTCTAGTGAGACAGCAGTGGAGAGAGGCTTTGTAATCCGATGGTTATAAAGTACTTCACGCAGTCCAGTAAAACAGCAATGGAGAGAGACTCTTTAATTTGGTGGTATCCTTCCCACATTGTGGGAGACTGCCTCCAGTTACTGTGTAAACAGGGACAGCTTTGGTACCAAATAGTTATTCCACTACACCAGGTCTGTGGGGAGCTCCACAGACTGTGGCCCTGTGTGCTAGATCAGGAATGCGGGGTGCTGTGGGACCTGATTTCAGCCCATGGAGGTGGCCTGAGGCCCCAGTCTTAGTGCACAGGGCCATGTTGATGTGGTGCATGGCCTCAGTGCTAGATGGAGGCAGCTGTGGCTGCCCAGAGCCTGATCTGGATATGTGGGGGTCTAATCTGGTCTGCAGACTGGCCCTCCCTGTTCCACTCATCTGGCCTCATTGAACAGCATTGCACTACACACTATAAAAGGTTTTGTTTTGAGTTGACCAAAGCAAAAGTTGGGGAAAATGTGGGAAAAATTGAAAAAAAACAAACTAAATTCAGTTTGATCCAAACCAATAGACCATATTTACTTAAATTTAAGATGAGGTCCTCCCTTTTTCACATGGGGGAGTGGGGGAAGCCCCTCATCTTGGATTCAAGTATGACGTGGGGGCGGGGTAGAAGCTGCTGTGGCTCAGGCTTTGGTTCTGGCCCCAGCCCCAACCTGGAGCCAGGGCCAGAGTTGCCACACCACTGCTTTTTTTTTACCAGGCCAGGCTTGGGCCAGAACAAGTATGTGCTCCACACACCAGGCTGGAACAGGGCCAGAACCTGTTAAAGCTGCAACAAGTGCAAGTGGAAGGGAAATAGGGCAGGTGGTGGCTGGAGGAGCAGAAATAGTGAGACGAGGCTTCAGGGGAAGCACCTGGGGGGGGAGCAGGTGGCAGGTGACAAAGTGTGGGAGGACAAAAGCAGGGGTCAAACTGCTTGCCCCCACCACTGCTTATCCCATTGTTTCCCCACAGCCTGCCTCTTCAACTGCCTGCTCCCTACCACCTGCC
>NW_017728993.1:374667-381853 GCF_001723915.1 Gavialis gangeticus
AGTGCCCCCCCCCCCCACCCCCTTCTTTCTCTACTGCAGCGGTGGTGGGATGAATTTAAGATGACCCCCAAATAATCAGATTCTGTACATGGAAAATTATAACTGGTTGATATATTTTCCTTAGATAGAATCTGATTATTGGAGAACCATCCTAAATTCGGGGTTTATTCTTGGATTCAGATAAATATAGTATTTTTCTCAATTTAATTTTTCAATTTGGCAGCTGAACTGAAAAATCAGCTTTTCATGAGCCACACACCATGTTACAGCCTGGCCGTGATTTACTCCATATACATTTCATTCCAGGATTCAAAAATGCATTATGGAGGTGGGTAAATCTTAAGGTCACAATTTTATGGATGCACAGATACATGCATTTGTTTCACTTTAAAATAAGCACATCATGTGTCTGTAGATGTGCGGGGAGGCTACTCTGATGTGCTGTAATTGCAGAGCATTGGAGCAGACTTGATTTAATCGAGTCTGCTGGAATGTGCTTATTAATGCCCTCCAGCAGCCTCTGTGTCTCGTGTATCAGCATCCCTGCACTTCTGAATGGTGGCGGGGGCACTGTAATTAAAGCTTGTTCAGAGAGCTGTAGTTAAAGTGCCTCTGCTGCCATTTTGAAGTGTGGAGATGCTGATACACAAGACACTGCAGGTGTTTTAATTTGCCCAGAGAAAGTGTAAAAATGCCATTTTGCTTAATATCCAGAAAATGTATATTTTCAAAATGTCCATGTTGGTTTTTTTAGCTGTATTATTGAAATGGGTCTGGACAAAAAGCCCTCTCCTCCCAAGAAAGAAATGAAAGAAGACACTAAAGAAAGGCTTGAGCAATCAATGAAAGTCATAGAGCCCAATGAATCCAGCGAAAGCAGTATTGAACAGAAGGCAAACAAAGAATCAACACTGGTTATTTCATCTGCCCAAGAAAAGGAGTCTTCAGAGGATAAGATGGAAATTGAAGAGGAGGAAAGAAAAGAAGAAACAAGAAGGGGAATAAATGATGAGAATGACCAGGAAAACTCCAGCAATTATGGTACAGTACAGGGCTGGGTGTGGAGAGGTATAGGCACTATTCCTCTCACAGCCTTTGGCTTGCCGTTTGACCTCTAACAAATCACCTCACTCCATCTTTTTCTTTCCTTCAGGTTTCTGAGGCAAAGGCAGCCTCTAACTTTGTGTAAGTGCAGTGCTGAGCACAATGGGGCCATGATTTCTCTGTACTTTTGTACTATATGGTACAAATAGCAGAGTATTTAAAATCTATCATAGTCAAAATTAAAATCTTTGTCTATGGTGGTGCTTTGCAACCAATGTAGTTGCACTGACACAGCTCCCAATTGTGGATGCTATTTATACTGACTCTGTGTGAATTGCACCAGTAGAGCTTACAGGGGTGTGGGTGTGGGGGGGTGCCTGAGACAGAAAGATGGAGAAGTCAGGAAGCGGTTCAGGTGGTGACACCTGTTGTTAAGGTTGCCCAGCACTTTCTGTTTTATGATCCTGCTTTCATGATTCAAGAGAAGAGGTTTTTCTAGGTACCAGGAGGTAAATAGGATGCGAGTGGGGAAAATGGTGACAGGAACCAGGGAAGAGGCAAAAGAAAAGAGTTCGAAGGGATATATAGAAAGAAGCAGAGAGGAAGGATGGAATAAATCTGGGGCTTTGTGTGTAGACACAGAGGAAGGGGAAGAATAGGGCAGGAACCAAGGGAAAAGGTGGTTGGAGGAAGGAATACAGGGCAGGGATTGCATAGGAGTAGAGGGAGATGGGCAGGATGTGGAACAAGTGGATGCATAAGGGCCATGGCAGACATGACACTTTAATAGTAACCCTGCCACATGTTCTAAGCACTTGAAGAGAAACAAGTGATTAAGAACAGTCAGCATGGATTCACCAAGGGCATGTCATGCCTGACCAACTTGATTGCCTTCCTTGATGAGATGACTGGCTCTGTGGATATGGGGAGACAAGTGGATGTGGTGTAGCTTGATTTTTAGCAAGGCTTTTGATATGGTCTCCCACAATATTCTTGCAGCGAAGTTAAGGAAGTATAGGCAGGATGAATGGACTCTAGGCTGGATAGAAAACTGGCTGAAACATCAGTCTCAGAGGGTAGCAGTCAATAACTTGAGGTCTAGTTGGCAACTGGTATCAAGTGGAGAGCCCCAAGGGTCAGTCCTGGGGCCAGTTTTGTTCAGTATCTTCCTTGATGACCTAGAAGATAGCATAGAGTGCACCCTCAGTAAATTTGCAGATGACACCAAGATGTGGCGAGTAGTAGAGTAGGGGAGCTGCAGGGCAGGGCTAAGATTCAGAATGACCTAGAGAAATTAGAGGATTAAGCCAAAAGAAATCTCATGAGGTTCAACAAGGACAAGTGCAAAGTCCTGCACTTAGGATGCAACACGCACTGGTATAGGCGGGGGGCTGACTGGCTGAGCGGCAGCTCTGCAGAAAAGGACTCGGGGGTTACAGTGGACAATAAGTTGAATATGAACCAACAGTGTGCCCTTGTTGTCAAGAAGGCTAGCAGCATACTAGGCTGTGTTGGTGGGAGTGTTGCCAGCAGGACAAGGGAAGTGGTTATTCCCCTCTACTCAGCACTGGTGAGGCCACATCTGGAGTACTGGGTCCAGTTTTGCCCCCCACGCCCACCCTCCATTACAGAAAGGATGTTGACAAAATGGAAAGAGACCAGCAGAGGGCAACAAAAATGTTTAAGGGGGCTGGGGCATATGACTTATGACGAGAGGCTAAAGGAACTGGGCTTTTTTAGTCTAGAGAAGAGAAGACAGAGAGGGGATTTAATAGCAGCCCTCAACTACCTGAAGGAGTAGTTTGAAAGAGGATGGAGCTAGACTGTTCTCAGTGGTGGCAGATGACAGAACAAGGAGCAATGTTCTCAAGTTGCAGCAAGGCAAGTTTAGGCTAGATATTAGGAAGAATTTTCACACTCAGAGGATAGTAAAGCCCTGAAACAGGTTACCCTGAGAGGTTGTGTAACCTCCATCTTTGGAGGTTTTTAAGACCCGGCTAGACAAAGCCTTGGCTGGGATGATCTAGTTGGAGATGGCCCTGCTTTGAGCAGCTGCTTGGACTAGATGACCTCCTGAGGTCCCTTCCACCCCTAATTTTCTATGGTTCTATGTTAAGGGAATTAATGATGTATTGAAACAAGAAACCAACAACAAAAATGGCCCACAAAATAGGTAGAACATTTTGGTATCTGGTTTCCATCTTGCCTTAAATTTGAATCTGTGGCAGGGTAACTTAGGGTAGCACACGGGGCATGACAGGAGACACAATAGTTGGGATTAGAGGTCAGATGCCATCATGTCATTATTTGAATGCTAGGGACCTAAGTTGGTGAGGTGGGAGGCCATCAGCCTGGGTGGGATAGACAGGAGCATTGTGTAGTATATATTGGATCTGCGGTGATGTTATAGCTATGTTGGTCCAGGGATTAAGTAAGAGGTAAGGATATCTTAAGATGATATCTTTTACTGGAGCAACTGCATAGTTGGGTAGAGGCAGCAAGCTTTTGAATGCAAGATAATCTTCTTTAAGTCTGAGCTGGCATTTACTCCTCATACCTTAAAAAGAATGTCTTGCATTCAAAAGCATGTCTAATTCTATCTCAGCCATGCAGTTGTTTCAGTAAAAGATATTACCCTAAGAATCTCTTGACTCTTGCATATTAGATTTGGATTAATTATTTTTGTCAAAACCTTTTTTGGCAAATAAATAAATATAAAAATCCTGATTGGGTGACAGCAAAAGGTTTTGCAAACACACATCAATTTCATGTTGGAAAACAAAAAATAGAAAAATAATCCCTCTATATTCAAAGTGTTCATTTCTGCTGTTTCATAACTGAAATATTTCAAGTTTTCCATTTGGGATAACTTTTTATTTCAAAACTGAATTTATTTATAAAAATTTTGAGAATGTTTAAGTGATTGAAAATCCAAATAAAAAACAAACAAATTTCAACCAAAGTCGAAACAAATTGAAACAAACTTTTACATTACTTGAATATTTCCGGAAAGTTTTCCTGGCATTTCAGAATGTCCAACAAACCTAAAGATCTGTTTACCCTGCCTCCCCCAAGATGTAATGGTCAAGTAGCCTTTTTACTTAACAAATTTGACTAGGCACTTCTTTGCATATCTAAGCAACTAAATACTTTTATAGGTAAAGCTGTAGGTGTCTCTGGTTGGGTACTCATGATTAGCAGGTATATCAGACCTTACTTCCTCTATCCCTTAGTTCTCTAGCTGTAAAAGGAATAATAATGCATGGAGGAGTTATGAAGATAAATCCATTAACATTTATGAAGTACATCATATATTATAGTGAGAACACTACATGAGCAGTAAGCAAGGCTTAGGACCACACTTTAACTGGGTAGGAAGCATAGGTGGAAGGAAAAAATTATTTGGGGGTAGGGGGGGTGGCTGAGCATGCATACGCATGTGTACCCCCCCAGCAGGTAAGTCTCTGGGGAAAGGATGAGAGGAGTGGAAAGGGCCATGAGGGGGGGTGCAGATTGAGACCCTAGCAGTGAGAGAGGAAGTGGGGCACAGGCAGGAGCAAGGGCTGGGGTGACTGGAGCCCTGGGCAGGCTGGGCGGTGGGACAATTGGAGCCTGGGCAGCTCATTCAGGGATGCGGGGAGGCTCCTGCCTTTGCACACACCTGGGAGAGGCCTGGGGGTCTTATGCCTCCCGAATCTGTGTGGGACAGAGGCAGCTGCGGCTGCTCACTTTGCTTTGCTCCCTGCAGCAGCTGCCCCGAGATCCATGCGAGGCCATGTGCGTCCCACTTTTGGGCAGGCAGGGGGCATGGCACAGCCAATGGCAGCAGGCACGTGGCGTCATGTGAATCTCAGGGCAGCACAGCCGCAGGGAGCAAAGCTCAGCGCACAGCAGCCACTGCCTCCGTCCCATGCACAGATCTGGGGGCATATGACCCCCAGGCCTCCCCTGGGGTGTGCGCAGCAGTGGGAACCCCACGCCCCTGGACAAGCTGCCTGGGCTCCAATTGTCCCACCACCCGGCCCAGCCAGGGTCCCACTCACCCCCATCCCTTGCTCCTGCCTGTGCCCCACTCTCTCCCTTACTGAGGGGGCCGCGATCTGCCCCCCCTCCCAACCAGCCCCTTCCCCTTCACCGAATAGACTGATACTTGCCTGCCATGCTGGGCAACCTGTGAGCCACACACCAAGCTGAGATCCAGACTGCGTTTGTACCCCTCCCCACTCCTGCTGCAGCCACCTGGAGCTTGTTGCCTTGCAGCCCTACCCACTGCCCTGCATTTGCAGGGGCTTAGCCCTGTAGCCCCAGTCTTCTGCTGCCTATGGTAGAAGGAAAAAATAAAACCAAATACACCGAATGAGGCGTTAAGTGAATTCAGGCATTCAGTGAATGAGTTAGGGGACGTGTTTAAAAAATGATCATAGAATCATAGAGAAGTAGGGCTGAAAGGGACCTCTAGAGGTCATTTTTAAATGCAGTGTAATTGGTAGTGAGGAGGAAATGAGTATGAAAGAAAGACATTATAGGCTTGAATCCACAAAGTATATTATTTATTTTACTTGTCTTTATTTATGTTTAGCATTTTTCAAGGTCATTCTTGGTCTGTTAAAATATCTCCTTTCTAAAATTTTCTAAAGTTAAATACAGAAAATTAAGTCTTAAGTATAATATATCCTCATCAGTTATTCTTGCTTGTGGAAGAACATTAAAAGTTACCTGAATAGAGTCAGATAAACCTGTCTACCTCATGGTCAGTGTCCTTCCATGTATTCTTCCTGTATTGTGTAACCTAAGACAAATGTCTACTCTATCTACTTGTTTGTCATATGCCATCTATCCATTTATGAAGAAATAGTTAACATCTCCTGTTTTGTTCATTCACTTTTAATTTAATAAAGTCTTCATTTTCATAACAGACCACGTTCTTTCTTCATAAATATTTTTTTTCTCCCTGCTTTCTATTCCTATTTTCCCTTTTCTGATTTTTCTGCTCTATTGCGTAGCTTTTTCATTACTCATCATGTATGCAGTTTTGTGATTAATAAAGCTTTCTCCCCTCTGGGAGGTGGACACCTCTCTGACAATTACCTGAGAAGGCCTTGCTGCCACACATGCTGTTGGAATCTCAATTGATTTGAATATAGAAAAGAAGTCTGCTTATTTCCTTAATTCTCATTGTATGGATAATTGTTTGTTTGCCTAATTGGTTCTGCATCAGATACTCTTCACTTCTCTCTTTGGCAGTTTGTCACTTTAACATTTTAAAAACATTGGTGGAAAGAAACAGAGGTGAACAATTAAATTTGAAAGGTGAGAAATTATGGCCCAGAGGGACATCTGGAGTGTGTCGTCTGTGACAGTTCTCTTTCATGATATGGTTTTGTTGCTTCTCTGGTGGATGTGCAGCAAATTAGTAGCTGGAATGTAAAGACTGTATTATAGAAGGGTTCTGGGTATACTCTGGTTTTCAGGAAAAAAGGTAGCCCATTTCTGGGTGGAGTGGAAAGTATTCTGTAATGCACACATAAATTTCAATTCTGAACTACATATATGTACAAAACCCTGCTATCAAATCTTACTAATCACCCTTAACTTTTAGTTTCCCAGTAAAAGATGAAATCTGGGATATCTGGTTTGCACTGAAATCTAAACGGGATTTTTTCCATAAGCTTCAGTTCTGCTAGGATTTCACCTTGGAACTAAATTAACATACTTGAAGGAACTGTATGGTAATCAGAGCATTCCTCTGCAGTGCCTTTTAGCTGGATTTAATTAATTAATTATTTTTGTAAGGCACATCTTTGCTAATTAGGCATATCAATCCACATTTATCTTACTTTCCACATACAACATTTTATCTTTCTGCTGCTTGATCCACTGCTTAGATTTATTTTCCTTGCAATAAGACTCTTATATTGGGAGTCGTTTCCTTTGATATGCTGTTCTTATGTTCTGTCTTTGTCTTTCTCCAATATACAGCTTTGTTGATTTTATTCTTTACATATTGGACTCATTTTGGATCAGTTAGTAGCTTTATACAGTTTCTTTGCACACGTGTGTGTTTGTTTGTGTGAAATTATCCATAATGTATTGTGGAGGTATAATTTCTCTCACACACACACACACACACACACACACACAC
>NW_017728993.1:381864-385855 GCF_001723915.1 Gavialis gangeticus
ACACACACACACACACACACACACACACACACTCCTCTTACAATCCCTGTTTGTGGTCTCAGTCATTTATTGTTTTAAAAAGAAAGAGAGAACAGGTAAAGGAAAAAGAGGGTTAATGGAGTTAACTTCTCCCTGGTTAATAAGAACTTTAAGCAGTTACAAATTCCATTTTCTGTCTCATGGTAGAGTTCTATTATTTCAGAGTATGATGAAGATTTTGAAGCAGATGAAGAGAAATCAGATGAAGAAGTTAATGAAAAAGGACAGGATGATGATCAAATGAATGGAATGTCAAAGTCACCCTCAGATGATGAAAAAGATAATTTAGTCCATGAAAAGGAGAGTAAAAGCTCATCAGAGAAGGCCTCTGACAGTGAGAAAGATGAAAGTGATGGATACTCCGACAGTGACTCAAAGGAGGGTAAACAAGGTTAGTTGTCATTTATTAATGTGGCTCTGATTAGTTGACCTAATCCATGTTTTACATTTTGCACATGCCCTGTAATGTCCATCTAGCCTGCATTGATACCAGAGTACACGTTACATCCCGTCATTGATGTGACATGTACATCCAGCACAAAGTATCCGCAGCCTGCTGAGCTGCTAAACAACCTGTTAGAAAGCCACAGCTCCTGTTTTGGCAGCACACTTACCATACTGTCTTGAAGAAACCCATTGGTAACAATTTGTAGAGCAAACCAAGAGTTAAAGGCACATGTCAGATTCTTCCCTGTTTACCTGCATTAGTCCTGTTTTCTGAGACCTTTCATCCCTCTTCGCAGGATACATTAAATTAGGAGAAATTACTCCAGCTCTGAAGTTGCATGTATGGGTGAGAGAGAGGAGAAAAGGGCATGTTATTAACAATGCTACAACATTATAAAATACTTTATACTGCCAGGGTGCCTTTCATCTGAGGATCTCCCATATTAATTATACCTAGCAACACCTCTGATGTAAATCTCTTAAAACCTACCACTTGAAATGTAGTCAGCTCTGGAGTGCAGTGCAGCACTTGTTTTAACAGCTCATAGCAAAGACTGCAGAACAGTTCAAATTCAGAAATAGAGATGTGGCTCCTTGACAAAATGACAGTAGATGCTTCAGAAAGATCTTCATCTGAAGTAAATGGTTATAGCCTCATTTACTGCAGTGGAGCCATGATCATTTATACCATTTGGGACTGTGCTCCTTTGGCTGGAATTTGGTGAAGACACCAAGTTAGCACTTCAGTTTCTCTGAGAAGTGCCACTATCAATGACTATAAGTGGTTAGGACTTTGGCACAATGTCTCTTCTGGAAATGGCACATCCTTCTTGCTGTACGCTAGGCCATTGTTCACCGAGAGAAACGCCGATGCCACTCTCATCTCCCAAGTGATGTGGGGATTTTTAGGGTCTCACTCCAAACTGAGCTCATGAGCAGTGACAAGAGCCAAGCTGGTCTGGTGTGTTGAACTGTTCAATCTGTCAAGCCCCAGACCCTCAAAATGCTGCACCCAGGATAATTATTAACAAAGGGAGACTAAAATGATGTAGAATTTATTTTAGTAGTAAAAGTAACCTTTTCTGTAACCTCAGCTTCCTGAATCAGCATCCCTGATGTAAATAATTATGACCTTAATATTGCAAGCTACACATTTTTATAAATAGTCCGCTAGATGCTGGCAAGCAATTTTCAATTTATTAAATAAACAGGAGGAAAATTCCAGAAGCTGGTGAATGAGCAAAAAAATGAACTGCCTGCATTATGGCTTTTATCTTCCTTTGTGGCTGAAGCAGTGGTTTGGTTTTCTTTTTCCTTCTATGTTTCATCCTTGATGGGTTGTGTCTTTCTCTAATGCTGATATGACTTAGGTACCTATTGTTTGTCATAATATTTCAGGAGTTCACCAATTACTGGTCTCATAAAATTCCCATATTAATATTCCTTACTTTTGGCAGTCCTAATATGTAAACTATTTCCCCAAATTAAATGTAAACATTGCTTTCATGTTTGTATTTCTAGGTGAAGTAGATGAAGCAGCTATTTGTGAAAAAGTTGCAGCTGTGAGAAAGATCCAGTGTTTTTATAGAAACTATAAAAGCCAACAGAAATGTATCCCAGGTTTGAAATAAATCTATGTATAAAATCATTCCAATGATTAAAATATATCTTAATTTTCCCCCCTCAATAATCAGGAATAATTAATTTGCTGATTCCTGGACAATGACAGAGATTTTTTTTAAAACATATTTTTCCTGCTTATCAGTATGTGGCATAATCATGTTCCTTGTGACCAAATCAGTTGCCCCTTGAACTGTATCCTTTATAATGATCAAGTGAAAATATTTGGGTGTAGAGAGGGACTGCTAATACTGCACTCCTCCTTGGTTCTTCCTAAATTAAAATGCTTCTCATTTTGCTCTTAAGTATTGCAACCTCAACCACACAGCTATTGTTAAGGTTCAGTTAGGTGTTTCCACTAACTCTTGAATCTCTAACCAGTTGAAGTACATTAACACTCTTAGTTGTGTGCATAATTGAGGGCATGATATGGTTGTTAAAGAATATCTGCTGTTCCTCTCATTGACAATATGCTTCCAACAGGATGTACAGGTAATTACATTACATCCATTAAACTAATTTTTAAATTGCTTTGCTTTAACTGTAGATGTTAATTAAACTAAATGAATTATAGTAGCAGAAACTGTATTTCCTGGCCAGCCCCAAACCAGCACTCCTTACCATACAAATAAATAAGGCGCTCTGATTTTTTTTCTATTTTTAATCAGTTTTAAATGCATCTCTTCACTGATCCTGTGGGATAGTAATTAAAGACTTCCTCCTGGATCCCCAGTGAGAAATTATTTTCGGTAGGATGATCCAACGTGTCAGTTAGCTGTGAGAATCTTTACTGAAATACTGTTAGTGGACTCCTCTTTGTTCATGGCAGGCAATAGTTATATGGACCACAGCTCATTGAGTTAATATTTCTTTCTCTACAGGGGAAAAAAAAAAGCAGAAAAAGGGATACTGGGAAGCCATTAGAGACATAAAATGAGCATGTTTAGCACAAGGGGCCAATGAAATAAAAAGACCAGCCATCTTGGTTCATCGCCTACTGCTTGACAGCACACCAGTAACACATTTCATCAAGTTATCTGCTTTCTAATGCTTGCTTTGTTTTCTCTTTCTGAAGTAACTCAGCTACTTAGTTAAGCCATCTATACCCCCTGCTGTTTCAATCTGAATAATTTTTCTGGTAGCCTGGCGGCTGCTTCTCTCATCCCATGAACATGCCATTATGCATTGCACCAGGCAGGGGTCACTGCATCTGTCATCATCTTAGCAGTGTTAATGCCATTACTTTCTTAGAGGGTTGGCTGTGGTTTCCCACACAGACCTGCTGGCAGGGTATATTCCTGGAGGAGTTCTCTATTTCTTATTTGATCCACAAGACACTGTTAACTTTCTCATCATGTTTTTCTCCCAGGCTTATGGGGAATGGATGGATTGAGGACTGGCAAGCTCATTTTCTTTTCTTTTATTTTTGCCGTTATATTTGCTGCTGGAGTTGCAATATGGAACTGGTATCCAAACACAGGATGGGTGCCCTCCGGACACTTTTGTACATCAAAACGAATAACCAAATAAATGCTGAAAGTGGGTGGGAAGTGGTAGGTTAGGAAGACTTGTTACAGAGCATTACTTTTTTGGCAGTTGGTTTGTGCTGCAAATGTATCCACTCTGTATTCCCAGCTCTAGCTGGCTTCTCCCTATAGGTGTGGAAACAGTTGTCAACAAAATTCACATCTACCCAGACATACATATGTGTTGAGAGTGGAAAGTCTGAGAGAGCTCCATCGTTTTATTTAGCACCAGCAGACCGTGGGCTGTCATATACACTTGGGTCTCGCTAGTTGGGCCTGTACTTGAACTTTGAATCACTTGGATTTTCGGGGATCCAGAGTGTAGCTGTATTGGTCTAGAGGCAAAAGGAATCAGAACT
>NW_017728993.1:385866-388051 GCF_001723915.1 Gavialis gangeticus
GTAGCTGTATTGGTCTAGAGGCAAAAGGAATCAGAACTCATGGTAGCTAATAAAAGATATCACGTTTTCCATGAGTTCTGCTTCCTTGTGGATTTTCAGGGAATTCGGATTTGAACTCCTGAATTCTGAAGCCAAGAGCACTCCTGACTAGAGGGCTACCAACATCTCTGAAAAATAACACGTCTCCTACAAGAGGTTTCTATTATTTAAGGTGGAAGAAATCTCTGGCAATCAGTTGACACTTGGAAAATTTTACCAGTATGGGTTGAAATCTTGCCAAAATAGCTTGGGTCAAATCCTATCCTGCCTATTAGATGTTTAAGAAGATGTAGGCACCTAAATGCAATCCTAATCACCCAGCTCAAATTTCTGAAAATCCATTGATGCGTCTATTTTGGTAACACACCATCTTACCCTTAAGCCTCAATGACAAGAAAGCAGTGAGGAGGAGTACTCCTTCATCTTCCATGTAAACAGAAGCATTTCAAGGGTGTGAGTAGAGTGGAATAAGATCCCACCCTTCTGCCTAAGTGCAGAGGTAACAAAGAGCTGGGAGAAGATTAAGTCCCTTGTGAAATTTCACTACTGTGGGATCCAAACCAGTTCTGAACATTTTCTATTCTTGAAGAACTAAAAGCCTGCCCTAGGAATGGGTTATTATATACTGAAATCCATTACTTGACTAGCATCACAGATCATCAGCTGGTTTTGCCAACTTCCCTGTGATGAATACAGCTTTTGCTTTTTACAGGGCTATCTAGCAGTACTTTGCTCAAGCCAGGCTCTCTTGCTATTGAAATGAAAGGTTGTGTTTATTAAAAGTGAGTGCTGGCAAAGAGTCAACTTTTCAATGTACAAGATACCTCTTCAACGATATAAAATAGAAGCTGACATTGTGGGGTACTGAACTTGGGCGTCAGCAAATCCTTCTATTGTACATGATTAACTAGCTGGCTTTGATTGTCCGGCTAGGCTTAGTTTAGCCTTGATGACACTTGCCTCAAGAGGGCAAGAGGTTACAAAATATGTTACTTTTGTGAAAAGTATGGAAACTTTCAGTTGCCATCTAACAATTGAAGCTGATCTATTTGATGAATGCTCTTGTGCTACTCAGCATGGCAAATATAATGCTGTAAGACTGGTAAGAAAAGAAGAATCCCTCTCACTGGTATGTGAGATTTGTTTTTAATCCTTTTAGAGCAAGATGACTTTTCTTACTGTGTTTTTTGTTAAGTACTCCAGGCACTGATTCACCTATTGAGAATGTATTGTGATCATCAGCAATAAGTGATATAAAGACTTCTGGGCAAGAAAGCAGAATGTTAGAGACTACAGATGGGGATACTGTTTTGTGATCAATTTAGATAGCTACTGCTAAAAAAGAAGAGTGAGAGAGCTGGGAAGTTAAAAAATCCCAAGTTAAACCAAACTCTATAACTAAAACATTTAGAAAAAGGCTTTATACAAAGAAAGAATATTTACTTTTTGCAGTTACGTATTAGACATATCAAGTCAAATTCTAATCTAACCCATTACATACAACTTATTTAAGTTCTCGTGTACCTCGTCATATTTATCAACTTGGAAAACACAGGATTATATAAATTAGGAAAGAAGAGATTTCCCTTGTATCCTGTCCATCTGCTATATAGTCTGGTTTGTTCTGTCCCTGTATCCTGCCCATCTCCTGTATCCTGTCTATAAGGATGGCTTCCTATAGAACTGTAACTATACTCTCAGACAGATCATGTTGGGTTTGAACTCTGCATCTTTTACCTACAAGACTGAGATGCTACTTTATTGAGGTGAAAAGTCATTTTCAATAACTTTGAAACAGTAGTTGACTCATGAACCTCAAGTTGCCATAGGAAGAACTGATGAAAAGTTAATATGGGTAGCAGCATTTTCACTAGGACTGGTTGAAAAAAATAGTTTAGTTAACAAAAAATCTGTTGAAAAATAGAAAACTTTTTCATTGTTTCAGTGATTTTTTTTTTCTTTTATATATCAAATATTTGATAATTTTTGTGTGGGGAATATACCTTTTTACATTTTTTCACTTGGCTAAACCAAAGAAGGACATGAAAGAAAAGCATGAGAAAGTTGTTTGTTACCCATTGATATGAAACAGTATTGCTCTAAAATTTCAAAATGTTTGCTTAGAATTTTTTTTGGGGGGGGGGGG
>NW_017728993.1:388154-417628 GCF_001723915.1 Gavialis gangeticus
TTTTTTTTAAATTTTTTTTGGGGGGGGGGGGGGATATTTGTTTTGATTGCAAAGTGCTTGTCAGCCTGAAAAATGTTTAATTTTTTGTGGAAAATTTTCAGGGGATGATGATATTTACTAGTCATTTATCTAACCTGGTTTTAAATTGCTAAAGACATAAAACTTAAATCAATCTTTTGGGAGACTATTCTAATATCTAATAGATCTCAACAGTGGGGTATTTTTAAGGGTATTCATTGCAAAAAAGATTTTTTTTTTTTAATTTAACACCATTATTATTAGTTATACCTTTTTGAGAAACAATTCTTCCTTCCTGATGTTTGTGCTTCCAAATTTGTGTAGGTGGGTAGCATATCTCTTGAGCCCAAGTTGTATGTGTTTGGTTCTTTCAGTCTTTCCTTGTAATTAAATCCTTCTAATGTCTCTATCCATTTTTCTTGTTCTTTCCTGTTATCAGTAACAGAGAAACCTAGAAATTAATACAGTGTCCTGAGGTCAATCCTCAATGTGCTATAAAGAGAACTCACCATCCTGGTTCAAGAAGTATTGTGCCCAAATAATTTTTTGTGCCTCTGCATGTCTCAGACATGTGGACACCTTTTGCCATAAGCTGTATCTTGTCCCTTCATGGCATCATAGTGTTAAAAAGAGATAGTTAAGCTCCCCTAACTAGTTGTGTGCTTTGGCTCATATAGAGCTGGTTCAGTGACATCTTGTTTCTGGTCCCATCTAGTGTAGGTGGCATGGCCACAAACACTGCTGAATTCTAGCCATTCTTAGCTAGCATGCACCCCTCCTTGTTCCCTTCCTTATCTTCTGCACCAGACTGAACTTTCTAGATCCAGGAGCTGGGCCCAAACTAGATTAGTGTTATTCTTTAGTCTTAGGCTGTATGTTTTTAAGTTTTAACTAATACTGGCATACTGCTGACAAGTTGTGAGGAAGTTGAGGTTGCTTGCATGGAGGTTCTTCCTTTTGTCCTTGTATATGTTGTGGAAAGACTTGGGCAGATCCAGGATTTACTAAAGGGGGATGTAGCACACTACCTGTCAGACCATGACTGGAACCCCTGGGCTGGTGGGGAACATGGGGAGTCAAGGAGGAAGTGCATGAAGGTGGTAACCTACCCATCACTGCTACTGTCCCTACCAAATCCACTGTTCCTGGCCTACGCCAGCCAGGAGCTGTGGGGATGGTTGTGTGGTTTGCTGGGGACAGCAGAGGCAGAGTACAGGTTTCTTCTGCCACTGCCTTTTCCCTGCCTAATACCATGTCAGGTGTCCATGCTAGCCAGGAGCAGATGCTGGAAGGAGGAACCTGTGTGTTGTTGCTGCTGTCCCCAGCTGAGCCCAGAACCCCATGCAACCACGCTCTGCACCTGGAACAGGGCAGGAGCAGCTCTGGGTCTCTTCCCACACCTGTGTCAACCAAAGACAGTGATGATGGAGGGGCCTGGGTTCCTCCTTCCAGCACCTGGTCTTACCCAGTGGAGGACACTGGGGAATGTCAGTGAACAGGTTCGGTAGCAGGAAAATTGCCTGTTGCCACCATTGTCTCTTGCCAAGCCTGGCACTGCGCAGCCACTCCCACAGGCCCCACCTGGAGTAAGCCAAGAGTGGATCTGGGCTTTCCCCTGCTCCTGGTTATCTGGGGACAGCAACTGTGGCAGGAGGAAGGAGTGGAAGGAGGGTGCAACCATCATGGCCTCTTCCCCCTGGGTCTGACCCTGTGGGTAGATACAACTGCTAGGATTGCTTGAGTCCTGAAGATGGTGATTGATACAATGTAAGGTGCTTCAAAAGAAAACTGCTGCTCTAGTATGCCTTGAAGAATCCATCAGTTAGTGGTAGGGGTGGTGAACAAGGTGAACTTTCAAAAGAATATGAAGAGTTGTTCGCTGAGTTCCCTCTACTAACTGCTCTACTTGGAAACATTTTGTGTGTTTCCAAATGTGGTGCTAAATGCATTATTAATGACCAGCATGGTCATAAATAAAATGTTGGCCCTCAATATAACTTAGTCTCCAAGAGTGGGTTCTGTATTCCAGAGGTGAAAAAGGAGGAAAGTCAGCTCTTTAGTAATACAGTACTGGCAATTCTTCAGTGACAGTATCTTTTAACAACACAGCCTTCCCTTTTATCCAACTGGTTTAAAAATCATATTCACTGCTAAACAGGCAGGGCATGCAGCTGCCAGGGATGAGTTGCCAAGTCCCTGCATTTTTACTCTCATCCTCTAGCATCTGTAGTAAGAGATGCACTAATAAAATATTGAATTTGTTTGAAAATGGTGCCTGGATTCGATCAGCACATCTATTTGGTTGTAACCACAAAAAGCATTAATCTTTTGTAGGCAACAATCTAGGATATACTGGTAAGTTATTACTTTCTTTGGGTTTTTAGGTAAATGTGTAATATAACAAGGTTTTTTAGTTTTTAAACTAATTCCAGCATTCTTAAATGTGTTGATTAAATTTAGGCATTTGAATTTTGATATTTAGGTGCCTAAATGACTTAATTTTCAAAGTTTCTGAACAGCTGCAGCTGCTAATTTTCTTGGGCATGCAAAACATCTGGAAGCAGGGGGCTGATTTAAGTCTCTAACTATGGAAATAGGTGCCTAATTTTAGGCCACCCTACTTTGAATATTTTATATTTAAGCTTTTTTAAGGATACATATGCAGAGAAAAGAAGCTTATAAAATGTAGCCTTGTTAGTTTCTCCTTTCTGTGCTGTTGCTTTATCAAAAGTGATTTTTCCCTATTTTTGCAAATTTTGCATGACTAAAGTATGTTCATGTTCTGTATGCTTCTTACATTGAACAGACTGTCTCTGCTAGTTCACTGTTTTTCTTTGGTCATTTACAATAAATATCTCGTTTCCAATATAGTGCTAGTAGCAAAACTCTTGCTGACATAACAAAATCCTGGGAGCGTAAATGACCCACATAGTAACTTACATATCGATGTGTTTGTATGACTGTTACCGTTACTTCCCCTCTCCTCTGCCCTAACCAAACTGGGCTCTGTACTTTGTCTTGAAGTTATCTGGGCCATGAGCAAACACTGGGCAGAGACTGAACTTTGAATTCAGTGGGACTATTCACTTGCTTAAAGTTAAGCGTGTACTTAGACTGCAAGCTATTAGGAGCAAGGACTGTGCATTTGTACAGTAACCAGCACAGTGAAATCCCACTCCTGTTGAGGTTCAGAGATGCTCCTGTAATCCAAGTGCTATATGGTAATAATAGTAACAGGACCAGGAATTTACCATTTATATAAAACACAGTAGGGAGGAAATCTCAACTTACTTTATTTCATCTCATCTCAGCATTTATATTGCACTCATCACCATGGAACCTGAATATAATAAATTGTGCAGGTTTAACAGAGGGTTGAATTTCAACTTTCGTACAATTTTTTTTAACAGTTGAGAAACCTAACGCCTTATTTTTGTATGTAATGTTACAGGTCAGGCATAAAAAGAACATTCAAATCCTTGTGGACTGTAAGTCTATGAATAAATTGTAAAGAATCATTGACCAGTTCTAGAAATCTGAACCATTTATCTGATTATATGAGTCTCCCTTTACTCCAGCTGGCCTATGTATGTTCTTGTTTTTTTAGAAATTGCAATATGCTCAGGGAGTCTAGTGGCTGAAGTCATTCTAACTCCTGATCTCTAGACTGCAGCTTCAAATAGAGTACAGCCTGAAAGTGATTGCAAGCCTAACCCTGTGTTAGCTGCTCAGCAGAATATCTGTTGAAATTTTTTCTGATCAAATCCTAATAGACAGATGACCACATCACAGTGGTACTAATTGTCCATCTCAGTGGACAGGAGAAGGCTGGGGTACTGATCTGACCAGCTACCTTCTTGATGGCAATAATGGCCTTTCTAGAGCACAGCTGAGGCCCTTTGGGGACGTTTTGTGGGAAGGCTTTCAGTATCCTGCATCCCTTATACCAATTCTGTGGATGAATGGAAGACTTGTTAACTGGACTGAAAATCTGTCCCTTTTGCCAAGCGTTATATTAATTTCAGGTCAGATTCTATACTGAAATGCCACATCCCAAGTTCTACCGAAGTTAATTGGTGTTATATGTGCAATTTGTATATTTTGGTTTTACTTTAAAAATCCTACAGGAATTTTCAACATTTCTCAGACGGGTATTTAGAAAATTAGCAGAATTACAGTGACCATTTTTTCAGACATAGAAAGGATGTCAGAATAACAGGACTCCATTGCAAATAGCAAGGATTAATGTACTATGGGAGAAGTTGGAAACCCCCAACACGTGCCAGATCATGGGCATTTTGCTTGGCACGCATGCCTTGGGGCAGAAGGTGGGGGAACCGTGAGGGGCCCAATCCTTTTTGTGGCAGTGCAGCCCTAGCTCCTTCCCCACCATCCACCTCGAGGTGTTCATGTCTCCACAGCCTAATGAGATGGGCTGGGGCTCTGTGGACTCAGGTGTATCTGCTTGCAGCCTTCTGACTTCCTGCCACAGCTGGCCAGCTCTGGGAAGGCCCTTGCTGCACGCCAAAAAGCCTGGGCTGCTTGCAGCACACAGGCCCCTTGCAGCATCCCTGCCATCTTCCCCGGGACACCAACAGCTTACAAGTCAAGGTTGCGGGTGTTTTTGTCACTCTATCCAAAAATGTTGCTTACCCCTGTGCTGTGGTATTGTTCTCTGATCTACAGAGGCGTTCTAGTAGATTCATTGAAATGTTAAGAGCACTTTAGCAGATTCCTATTGTGAAACTTTTGTTGTAATGTAGGACCTACCTGCTCTTAGACTCATTTATGGAATGGTCTCATTACATGATCAGAAAATGCGTTACCTAGCTTTTGATTAAATGGATGCCTTTTGATAGTTTCAGGTTAAATACCTCTAGGTACAATTGCTGGAACTTTTTGGGCAGACGCTCATGTAGTATAAATCAGAACACTGCTGGTTTACACCAGATGAAGACCAAGCCCTTGGTGCTACTGAGCAATGACTACAAATGTTTTATGAAAAATTAATAAAATGAAATTGTTTGCTGTTTGTAGATAGGAAGTCTGCATCTCCTTTCTCATCCAGCAGTACCCTATATAGCAGTGAAGATGAGTCTGAAGCTGAAAAGACAAAAGACAATATTACAGGCAATGAAAAGGAAGATATTGAAAAGACTTCTGATGATCAAACATATGCACAATGTGAAAATGAAAACAAGGACAGCAAACCACCACAAATGGAGGAAAACCTGGAAATGGAGGCAGATGAAATGGAAATGGATGAAACCAGAAAGATGGAAGCGGAGGATGCATCATTTAGAGAAGAAAGTAAGACTCTTCCTGAAAGTATCATGGAAACATTGCCCCAAGACACAGATGAAATCAATGGGGAACTCAAACATGGGTCAATAGAAAATAACACAAGGGAAGATGGGGAGGAGGCTGGAAATAACATGAGGGAAGATGGGGAGCAGGATGTTCTAGTGCATTTGGAAAGCAGCACTGTGGAAGCAGTGGATAGAAACAAGGAGCCTCTTGAGGTTGATGAAGGAGGTGGTAAGTACCATCTTTCAGCAAAACTGTGATGCATCCAGTGCATGTAAGTGTGGTTTGATTTGTCTGTAGAGTTAGTAGGATTTGGCATGAGAAATACAGCTGTTGGCCTGTTTCAGATATGCAATGTTACAGTTGTGCTCTTCTCTGTGCAGTCACTACCATGATATCTTCTGAGCTTGTTTCCTTGTACAGTTTTTACAATGTAAGGCTTTGGCTATTCGTTCTTCATCTCTTATCACTCTCATAGGCTGCATATAAAGCAAATGCTTTATTTTTCCTCAGGCAGCGGTGTCATGAAATTTGACATCTCATGTAATTTTATAAAACTTGGTACCTTATAAAACTTGGTGTAATTTTATAAAACTTGGTACCTTAGTGCTGGGAATCCTGGAGAATTTCTATGTCAGCGCGGGTGAACTTTTGGGTACTTTTTATTATACAATATTCCAGAAGCATCTCTAAAAGTCTGTTGTGTGTCATGCTGCAATTGATGGGTGACTAAACTTCAAGTCAGCAGAGATGGCTTCTGTCTCAGCTTCTTCACTGACTCACTGTCTCACACTGAGCAAAACTTTCCCTGTGCCTATGGATAAAATAGTATAGTAATGCTCCTACTACAAGGATATTTTGGATCCTGGGCAAGGCACTTGTGTAGCCACATAAATAAGGTTTGCAGGATTAGGTGGGTGGCAAGAAAGTTAATTCTTGATCTGGAATATCATCAGACTAGTAAATAATCTCATAATCAGTGTGTGTAAAATAGAGAAGTGGCATTCTGCAGTGATGTAGATGTAAAGAAGGAGAGCCATAAGCCTCACTAGACAACATCTGACTGTATTTTTATGTATGTTGATTTTGCAGTGAGACATATAAAGCCCTTGCTTTTTTTTATAGATGTATGGGGTTGGTTTCTATTGCTTTCTGTTCAAGTACAGCATGTATCAAATAGTGCAGCCTGTGTGGAATAAACATCCTTGAATGCTATGCCAAATTATTTGCAAGTCTCTCAATGCTGGATTGCTTTTGGTGGCACTGTGCATCCGTTTTGCTTTGTTAGATATTCAGAATTGAAGAAAAGAAAGCAATATAGGATTGGATGATTATATTGAAGTGCTTATAGGAGTGTTATTTCTTGAAACTTTCCTTTCACTTGTCTGAGGGAAATCTCAGTTTAAGTAACTTCACCCTTGTGCTGTCAAATGAAAGAAGTAAGTAGTGTTAAAGAAGGAAGCTGTTTCTAGCCACACAGGTAGGATTTAAAACTGCCCTACAAAATGGACGAAAGAAGTAAGTGCTGAGCTAGTGACGTGCCCCACGTTACCACAAAACAATGTCACTGTTCTTCATTAACACAAATTCATTTGTGCTGTAATTAGTCAGTTAGCAACTAAAGTACTGAATAGACATAGAAAGTGGGGGGAGTGCTCTTCAGAAAAGAACTAGTTCAGTTGTCTGGATGGGAAGTGACAGATGGGGGAAGTGCAGTGCAGATAACAGACTATATGCTTCCAGATCTAATCTTACAGTACTTTCCTGCTTGGAGAATGCCTATGACTCAGGGGCAGATTAGCAAAAATGAGGGCAAAGCAAGGACTAGGAGGACAAAATACTCATTTAATCATGGAAGCTAAAGATAGGAAAAGCTTAGTAGATCACCGTGCAGTCTGTCTACCTGCCAGCACAGGTTTGCCATGGTAAATTTTTGGTGAGCATCAAGAATTTGTCCAGAAACTATGTCCAGGGAAACAAAAGGCTAAGGACAAGGGCCCCTTAGTTTTATTTCAGCCTTTGGAAGGAAAGGTTTTGAGGAACAGCACATGCTTCATTCATTCAGGCATGATCCCGTTGGCCAGTTTGCAACTCTAGGAAAATGCTGCACATTCCCATCTCCCACCCTATAGCCAGCCCTTCAACCTGCTGAGGGACATCCATTTCCAGAGCAACCAGTGGGAAGGAGCTCAGCACTTTCCAAGGGCTGCAGAATGAGCTCTCTTCTGTACTTAAGCTTCATCCTGTTTCTGTTAAACTTTCCTTAGAGACTAGTCACCACTGTCCTTCTCTGCTATCTGGTGTTTCTGCCCTACCCTGAAGGCTGGCAACACATGCAGTTCTTGACACTGCTCCTGCTAACCAGACTGGGCCCAAATCCTGCAAAACAAAGTTAAGCAGAATCGCTTTACATGCAAAGGAGACAAAAAGAAGAAAATATCACTTGGCTCTTTTGTGCTGTTGGGGGCAGCTGGGCAAGCCTCTATGAATGGGTATGCTGGGACCTGAAGAAGCAATGTGAACACCTGAGGATGGATCCTGCTGTGCATCCTCTGGTCTTGTGCTCCTTATGACATTCTCTCTCAACTTGAGAGACAGTTATCTGAGCAGGATTTGTCATCCTCCTCTGGCCCCAGTGTTGATTGACTGTCAATTCCCCCCTGCTTAGATGTTACACAGGCAATAAACTGCGAAGAATAGGAACTGCCAGCTCATCAAACTGTAGGACTATGATCAGGTCAGAGTAATAATTTATGCACCACACTTAACAAAGCTCCAGGGGTTTCAATGAGCCTAAAGAAACTGCTGCCTTTATCTTGATACACCAAAGGACTCTCCTGAGGGTTGAAAGCCTCTCCTCCTCTTCTGCAGAGTGGAATCGGCACCATCATTGTTCTGCAAACTGCTACTGCAGGAGTGCTTGAAAGACCCCCACCCTTTCCCCCCAGCAGGATTTGGAGCCCATTGTGCAAGGGGCTATACAGACAGTCATGAAGACCTAGATCCTACTTTGAAATGGTAAAAGGGGTCTGTAGTTTCCGATTAAATGCAGGGAAGTGGAGTGACTTCACATGGAGATAACAATCTCGTCCATGTTAAATAAAGTGCTATGGACTGTGAGGGTTTTTGTCTTCCTCTGCAGTGGAGGAGGGGGAGCCGTGGCCCTCTTCCTTGGATCGCTCAATGTTTAAACAACTTTGCAGCAGCAGGCATTGGCTGCACTGGTCCCCTTGCTTTACCTGTAGTGGACTGCAGTGTTGTGGTTTTCTCAGGGCTGGCTTTATAGTCTTGCTAACAGATTCACAGATTGTAGGGCTGGAAGGGACCTCGGAAGATCAGGCAATGGATTTGTATAGGATTGTTTGGATAGCGATGATCCTGCCTCAGGCAAGGAGTTGGAATAAATTAATTCTGGAAGTTTCTGTACCCCGACTTCTGTGTGATTCTGTGATTAGTGGGAGATGAGGCCTGTGCAAAAGGAACAGCAAAGGGGGGAAGAAAGACTAATCTAGTGGGAAGGAAGAGGCACGGGGAAGAGGTGAATAGAATGTCAAGGACTAAGGAAAAAATGATTATTTTACTACAGTACTAGAGAGAAGAGCAATAGCAAGTGAACACAGGGGACTGCTCTGTGCAGTTTGTTTTCTAGTGTCTTGTCCAGGTAAAACTGTAAAATCCCCAAGTGAACTGTCCATTTCCTTCAGGAAATTGTGCTATAGTCTAAAAGCTACCGTTCTCAGGAAACATCCTCTGGTTTTTAGATGACAGAGCTCCTTCAATTTTAACCCATTGTTCCTATGAGCTGGGTAAGAGAGCTTGGGCCCAGGCCTAGCGGGGATGGAGAAGGGACTAGAAAGAAATACTGACACTTAGAAGTTGTGTTGGGTGGATGATGTTGTAAATGAATGGAGTAGAAAGGAAAAAAAAAGGAGAAAAGGAAGTGAAATTGTGGAGAGAAGAGACAATAATAGAGAACTGTCTGGTGGAAAAGGTGAGAGAGAGGTAAGGAGAGAATAAAGGAAGTGGAAAGAGGACATGGGAGCAAATAGGGGGAGAACAGTGCAAGAATGATGAAAAGAATTAGAAGGCAGGAAATCGAGTGGTAATTTGGTCCCTTAACTCCACTTAAAGTCAGTGGGACATAATTATCTTCCTCTTTCTAGACCCTTCATTGCCAAGCCTGATTCTCTATTAGAAGATGGCTTAAATTCTTCTATTATACACACGGTTAGAAGGTTAAATAATTTTGGGGTTTATTTTCCAGTCTCAGATGCATTACTACCCAGTAGTGTACATAACTTGTTGGAAGGAAGAATTTCCCTATACTTATTCACATACATGCCAAGTGATCTTGCTTCTTATGTACACTGTTATATTATTTTTTTTTTTTGTATAATGTAATACCATTATCTGATGGCAGAAAATTTCCATGCTTTGTATTTGAAATGGGGTACAGTTGATAGAAATGCAATGTTGACAGCACATTTCCCTAAAATTAAAATGTAACATATATTGCAGTTTCATTTGTATAAACGCACAATCAAGTATATTAATTTAGAACACATCTGTATCACTTGCGGTTTATAAGTGGGATTCAAACTCACACCCAGTAGAGGACTAGCCAGGGCAGTGCAAACCATGGATTTGATCTCAGTACAACAACAGAAAGATCTCGGTGGGAGAGAAAAGAGAGAACAAACTCAGCCTGCTCACAGAATATCGGGCTATATTTTGAGGATCTCTATGTCCAGAGGGCAAAATGAAGTTGGAAACGGACTGTGTACAGTGCATGGGTCTCCTGAAATAGAAAGTACCATAGCCCTGACAGAGCCACTGAACAAGGAACTGGCAAGCGCAAACCTGTAAAGAAGAGGCATAGTTACATTAATTGAAACTATCATAGAGTGGACCAGCAGTATAGGAGCGGAAAGGAAACCTCCAGTAAATCTGCACTGACTGAAGATGCTGAACAGAATATTGAAAGGTAATAACTACCCATTTACTAATGGCTGAGGGTATGCTACCTGATTTATCCAGGGCAAAAGTCAGCGCTGCTTCTGATATCAAGAAAGTGTCCTGGTATGCTGTGCAAAGTGAGCAATCAGCTTCCTGACAACATTGCCACAGCTTTTGGCAGGTAGCATTGGGCATTGAGAAAATACAAGATGATGTGTGTGAAGAGTACAGTGATTGACCATGGAAGGAGATTCTGCAGCATTATGAAGTCTCATCCTGACCCTGCCAAAAGATCAGAACAGACTTGCCCACTTTAAGCAACAGGACAACATATCTCAGTGGATTGCAGCAGAGTTTAAGTGAGGCAGTGCCACATGAATTTGACCACAAGGGACCATATTCTATTCTACTTGGGTATCTATGTGGACTTAGGCAACTAAGTGCAATTCTATTCCATCCATTAATGCATATACTTTTAGAATACACCGTTGTCTAGAGCTTGAGTCACAAAAAAAAGTGAGGAGGAGGAGGACCTTCACTTTTTGCATGAACTCTGTTTTCAGGGACTTGATCAGGGTGGAAAAGAATCACACTTAGGTGCATAACTGCTCAAGTGTCCAATAGGTGGAATAGAATCTGGCTCAAGATGTCTTTCTTCTGCTACCTAAGAGCAATAGGAAAGCAGAGCTGGTAGCAAAGACAGCTACAACAAGCGCAAAACAGATGGGAAGGCATTTCCACCTACTATGGCATTATCACAGTACAGCCTCCCTGAGCGCATCTGCACAGGCAGGAATGTGCGTTCCCTGGGGAGAAATAACAGCAGCACAAATATGTGCCACTGCTATTTGTCCTCAGGGAAACACACACGTGCACTTGTCTAGATTGTAGTCCAATACACAGAATAATGGATCAACCCAGGTATTGAGCCCAACCTCCCCTCCCCCTTCCCCCCCCATGTGCCTGGATCGATGCTGCTGCAGCTCTGGGAGGCCCCCAGGGCCCTAGGTAAGGAGTAAGTCCAGGTACTGGTCTCAGCCTCCCCTACCCCACCCAGGGCAACTTGCCCTGTGCTAGAGCACATGTGCAGGGGTGTTCCCCAGGGACTAATATGTGCACTAATATGTGCTGCTGCTATTTGTTCCTAGGGCAATGCATGTACATGGTCATCTAGACACTCTCCCTGTGTCTAGATTGTAGTCCAGCATAAAGAGTAATGGGTCAGAGAAGCAAGTCTACTACAGCCTAGTGGAGGAACGAGTGATGGTATAGAGAACAGCCTAGAGGACTCCAAGTAAGTTGAGCAGTCCTGTACCATTAAAGAAGCCAAACAGAGTCCACTTAATGTTGAAAATCAGGTCGGTACCCAAACATCAAATAGTTTTGTGTAACACAAGGGTAAAAAGCAGCTGGTTCAGGCAGCAGCAGGACACAAGTTATTTAAAATGGCTATGGACTCATAACATTGGTAGAAATGAAACCAGAACCAAATGCAGAGTAGCAGCAAGCATCCAGCAAACCCAGAGAACAGGGCAAGCACCAGGAAGACAGAAAGAGCTTCAAGCATCAGCTGCCTTGACAAAGGACAGTCAGAAGAAATTAGGTATGTGAGCAATGCAGGGGCCCAACAGGTCTCCGCCAACAGACTACAGGCAACAGAAGGGTGGAAGCAAGTACCCTGCTAACACAAGAAGAGCTGTATATTAGTTCAGAGAATTATGATGCAAACAGTAAGGGGGCATGCCTATAGGGTTGGTTACATATAGTACTATCAACTTCTGCCCCCCCCAGCAACTCAAAAATACTTGCACAAAAGACGCAACAAAAAATTGGTGAAAGATCTAGTAAACTGCATGGAACTTGGAAGGAAGAGCAGGAGTTGCAACACAAAAGAGTTTTGGAGAAGATGCCAGGCAGGCAGTCTGTTTTTATGTGTAAGAAACTTATTTGCAGCATCTATGTAAATACTTCTTTCAATAAAAATCTGGTTTATTTCTACAAACACAGAATATGATCGTGAAATTACCCAGCCCACATATGTAAACAATTCTGGAAATCATAGCACAGCTTTAACTATGCTGCTGCCATTGCACAGGTATGTCTTGATTATAGAAGAAATGCTAGCCTTATATCTATGTATATAGTTGCATTTAGGAATAGTATATATTTTAGTTCTCATGCACAGGTATTTACATTTAGAAATTCTGTGCATGAATACAAACATCAGACTTGAAATAATTCTGCTCATCTGGGGAATTGGAAGAACCATCAGAAGTGCATATGAAGATTTAGTATGTCCAATTATGGTATAAAGCAGAAAAATAAAGGATTTTCCATTTATCAAACAATATTGTTGCTTGTGCATGCAAACATCTTGCTAAAAGTAGTCTTGCTGCTTTGCGATATTTTGTGCCTGATTTCTGCCTGCATGTTTGTAGAGTCTCTTGCATTTTATATATATATTCAGTTGCCATTTGATTTTAATATAATTCAAAGCATTATCACTGGTGATGGCTTACTGGATTTTAATTAACCCTGCACTAACATTATAGATCTTGTTAATCTTGTTTGAGATAATTGCACAATTTCTTTCCCCTTTATGCTTTTTGATGATTTTCCCTACTTGCTCTCTGTTTGGTAATTCTGTGATATTTTTTGAAGATTGCAAGTCTGTCCAAGAGAAAATAGCAGAAGCAATTGAAAATGATTATCGCTTGAATTCTGAACCTGAAACCAGTGATTCCAGTACAGATGAGGAAGAAGAGACCTTAACAAGTGAAGCTCATGACATAAATGAAGGTGAGGTCAACTAATACGATCAGTGTAGGGATTAAATTTCACTCATTTAAAACCCATTTGTAGATGTTTCCTCCTTTAACCTTTCTCTACAAACTATACTCTCCTCCTCCCCTTGCCTTACTGTACCTTTTATTGCCTAAAATCATGGCACTGCTTAATCTGATTCTGAAGTTATCTATAAAGCTATTTCCAGTTGGGGTTTACAGTGATTTTGAAAGTGTCCAAGCTATGAAGATTGGGTGCTAGTGGAGGAAGAATCTTGTAATAGAAATCTGGTAAATTTAACTTTGCTTCTAACCTGTTAAATTAGCATTCATGATGACATCTGGTTATGAAATTAAATCCAACCATAGCCAAGATGATTCTACTTATAAATGGAAGAGGTGCCACTTCTCAAAGAAATAAAAGTTAGAGGCTAACTTCATAGCTAATGCAATGGAGAGGGCTAGTGTTCTGAGCCTCAGCAAAGTAGCCATGTCCCAAGTTTGTACCTCAGACTTGTTTCCTTCCTCATGATTGGCATTTGGGCAGTGACTTAGCAAAGCAATGTAAATCTTTTCTTGGGTTGGACTATTCCAAAAGTTTCCCATTTCGATTTTCTGCACTTTTAGATTATCTTGAATCTTAATCTTGAGTTTTAGCATTGGAACCCAAGTCTGTGCAATAGGAGTGTCCTAGAATCAGTCCATTAGTGGAATTACTGTAGCAATGAACTCTATGGAATGTAAATGTTCTTTTCCAAAACAGTGATATGATGAGTTTGAAATTTACACAATGGGGAAAAAGCAAGGCTATACATTAAGTTTGATTTAAGGTTGTTAACCTGCTTTACTACCCTACAATGCCTTAATATCACAGAATATAATTGCCAACATAACTGGGACAACAGCTGGAATCCTCTGCTCCCCAAGAACGAAATAGAGAATACAGTAGTGATGTTGCAATGTCCTAGTAAATGATGGTAGGAGACTACTCCAATGCAGTGGAATGAATATTTACACTAGGAGCTAGTTGAATATAGTTCATATTTTTCATTTAATTTCATTTCACCATTACTTCATTTAATTTAATTAATGTGTTTATTGGACCAGACCAACATGTTCAGAAACAACAAGCAATTTTGGCTGCCATTAGTGCCAAGACTGAGACAACCTAAGAGAGCCTGATTTTCAGGTGACTCAGATTTTGCTTTCAGATACTGAGGTCCCACAATCACTTCTGAAAATCTTGGCCTACACATCTGGCTAGCTTCGTGGCACAGTACATTGTTCTTGGGCATTAGCAGGATAGGTCTTATTTATGGTGGGGGGAGGGAAACACATAGGCTTAGGTGACTTATTTTTCATGTTTGCCAATTTTAGCACCCAAACAAATGTTAGACAATTTTGTGATAAAGTAAATGCTTCACATCTTTGTTTTTACCTCTTTTTTTCTCTTGTTCTCCATCTTGCTGAATTAAAAAAAGCTTGTTGTTGTTGTTATTGTTTTGTTCCCTGTAGATATAGCTTTCAGTTTCCAGGATTTGTCAGGTTTGATTGCATTGTTCTGTGAATTTCATATATAATGGCACAGATGGATACCATCAGCACTCCAGCTCCTAGAATTTTTGCTTCAGGCTGTTAAATTTTAAAGGCATGTGGACCACAGCTTCTCTTTTTTGTGGATCTCAGTATATATACTTTTAATTGACCTATAAATATAGAGCCCGATTTTTATATTTTAAAAAAAATCATTAATGATGGTGATAGCAGGCAGAATTGCAGGGAGCTTTTCTTTTTCACAGAAGTTAAAGAAGATCAAGCCCTATTATCTCCAATTAAAGAACAAAAACTGTTTGTAACACAGGTCTATTGTAAGAGCATATGTTCATACCTGGATTTTGTGCCTTACTCAGTATAGTATTAGTTGCTGTTTTGCTACCTTGCCACAGAGAATCAAAGTGGCTTAAAAAAGGCAAAACTGCTGCATTAAGATACACTCCAGCAGTTTCTCGCAGCCTCAACCAGAAAATAGAACACACCCTGGGCATACTCAGTCATCACTTCCATTAGGAATAATTCCTTTGAAAGCAATGGACTGACACTGATGTAAACCAGCTTGAGTTCAGAATTGGATACTCAGGGTTTCCTCTTTCAGGGGAAGTATTATAGTCTTGAAAAGAAGTCAAAACAAGCAAACAAAAACAGGTCTACAAAGAACCTAGGTTTTAGTATGAAACACTTGCTGTGAAACTAATGACCGGACTGGAACAAAACCCAAACTGGAGTGTTTTGTGTACCCGGCTCTGCCTACGGTGTACCTTGTAGTCTGTTTTGTAATAAGCATTGAGTTGATTAACTCATGTGTTTATGCACACACAAATGTGTGGATTGCAGGGGCCATAAATCTGGCTTGCTCGGATAGGTAAGAGAAGTTACTGTTTTCAGTTAGATGCATTCAGAATACAAACTAATTTGTGAGAAAAGACCTTCAATGCATTGCAATGACATAACTAGCTGACTGTTTTTAAATGCTATTTTTCAATGACTCCATATAGTTTAATTTTTAAGCATCGAAGATGCCAGGTTTAGCTATTCCTGTACCATGGATCAGTTATATATGAAGAACAAAATACTGAATTTGAAGATTAGGGAAGCATGTCCTTAGATGAAGTAGAGAATGCTGATTTACAATACACAAAAGTAAATGCATCTACAAAAATTCAACCCAGAATGATTTGTTCCTTGCTAGCAACCATGCAGTACACTAGGAAAGATATTACTATATTATTGCAGCATATAGGTTCATAGTTATTAGGGTCGGAAGGGACCTATTAGATCATCAAATCTGACCCCCTGCCCTGGGCAGGAAAGAGTGCTGGGGTCAGATGACCCCAGCCAGGTGTCTGTCCCATCTCCTTTTGAATATTTCCAAGGAAGGGGACAACACCACCTCCTTTGGAAGCCTATTCCATATTTTGGCGACCCTCATTGTAAAGAACTTTGTCCTGAGTCCAGCCTGAATTTTCTCTCTTTTACCACTGTTACTAGTTACCTGAACTGTAGCCCTGGTAAACATCATATTCCCCACTTTCTGCTAACCCCCCGCCATGAGTTTATTGGTGGCCACAGATCACCTCTCAGCCTCCTCCTGTGGAGGCTAAAGAGGTTCAGGTCTCCTAGTTGGTCCACATAGGGTTTTTCCTGTAGGCCTTTAAACAGATGGGTGGCCCTTCTCTGAACCCTTTCCAGGTTATCCACATCCCTCCTGAAGTGCCGCGACCAAAACTGGATGCAGTGCTCCAGCTGCGGCCTGACCGATGCCACATAGAGGGGAAGTATCACCTCCTTAGACCTGTTTGTGATGCACCTACTTATGCAAGAAAGAGAGCAGTTAGCTTTACTTATTACCTCATCACATTGGTGACTCACGTTCATTTTGGAGTCAATTATAACTCTGAGGTCCCTTTCTGCAGCTGTGCTGCTTAGATCCCTCCCAGACTGTAGGAGTGCTGATGATTCTTCCTCCCCAGGTGCAACGCATGACACTTATTCTTGTTAAACTGCATCCTATTCTGTTCCGCCCACCTCCGCAGCCTGTCCAAATCTGCCTGGATTTGCTCCCTGCCCTCTAGTGTGTTTACATCCCTGCCCCATAGTTTTGTGTCATCAGCAAACTTGGACAGGGTGCTTACTACACCCTCATCCAAGTCATTAATGAAAATATTGAATAGTACTGGTCCCAGGACAGAGCCTTGGGGAACTTTGCTGCCTACATTTCTCTAGGTAGAAACCAACCCATCTACTACCACTCTCTGGGTGCATCCCAGAAGTCAATTTCCCATCCACCAGACTGTGTAATAATCTACATTGAAGTTTTTTAGTTTATTTATAAGAATTGAGTGTGACACTGTGTCAAAGGCCTTTTTAAAGTCTAGCTAAACAACATCTACCTCTTTTTCCTCATCCAAGCATTTTGTGACCTGGTCGTAAAATGAAACTAGGTTGGTCAGGCAGAATTTGCCTGCTATGAACCCATGCTGATTGCCCCTTAGCATTACTTTACCTGCTGGTCCCCCGCAAATGTGATCTTTAACTATTTTCTCAAAGGTCTTGCCAAGAATAGAGGTGAGGCTAACTGGCCTATAGTTACCTGGTTCCTCCTTCCTCCCCTTCTTGAAAATTGGGACCGCATTGGCCCTTTTCCAATCCTCTGGGACTTGTCTTGAGCACCATGAATGCTCAAACAGTTGTGCCAGCAGTTCCACTATGACTCCAGCTAATCCCCTAAGTACCCTAGGGTGAAGATCACCAGGGCCTGTTGACTTAAATACATTCATCCTCTCCAGATGCCCCCTTACTAGGTCTGCGTGCACCGCTGGTGGGTTGGTATCTATCCTGGGCTTGTCTAATTTCCTAATGGGATGCATATTTGTATTCATGTCCAGGAACACTGATGCAAAGAATTCATTTAGAATCTCTGCTTTAGCCATCCTATCTGTTACTAGTTGTCCTTTTCATCCTGAAGGGGTCCTAAGTTATACTGCACTTTCTTTCTGCTGCCTATGTACTTAAAAAATGACTTTTTGTTATCCTTGACTTCTGTCGCCAGCCTAAACTCCATCTCCACTTTGCCTCTCCTCACTGCCTCCCTGCAGGCTCAAGCCAAGCAGGTGAACTCCTCCTTGGTGATTGCCCCCTGCTTCCACAGCCTATAGGACTCTTTTTTCCTCACCAGGCTCTCCTGGATTTCTCTGCTCAGCCAAGAGGGTTTCTTTGCTTTTTTGCCCCCCCTTTATGTGGACTGAGAGAGTCTTTTTTTGTGCCTGCAGGATTAGTCCCTTGAGAAACACCCACCCTTCCTGGACTCCTGTCTCTTCAAGGGTATTGCCAGTTAGTCATTCCCTAACTAATTTCCTGAGTTTACCAAAGTTGGGCTTCCTGAAGTCCAGCACTTCTGCCCTACACTAGTTATCTCCCCCACCTTTCGCCAGATAGTGAACTCTATCAATAGGTGGTCACTATCCCCTAGGTTACCTTATACCTGCATATCCCCCAACAAGTCATCCCCTGTGGCCAGTACCAAGTCTAGCAAGGCATTATCTGTGGTGGGGACATATACCCCCTGCAATAGGTGAAGGTCCTGTAAGGAGGTTAAATACTTATGTGAACGGGCAGACCTGGCTGCCTGCTTCTCCCAGCAGATGTCTGGGAAGTTTAAGTCCCCCATGACAACCAGGTCCTTTGAGCGCGCTGCCTCTGAGAGCTGCCTCGAGATTCTAGGTCTAACTCGTCCCCCTGGTGGTCTGTAATAGACCTGTACTACTAGGTCTCTTTCTCCCTGACCCCTCTGTAATCTGACCCATAATACCTCAATTTGCCCTTCTCGTCCCAGTTTGACTACGAAAGATGTATATTGTTCCTTAACACAGAGAGCAACTCCCCCCCCACCTTTTTTCTCACTCTGTCCTGTCTGTACAGCCTGTAGCCCTCATTGCCCACTGCCCAGTCATGGGTAGGATCCCACCATGTTTCTGTTAGCCCAACCAGGTCGAATTCTTCATTTGCAAGGAGTACAAGTTTCTCTTGCTTGTTCCCCAGGCTCCTAGCATTGGTATAGAGGTATCTAAGCCCCCCTATAGGTGCCCCTGCTAACCTCCCATTCTGTTGCCTAGTGGGGCCCTTGTTACTTACCTGGACTGCTCCAGCACATGGCTCATGGTTCGTCATACCTGGTCTCTCCCAGTCATTATCATTCCCATCCCCCAACAAACTTAGTTTAAAGCCCTGGGAAGGAGATCAGCCAACCTGTAAGAGAAGAGACTCTTACCTCATGGAGAGAGATGTAGTCAGTCTCAGCTGAACAAGACCGTATCCTGGAAGTGCAGGTCGTGATCAAGGAACCCAAATCCTGTGCAGTGACACCAGCTCTGAAGCTGTGAGTTTACTTCTCTAGTGCAGTTGCTGTAGTGCTGTCCTTGACCTCTGACTGGTAGAATAGATGAGAAGACCACCTGTGCTCCTGAACCTGTGAGCCGGTTTCCCAGCTCCAAGTAGTCACTCATGACCCTGCCCGGACTACTCTGGTCTGCATCATTTGTTCCCACATGGATGAGGACCATGGGATAGTAGTCGGAGGGTCCAGTCAGGTCTGGAATCCTCATTGTGATGTCATGAATCCAGGCTCTGGGCAGGCAGCATACCTCCCGTACTGTAGGATCTGGATGGCAGATGTCTCCCTCCATTCCTTGCAGGAGAGAGTTACCTACCATGATGATCCAATGTCTTCTCCAGCGGCATGGTTCTCTCTCAGTTGGCTTGGTGGTAGCTGTAGGTGCAGCCTCTACTACCATGCTATCTGGCAGTGACTCCAGGGCCTCAAATCTGTTTTCCAGCTGAACTGAGGGAGTCGCCCAGGCTTTATAACATCTAGTCCTTGAGATGACTGTCTGCCATCTGGCCTCATCAGCTCTCTCCTGTGATGCCTTCCCTCCAGGTGTGTGGACCTGCAGAGAATGGAACTACCCATCAATCTCCTCCTTGATTGCCCTGATCCCCCGTAGCCTGCTCACCTCTGCCTGGAGTTCCCTCACCTGCCCCTCCAGGGCCTCAATCTAGGCACATGTGGGGCAAGTGAGGGGACCCCCCTGCCCCTCCACTACTCCTGGCCCTTGTGGACTCACCAGCAACCCCTGCAGGCAGGGGGTCCAGTTGCCACCAACCCACCCAAGGGCTCCATCTTGGTGGAGGCCCCACTGGAGCTCCAGGTGGGAGGTAGCATCGGGGCAGGGTCCCTGGGTATGCTCTGAGTCACCACCCCCATTGAAGTTTCTCTTATGTACACTCACCTGAGGGCTCTGTAGAGTCTGTCTGAAGCCTCTGAGTCTGATGCGTGGAATCTCTGGCCCCTGCTGCTCTCTTCCCTACGTGAACTGCACAAACTCGGGCATGCTCTTTAATGAGCGCATCTGTTTGCTGGCCTGTTTGCCTGGCTTGGGAGCGTGGCTCCCACCTGGTGCAACTAAATAGAGATGGGAGAAGGAAAAAAACCCTTCCCAATGCCCTACAGCTGCCCCGGTTCCCCCTCCCTCTTTCCCTCTGCCTGGCCCAGCTTACCTTGCTGGTGCTGCTGGCTCAGTCTCCCCACTCCTGTGGGGTTGGGGGGATGCTGAGGGCTCATGTGTGCTTGTCCTTCTGCTTCCCAGCCTGACATGGAGTAAGATATAACACAGAGTAGGATATTAGGTGGGGAGGTTTTATATACACTGTGCTGGCACTTCTCATAGACTTTCTAAAACTAATTAGAAATGCTGCTGAGTTTTGACTTGCAATTGAACTTCCCAAATTTGGGAGGTGGGTGAAGGGAACAGGTTTGGGAGTGAAGCTTTTGGCTTTTGACCTCCTTTTCCAAAAGTTATGACAGTTATTGATTACCAATCAAGACAGACAAGTACATTTTTTAACACGGCTTAAAACCTAAGATCCAAGGGATATTTAAAAATCAGGAAAACAGCACTAAGTAAACCATCTGCAAGGTGCATCTAGCTGGGAGGTTATTAGCAGAGGGTTGAAGGTAGAGATTTTGTTGGATAACAACAAGTAATCTGAGACTTTTAAGCTATGTGGTGATCACATGATATTTGGTTAGATGAGAGTTGCTGCTTTTTATTTGTCATGCTTAACCCTCTGTGTTCTTTATCTTTATCTCTTTTTTCCCCACCTGTTTCTGATCTCCCTATGGTCAGTGGAACCCTCCTCCCATAATGGCCTTTCTCCAGTCTGCTCAATCACTGCCATATCATTCCCCACCTCCTCTCAGCCTTTCCAGCTGCCTCATGGCTTTTACTGGAGCAAGCCTACTTAAAGCAATAAATTTTACCCCAGTGAGTTCCATAACATCCTCGGGACAGAGGAAGCATTATGTATACAAATGGTTTCCCTTTTGTCATTGCTAATAGGGATGAAAGGAAGATTAGGAAGTTCACCAAGCCAGGAAATGAGTCAGATGAAGACAGGTGTTTGGGCAGGGTACTGGGGAGAGTGTGTCCTTTCACCCTTCTGGAGACTCCCTATGTACTGTCAGGGTACAGCATTTGGAAAACATGCTGCTGCTTATTCTCTCATTATCAAAAGATCTGACAGGAGCTTACACTGTGTACTAAGCACAGGTGCATTAGTACAAACAACAAATTGTGTTTGCCCAGGGATAGATTTTTGTATTGCTAAATTCAGTGAGCTTTTTTATTGACGTCTAAGGGGATAGAAGTAGGCCCTAAATGTGTATAAGCAATTACAACTGTTACTTTAAATCTAATATATATCAAATCAAGAGCAATACTTTATAAAGGGGGATAAAGCAAAATGGCGCATTTATTGATTACATGAATCGGACATAGAGGTTCGGACACACCACTCATACAGACACACACAAATCATTATACACATTATTACGCACAGACTTATGCAAACACAAAACAACTGTTCCATTCAGGTACTCAATAGAAGCTGCAGCTGCTCAATAGAAGCCCTATGTGGCCAGCCCAGGCCTATTGAGAGAAGATGAAGATAGCAGCTGGAGTGGGTAAACAGACTCTGATCACTGTACTCCAAAGAAAGCAGCATTCAAGATAGAGGCTGTCCTACCCTAGCATTTTCAGAGTGTTTCTTTTATACGGATTGGCATCTTTTGTTCAGCACTTTGGTGTTTTCCATGACCAATTTCTGTTGTTACAGTTGTTTCTCCTCCATCATCATCTTATCTCAGCTTGAGGTCAGTTTGTTCATAAAAGTTGGTATCTTGGCCTTGAAGTGTGCTTGCTGCCCATCTAGCAGGATGTGCTGCATTCCTTCTCCTGGTTATCTCCTTTGTGCCCTAGGCCACAAAGGGATTCTTTAGCCATCCATTAATCAGTTTCCTGACTGGTAACTTACACATTTGGTGCCTTGTTGCCTACATAAAGAGTTAAATCTTCCTTTTCCTGCCTCTGTGCCATTCTCCCAGCATTCACCCTTTCACATACACTCACACACACACACACAGGTTATACAAAGTTCATTCACTTATGTCAAGCAAGCAACTTATGTCAAGGAAAAATACACAAAATGGAGTTTTCAGTAAACTTTATAGTATACAATAACAAGGATAACACAGTTACAAATCTACTTTACTATTATCACAATTTATGTTAAAATCATTCATGCTACAAACTATGTGATTTTCCCCCCCACACTTCGTATATACAAGTAATTTAGCATCAATTTCTGATTTGTGTTAGGCCTATGGCTAGTTCATCTGAACACCCTGAGTATCTCAGATTGCAGAACTGCCATGTGGCCTCATTTTGTTTGAATTAACTACAGCCAGATGCCAGAATGACAACACTCGAAACTTAGTCAAAGAGCAGGTGCATCATGGGAAGAAACACAGCAAGTATCTCCCATATCACTGTGCCAACATCCCTTCATTGATTTGGAAAGATGGCATCTCTAATAATCACCTAGTAAAAACAGTCTTAAAATTAACACAGTTATTACAATAAAGCTAATGTTTTGATTATGTCTTAATAGTGCCAGATGGAGCTTTCTTGGCAGAAGGAACAAGAACAGTTGAAATACAGAAAGCGACAGAACAAATGGTACAAGATGGGTGGATGATGGGGGAGAAAAAAGAACTTGAGGAGGAAGAGTTTATTGCTGAGGAAAGAACTGCTGGCACCAATGAAGAAGGAGATGAACGAGCTCTAGAGGAAGATACATTGTCTAAGAAAGAAACAGCATGTTTGATGGAAGGGGCAGTAGAGAGCAGGCCTGCTGCAAAAGAGACAGTATCTGAAGAGGAAGGAATAATGAAAGGAGACTCAGAAGAGATTGGGAGAGGAAAGAAACAGGTATCTGATGGAGAGGAGGCATCCAAAGGAAATGTAGTTGAGAAAGAAGATGTAAATGAGAGAGAGCAGGAAGTGGAAGATGCAGTGTCTGAGGGAGAGGAAATGGTGGGGGAAATTACCTCGAAAGTAGAGGAGGTGGTAAAAATGGGTGAAGCAATGTCTGAGGGAGATGCTGCTGCTGAGCAGGCATCTGAGGAGGAGTCTATAGAGGAAATAGCGTTTGAAGCAGTGGAGTCTGTGGGGATGACAGACTTTGCGGGGAAAGAAGCTGTGAGGGAGGCAGCACCTGATGCAGAGGAGGCTGTGGAGGAGCGAGATTCCTTAGGAAAGGAGCCAGCTTCTGAGGGAGACATGGCTGTGGAAACTGTGTGTGTAGGAGAGGAGGTTGAATCTGAAAAGAAGATTGTGGAAGAGGCAACTCTGGAAAAGGCAGAGTCTGCAGTAAGAGAGGTTGCAGGGCAGGTGGAAGCTGGAGGAGGACATTTTGAGGCGAGGACAGCTTCAGATGGGGAGGAGGCACTGAAGAAGGCAGCGTCTGCCACTACCAGCCATGTTGAACCTGAGGGACAAAAGGTTGTGGGCAAGGCAGCATTTGCAGTAGAGACGGTTGAAAGGCAGGGGGGATCTGAAGAAGAGAAAGTAGCAGAAAAGGCAGACTTTGAAGGCGAGAAGATGGAGTCTCTAGCAAAGGGAACTGCAGAGCAGGTGGGAGAGACTGAAAGAGAGGCCATGGAGAAGGCAGCCTTTGAGGGAGAGGACTCTGTGGAGAAGGCAGGAGAAGTAAAGGAGACTCCGATACTTCCTTCAGGGCAGGTAGTATCTGAAGGAGAAACTGTGGAGGAGGTGGCTTTTGAGGGGGGGGAGGTTGTGGCAAGGGCAGAGGCTGCAGTAAAGGTGGTTGCAAGGCAGGTCGACACTAAAGGAGAGGTTGTAAAGGAAGTGGCTTCTATAGGAGAGGGGGTTGTGGGAAAGGTAGAATTTGTAGCAGATGAATTAGTAGAAGCAGTGCAGGTTCCCAGAGTGGAAGGAGGATCAGACTTAGTGTTGGAGGCAAAGGAGGCCACCCTACTGGGAGGTGAAGCTATGAGAGAGGAGTCAGTGGGAGCAGGAGAAGTTCTCCTGTTGGAAAAAGCAGCCAAACCAGAGGAACCAGTAGGATTAGAAAAGTTTCCCATGAGTGAAACAGTGTCTGAAGTGGATAGGACAGCAAAAGGAGGGGAGGAATCAGGTCAAGAAAAGGAAGCAACACAGAATAAAGACCTAGAAAAGGACCCCGCAGTCAACAAATCGGCACCTCGGTGGGAGGAACTATTGTTGGACAGAGAGACAGAGAGGGAAACTTTAAAGGAAGGAGAAGCATGGAAGAGTGAGGAGGGCCTATTGGAAGCATCTGAAAAAGTTATAGCAAAACAAAAACCTGAAGAAGAAATGGTAGATGGAGCAGCATGTGTAGGGGAGTTGGAGGCTGAGAAAATGACAGCTGAGAGAGAGGAAGTAGGGAAGGCTGGAAAAGAGGAAATGGCAAAGGAAGCAGATAAAGAGGTGATGTCACCAATGGCAGCTCTTGAAATGACATTTATATTGGAAGAAGAGGTACCTGTTGATGAAGAATCAAGAGAAGAAGCCAAAATAAATATAGGAGAAGTGGAAAGTGAAAATTTGGAGGCTGAGGCAGTGACAATGGGAGGAGAAGGAATGTCAGAAGCATTGGCCTCTGAAGAGGCAATGGCAAAGAAAGCCGCAGGCAGTGGGAAAGTAAAGGGAAATGAAATAACACATCGAGGTGAGGAGATGGAAGGAAAATCAGCATCTGATGAGAAAGAGGAGGCAGAAGAAGCATTAACTGGATGTGAGGCACACAACGAGGAAGAAAGACATGAAGAGGGCCATGTAATAGAGGAGTCAGGTTTTGAAGACCAGAGAGTGATGACAGGAGAAAGTGTCGCCAAAGAAGATGGAAGAGCAAGAAAAAAATTTCCCAAAGAAGAAAAACTGATGACAAAAGTATCACTGAGGAAGGAAGGAGAAGCAGTGACTGAGATGGATTGTGTGACCGAAGAAATGGCATCTTGCTGTGGTGCAGCGAGGGCAGAACCTGCCCCTGTAGGAGAGGAAGGAACTGAACAAAGAGAGGCCAACATGAACTACAGGATGGGGAGAAGTGGAACAGAAGACATCAGGGGAGAAATCAAATGGAAGCAATTTGACAGACACAAAATAGCTGGAACGGAAGTGACAGAATCTAGAGCAGAAAATCCACCCAGCAGTCCTGGAGGTGCAGAGCTGCTCGAAGTCCAGCTCAAAGAAGAAAGCCCTGCACAAATAAGCACAGTGACTACGGGAGCATCCATTGCCGAAGAGAGAAATGGAGGAGAATGGTGAAAGAAGGTGAGTTGTTTTTTATGATCTAGGTTGATTTTACTTTGATTATGCTCCTTTCTAATGCGTCTGTTCTGAAGTATCTATAGGCTTGCATTGCTAACCTGGCACTGGCATTTCCACATGGTAAAAAGCTGAGCCTTAGGAGGAGATAGGTAACCATGTTTTTCTTCCCCCATATATTATATGCTTCTCTTCATTTTAAGTATTTCCTAGATTGCAGAGTCTGGGCTGGATTGTAACCATTCAGCTATATCTCCATTGCTGCTGAGTGGTATTATACACCAGAAGTGCCGCTGGTTTTAGGCAGACTGTTTACAGAATAAATGAGAAGGAGGGGCAGCACCTAGTCTTAACATTTCAACTGATTTTCAAACTGATTTTTGGTTTTGTAATGATAGTCAATGCTTGTGCATCCCCTTGGTATCTAGCTAATTTATTTTTGATATTTCTATGGCCAATTTTACCATATTAACTGAGAATCTCAAGTATTTAATGTATTTACTGTACAGCTAACAATTTTCTTGTTATTTCCCAGAATGGTCTAAAGCTGGACATAATTATCTTCCCTTGGATACAATCCCAGAATGGGGAACAAAGACGCATCTAAGCAATCTCTGCAGTTTCTTCAGTGCTGTTATTTTAGTAACATTTTTACAAATCACTGTAGATTTGTACTGGTTGGGACATTCACTCTTTCTTTATTTTACTTTATGAGTACCATAACCATCTGTTACATTTTACTGGAGCAGCTCTAGAATGTGCAGCATACAACTGAAATAGACCTATATAGCCAGTCTTGGAATTAGCACTCCTTTATAATTATGAAGACAATAATCATAAGGATTGTTCCACAGCTGTCATGTATTTTTTTGTTCTCAAAATACACAGAGTTATTACACTGCTTGAACTTAAACCAAAAAAACTCAGCCAGTTTGAGATGGCTACACAGAAGGATAAACGATGCTTTATGTATAGTAATAAAAAATGGTTGCAAGTGGTTATATGTATAGAAAATGTGTATATATCAGTATCACTCCCGCTCTTCTACGCAGCTTGTTGCATGCCGCTATTCTTTGAGGTATCATCTTCGTGTGTGCATGTGTCTGTGGTACCCTGTGTTTTGACTGGGGCATTTAGGGAACACTGTAAAGTAAATATTAAATTATTATAACAAAAAGAAACCCAGTTCCGCTTCCACGTACACAGTGCAACTCTTGCAGGAGCTAGTGAAAACTATGCTATGTGATGTAGGACAGAACTACCTCCACTGGAGCACATTCTTTCCTTGTACATGTGTGTACATGCACTGGAGTGGAAAATAGAGCATAGGCATGAAGTCAGGACTGCATGTGACTGCACTAGATGGGGAGCAGCTGACGCCTGAGCATACTGGCCCCACCAAAGCCTTATGAGACCTAAGGTTCCCTTTTGGGCACATGCAGTGGTCAGGAGTAGTAGCACACTGCACTTCTAATACCTCTTAAAGGAGCTGTAAAGTATGGTCCATCAGACAACTTCCTGTTGCCAAACCCTGCATTGATCCAACCTGCAGATCTAGGACACTCTAGATTAGACCTGGAGGGAACACTGCAAAAAAAGCCGCATAAACCAAATGAATGAGTGGCATTTTCACTCTCTATTTGTTTCTTATGGGCACAACTGAACAAACTTTTGTTTGGAAGAACATGCTTGCATGTGTGTGTATTCATTCAGGGAGGGGCTGTATCTTAAAAGCTTTCCATGGTCTTCTGAGTTGCCTAGTTAGGATTTGGAACCTGCACCATGTAGCTTAAATGGTCTATCCCTTAGTACAAATAGCAAATGCCCAAAGCAGTTGTAATGTTGAATAGTTCTTGAGAAAATCTAGAAGCTGAATGCCAACCATTCACCAAGTCTTTCTGGGTGTCAGCAGCTAAGACAGAAACTGCAAAATATGTTGCTCAGCTGTACTCAGTACCTGCCTCCCTCGGGACCACTGGCTGCCTCTGTTGTCCCAAATAATTCAGTTCAGCCTCTAGTAATTTTTAACTATGTTGCATTTCAAATATTGCCATTATTATGCTTATTAAAAAGCAAGAACTTATGTTTGAAAGGTAGGCACCAATATTTTTTTTCACCATTTCCCACACGCTCAGCATATAAGTAGAATCATAGAAACTTAGGGTTGGAAGGGACCTCAGGAGGTCATCTAGTCCAACCCCCTGCTCAAAGTAGGACCATCCTCAATTAGATCACTCCAGACAGTGCTTTGCCTAGCTGGGTCTTAAAAACCACCAGGGATGGAGATAGCACAACCTCTTCAGGTAGTCTGTTCCAGTGCTTTACTACCCTCCTTATGAGAGTTTTTGCTAATATCTAATCTAAACTTCCCTTGCTGCAACTTGAGACCATGGCTTCTTGTTCTGTCATCTGCCACCACTAAGAACAGTCTAGATCCATCCTCTTTTGAAACCGCCCTTCAGGTAGTTGAAGGCTGTTATTAAATCCTCCCTCACCATTCTCTTCTCCAGACTCAGGAAGCCCAGTTCCCTCAGCCTCTCCTTAATAATCCATGTTCCCCAGCCCTCTAACCATTTTGGTTGCCTCCTGGTGGACTTTCTCCAATTTCTTGACATCCTTCCTGTAGCGAGGGGCCCAAACTGGATGCGGTACTCCTCACCAGTGCTGAGTAGAGGGGAATAATTACTTCCCTTGATCTGCTGGCAACACTCCTACAAATGCAGCCCCGCATGCTGTTAACCTTCTTGGCAACAAGGGCACACTGCTGGCTCATATTCTGCTTATTGTCCACTGTAACCCCCAGGTCCTTTTCTGCATATCTACTACTCCACCAGGCTTGGTGTAATCTGCAATGCTGAGGGTGCACCCTATCCCATATTCCAGATTGTTGATGAAGATTTTGGACAAAACCTGCCCCAGGACCAACCCCTTGGGCACTCCACTTGATACTGGCTGCCAACTAGTCTTTGAGCTATTGATATACTACCCTTTGAGCTCAACAATCCAGCCAATTTTTTATCTACCTTACAGTCTATTTATCCAGTCTGCATTTCCTTAACTTGCTTGTGAGACTGTTGTGGGAGATCATATGAAAAGCCTTGCTAAAGTCGAGGTATATCATGTCCACTGCTTTTCCCACATCCACAAATGCAGTCATCGCATCACAGAAGGCAATCAGGTTGGTCGGGTATGACTGGCCTTTTTTCTGCAGACTGAGGTGAGACTGACTGATTTGTAGTTTCCAAGGTCCTCCTTCTTCCATTTCTTAAAGATGGGCACTATATCTGCTCTTTTCCAATTGTCCAGGACCTCTCCTGATCATCATGAGTTTTCAAAGATAATGGCTAGCTGCTTTGTAATCACATCAGCCAACTCAGCACCCTCGGGTACATTACATCTGGTCCCAGGGACTCGTACATGTTCAGGTTTTCTACATAGTCTCTAACCTGTTCTTTCACTACTTGACCACTCACCTTGTCACCAAACTGTGCTGCCAGGGGTGGTAGTGGCTGACCTTGCCTGTGAAGACCGAAGTAAAGAAGGCATTAAATACTTCAGGCTTTTTTGCATCATCTGTCACTCGGTTGCCTTCCCCATTCAGTAAGGGACCCACACTTTCCTTGATCTTCCTCTTGTTGCTGACACTTGTAGAAACCCTTCTTGTTTCTTCCCTTGCTAGCTGCAACTCCAACTGGGCTTTGGCCTTCCTGCTTTCATCCTTGCATGCCCAAACAATACTCTTATAGTCAGCAATACTTTTATACCTATATAAAATGGTAGGTCTTTTTAGAAGCTTTACCTTACAAGATTTGCAGGTTTGTTTCTGTGCAAGTATTTCAGGCTACACACAGCATTTTGCAGAGTCCGTGTATGTATTTGCATGTGTCGACCAGTAGGAATTGCTAGCAAGTGCTGTGTGATGTCCTCCCTCCTCTAAGGCTTCAGATGCTGCCTGAACTACCACTTAGTTTTAACTGGACCATGGAATCAAATCCAAAGACCTTACGGTGATTTATTACTACAGGTTATTTTTGGTGCACCCACAGGCTAGTAATTTAAACATAAGTAACTTGTCTTTGTTGTTTCCTGTATTGATATTTGGAGTTGTGTTTCTGGTCTGGGTACTAAAAAAGAAAGGGTGAAAAGT
>NW_017728993.1:422628-479798 GCF_001723915.1 Gavialis gangeticus
AGGGGTAGAGAAAGTATGGTGTCTAGACTTTAAAGAGACCTATTGTGGGATCCTTGAGCGTACAGATTATATATATCATTTAAGAACTACAGCTATAACTCATCAATAACAACAACATTTTTACTCCTGCCCAAACTTCTATGCTTATATTTAAAGCAATAATTAAAAACAGAACTAATTTCCTTTAAAAGAAAACACGGTGGAGTACTTTCATAGTCACCAGCAAGGCATTGTCAGGTGAGCCTGTGAAGTACCATTGAAGTACTTAGTATTGTGCAAGATGTGCAATATATTGCTTTGAAAGCTTGCACTTGAACTGGGACCATTTAACAGTGGTCATTTTTTAAACCAGGGAATGTTCATAGAATAGATAAGAGTATTCAATGCTATTCAATATTAAAAGTGAAGTAAATGGATCATATGTATTTATGTATTCTTCAGATGAATAAATCTGGTATTTGTTCTGAATTTAAAATCGTGTTACTGGCCTTCATCTGAAAGTGTGTGTGTGTGTACTTTCATGTTTGCTTTGGTCTATATATAAAAAAGTCATATCTCACTTTGCGTAGTTCTTCGTATTTTTGGGAAGTACTACTTTGTATGACTAGTAATAATCATATTCACATTGGGCCCAAAGTCCCAGTATTCATCTTCTCATCCATTTCAATGGGCTTTGGATCCAGACAATTATTTTATACATCATCAAAGCCTGGAGCATTAAATAATTAAATGACATTAAATTACTTTTTGCAGTACCCTATGGCACAAGTAATATTAAAGCTCAGTTTAGCTCCTTTTCTTGCTCCCAGAGATTATTTGCAAACAGAAAAAACTTCCAGGATTACTGATTTGAAATATGAATACTTTGTGGCACTTTTGAGAAACTTTTGGTCAATAGTGTTTTCAGGGTTTATTTGTAAAAAAATTGTTTTTGAACAGGATTACTTAGTAGTGGTTGGTCAAATAAGTCATGTGGTATTTTTTTCTGTTCTCTGAACGAATGCATGAATGAATGACTGTTCAGCTACAAATCTGAATTTTAAAATGTATTTGTCAATATTTGTTTAAGACTCATATGGATGTTTGTGGAAAGTAAGCAAATGTAAGATGGGAACGTGGCCGAACTAAAACCATCCAAGAATTCATGCACATATTTGTGGAACTTTTTCTCAGTTTCAGCATGTGTCATCATTCAAAACCTAGAGAGGGACAAACTGAAGCATACAGTCTGCTCAGAGTCATGGGAACAGCCAGGACTAGAACTAAGACTATGGTTACACTTTTCACAAGATTGTGCATATTGAGTTGTTTTAATAATAGTTTGGGATCATTTGAAATACTATTAAAGAATAAATACCTATGGTTGGATTCTCACCCTGTGGTTCTTTTCTGCTAGGTAAAGTGGCCATAGTATCATAAAGGAGCCTTTAAAAGCCCCAGGCTGGTGTAGGTGCTCTACTGGGTGATGGGCAGGCCCACGGGATGACTCTAGATGGACCTTAGAGCCCATAGGCAGTCGGCCACGACTTAGGCTGTTCTCAGGGTTGCTTAAGTTCTAGAGTCTGTTTGTACTGATAGCTATGATCTACCCTGTGAGTACTTTTAATCAACACAAGTCTTGTGAGGCTCATACAACGTGAATCACATTGTGCTGCGTGTCCCTCAAGCACAGCTCTTGTAGGGATCAGCTTGCCCACTATTTACCTTTTCTCTACTTGGCTCTATTACAGACGATAAAGACAGGAATAGGCGAACAGAAGGGCAAGAAGTCAGAAATAGAGAACTGTTGGATTGCTGCTTTTGGATTTGTTGTTCTTGTTGCCTGTAGGCTGTGGCTAATTTCCAAACGCTCTGCAGGGAAGAGTGGGCTAGGAAAAGGATTGATCTTGGATTCTGAAGTTCAGCGGGGCTTCTGATATTGGGGTGGACTGCTGTTGTGGATTGAATTTAAAAGTTTTTGGAACAGATGGTTGGGATGTAGAGACTTGAAGCAGATCAACCCTAACTAGCAGTCCAGACATCACTCTCCAATTCCTGCCAGCAGATCAGGATGATGTGAGACTGGAAGAGGCAGATATGGGAGATATTTCCCTTAAAAAATGAATTTCAGATGTGTGCTGACTCTCCTGTGTGGGACAGCAGTATGCATTTATGTCTCAACAAAACTCTTAACTAGGTCCATTTATGCTTTAGTATAGAATGAAAGAATTGTAAAGAAATGCTCATAAAACCTACAGCTGTTTTCATGCCAGGGGAAGGCCTGGGACAACAGAGAAGTCCTGTGAGCCAAACCACAGTTATAGTGACTATAAGAAATTGAAAAATGAACATTTTATTATTGAAATAAAATACTTAGCAATGTTATTTCTGACTCTCTTATTTTTTAGCAATTAAGAAAACAAATTATGCGTTATTACATACAATTGTTAACATATGGCAAAAGACTCCTTGATTATCAGTTTTAAACAATTATATTTAACCAAGTGCCATATTTCACAAACTAAGATGCAACTATCAAATCTTTATAATATAAAGTAACATCCCCAAGCACACTTTACACTTTCTAAGTTCTGACTAAACCAACGAAACCCTCTAGTTTCTGGCTGCATGGCTCATTAGTGTGATGCCTTTACTAAGAGACAACCCTACCCAAAGCATTTCTAAACTAACAAGAGAAGTTGAGTTAAATTTTGGGTGACAACTTGGGTCAAGATGAAACTAGCAGTTTATATATACTTTATCAAACTAGCAGTTGATATATTTTTTTAACCTGCTCCACTGGCTTTATTGGTATGTCTGGTAGATACTCCTGTAATTTCGGAAGATGAAGTTTGCTAAGAAACAAAACTACTGAAAATGATAGAGATTGGAAGAGGGGACAAAAGATACATACAAAAAAGACTCATCATTAAATTGAGCATATGCAAGACAAACAATGTAATTATGTTGCCAGTGGCAAAAATAATTCATGGCTCATCATAAATGACTTTTCTTCTCTCTAAATCATTAAATATTCTCTATGGCATGTTAAAGGACAATAACCGTTGTATCTCATATTATTATTAGCTTACCTAGTTGAAAGTCAAAACTGGACATTCAATAGATTAAATAAATGCAATTCAATAGTGTTTTAAAAAAGCTGTAAATTACACTTTCTATATGAAAACTTGTCTGAAATCTAGCTGCTGCAGAGTACAAGAAGCCTATGATTTGAGAAATATGAGCATAATATGGCTATCTCAATTTTGCTATGTTTCTGCACTACTACCTTTTCAGATGGCAGAAACAGAGTTGTCTGAAGTCAGTAAAAACAACTGATGGTTCTTTAAGCTATGAATCATTCAGTGGGAAAAAACAAACTTCTTCACCTATTTTCAGTATTTTTTTTAAATCTTCTTCCCCCTTATTCACTTTCTTTAAGGACCAATTTTTTCATCAGTCAAGCTACATCTCATGCCAGGGCAGAAATAAAATCTCAGCCCAAGCGGCATGTTGCAAGCCATGACTCCATTTGGACCTTTACTTGGACTATGTACAGGGCTTACAGTAAAAAGAGTAGTTCTGGCTTGTACTTTGTGATAAGTTCTTGTATGGTAGGTCACTTTTTTGTTTTTAATGTAGATCTTCTATTAAGTAGTTGATTGTTACACAAATAATAATCTGGAATATTACTGCAGCTACATATTCTTAAAAACAAGGTAGTTCATCTTAGTGGGGTCTCATCCTTTATAAATATTTCATTGCACTGGATTCCTTGGCTCTCCCTGGGAAATCAACATACTACATTAGTCTCAGCAAATAATTTTGGAGCTTGTTCTCATTGGTAATTTACATTTTGCAGAATTTCCATTTGTATTAATAACTGATCACTTCTATGAAACATGTTTTCCCCCTAAGGCCTAACGTTTTTCTTTGGAGACCAATTAAGACAGACATTGTTTTCTTCAAGTAGCTAGTTATTTTAATTACTGGTAAAAATTGTTTGCTTTGCAAGGATTTAACTGGTAGGACTTGTCTAATGCTTTGCATTTCAAACTATTACAAGCTTTGATTTAAGAAATTTTGACACTATTTTCTGACACTGGCAAGTGTCTACAAATGACACATTCTGAAAAAGTGGTAACAAGTATAGTACAACAGGACACATATTAACAGTCCTTCGGGGCTATTAAAAATAATCAAAGTCCATTCTCCTTGATATGTGCTTTCTGTTTCTAAACTGGATTTATTTCCTGCTTTCAAATGGAGCTGCTATAGTAATGGATGGTCAGCAAGCATTTCCTTAAACTAGGAAAAATACAGTATTATAGTGATGGCTGTGAAAACTTTCACATCTAAAGGGAAACTAATGAACAAAGGAGCTGAATTTCAGTTGTAACCACAGATTCATTTACTGTCTTATCCCATCAATAATGATAGTCAAAACATCTTTATGACTTCTCAAAGGACTACAACCAAACTCTCTTCTGCCCTTATTCCTAGGTTTAGCTCATGCCTAAAGTGATCCTCATCACTTATACTGTATAATCAAACATTGGTCTTTCATTAATCAGTGTCCCCAAAGGAATAATTTTCTTTTTCTTTGTATTCACTTTATGAAATGCTGCTACTTTTTCACAAAAACAAAAGTAGCTCATTCCAGTAAAAGGAAAAAGTCAAAGTCAAAGTGGAGTCTTGGCTTGTAGTATAGCACTTGGGCTGAGATTGTATTTCTGTCCAGAGAGAGGGCCTTAGAAAGGATGAGCACGGGGGAAAAATTGCAAAACTTAGGCTGAAAAGAATAAGGTTGTGGGATTTGGGGTTGTTTTTGTTCATTTGTTTTTGTATTATTCATGACCCAAAGAACAAGGAATCCTCTTTGATCCCTTTTACCTGGGCTAACTAAATAAAAGTAAAGTGAATCAGCTCTAGCACCTGGCAAGGACTTTAGCCACCTGTGGCCGTATTAGAACAGTTGTATGTGCATATGAATACCCCATTGAATGCTGTCCTGAATAATTGTCCTGGAACTGGATTTTTGGTTTTTCCTTGTTGTTTCGATGGCCTGATGAAAATAAATGATGAAATTTATCCCATTTGATTTTTGTTTAGTGTCATAAACAGAAATGGCTGCCAGAAATAAGACAGCATTTGCATGTCTGGCATTTTTGCACATTGTTGCAAGTGAATGGACAGTCTAGAAATGGATGGTGGGTGTCAGTTGACCAGTCAAATATCGGTCAAAAATTGTAAAAAATTGCCAATAGGTCCAAATAATAAACAGAGAAGCACAAATTTTCCATTAAGAAATGTGTCAAAAAATAATAAAAATAATATTTCTGTCAAGAAAACTATAAAAATAATGTAGTTTTTGGTAAAATTGCTATAATCTTTGACAGGTCAAATAACATGTAGTCAATTGACCTGTCAAGTGACTGTGTTTGACTGGTCAATTGATTGGCTTGTCAACCCTATTTAAAACTGTTTGCAGCTTGCAGGAACTGGATGTAGTAAATGGCTGCATCCACACGTGGATATTTGGTTCCTCAGGGACAACTAGCACACATGGATGTTTAGCTCCCCAGGGACAATTAGCAGTGGCGCACCTTGTGCCACTGCTAGTTGTCCCCAGGGAACACCTGTGCCACACACCCTTTGGCACGTGGCAGGTTACTGCGGGTGGGGTAGGGGATGCTGGGGCCAGCAGCATTACCTGTGGTCCTGCAGGCCCCCCAGGGCCACGCAGAGCTTGGCCAGCAGCCAGAGTGCAGCTCTGGCTGGTCAGGCTCCAGTTTTGGGCGGGCGCACACTGCCCCTGTGTGTGCCATCCCACTTTTATTTCTCCATACATTTTTTTGACCCATGGAGGTCAACCCCCTGCCCCCTTTGCAGCATGGAGAACAATTGAACATGAGGTACATGGCACTGCAGACATGTCTGCAGCACCACATACCGCATGGCCCCACTCATCTGGATTTGGCCAATGATTTCTACTTCCAACTCCTCTCACAAAAGATACCTAACAGACCACAATGTGCCTTGCATATGCTTAAACAATTTTTTTGCACTGGTATTGCCAGTCACTCTCACCCCTTTTTTGTACTGCCATAGGATCTGGTAGAGAGCACACGCCTGAGTTTTTACCATAGTGCTCTCTCAACCTGCTCCAAACAAAGCCGCACTAGGTCTTCAGCAACGGTGGGAAGATTTCTGGTGTCAACAAGCCTTTGTACAATAACAAAGCTAGTAGCTGATTTCAGAACCTTTAGCAATGATTATTAATGATAGCTTTCTTGCAATAGACAAGGCTGAAGACTTGGTGCTCTTTTGATTAGTAATCTTATACAGCACTGCCCACACAATGGGATTGACTCATCGCTAAGGCTGAAGAGATGGAGGTGGGTGGGTCCTCACTTCGTTCATTATTTCCTTTGTTGGACAGTCCAGAGCAAACATTCACTTTCTGAGTCACACATGGGGGGTGGAGGGGGTGGTTGTACAGTGTTTTATGCTGCCACTGCTCCAGTTCGGCTTGACGACCATTTGGGCAGCAATGGTCATGTGGCACTGACGGCATTCCCCTTTCCTTTCCATAGGGCTGACATTCCCCCATCTTCTGGTTTTCCTAGTGCCAGACTAAGATAGCAATCTACTTTCAAAAGAACTGGCTCTGACTCAGTGGAGACACAGCAGATGTGATGCATACTGGCTGACATCAGAAGGATCTGGAGGCTACTTAATGATTTAAAAGAAAGTGGGAGCATTCTGGTTTTTGCTTAGAAAAAAATGCCTTCAAAAAGCATTAAACAGTGAGAGCGGGGTTTTGTAGAGCTTGCTCCTGGAAATCAACATAAAAACGTGTATTATTTTCAGTAGGAACCAAGGACATGGTCTCACTCATGAACCTAAACCTCATTTTGGCTTAGTGTGACCCTTCATGGGACCACAGGAATTCCTACTCCAATAATGCCATCTCGCCTTACAATGGGAAGTTCTGAGCAAAAAGCTGCTGCCAGGACTTGCTGGATGGGGTGTGCGGGATGGGAGGACCGGACGCTTGGAGTGGGAGGCCCTGTGGGTTGGTTGTAGGGCTCGTGTTCTGGGAGGGAAGCTTTCTTTCTGCCCTGTGTGGAGGGAAATGTTATTAGGACAGGTTTTGTTCCTGGCAAGCCGACTCAGAAGATGACCCGTTAATCATAACATTCACATTTGCTTAAGTGGTTTGTTTCTGTAAATGGAAGTGCAGCCTTTTGAAAATCAGAGAGGCTGCCCAGGTGCTGCCTTTGGGTTGACAGCAAGGGAGCAGCGCTCTGCCACTTTTGTTTTCCTGCAGAATACCTCTGATGACTGAAATAAAACAGTGTGGCACCTGCTAACCTATCCAACTGAAACCTTCCCCCTTTTTTATTGCTACAGGATCCTGAAATTAACATCATGGTAGACTTGAGTCCATAAAATATATTACATTTTTGTAGTTCAAATGCTATTGCACGCTACACTATCTACTCAGCGAGCTCATTCAAGAATAATAGCCAGGAGAAATCGGCATACTGAGTGGTATTCTCAGAAGCAAACGCATACAAGTCTTGAGTACAAGGTTTCTTCTTAGCCTAGCTGGCAGCTGAAAAGCAGTTAGGAAATAATATTACAACAACATCTAGCTCTAATACATTTTGCTATTTTCCAAAAAAATACAGAATAATTAATAGCATAATTAACTTTGCTTTAGGTTCCAGAACCATAGCTCAAGCTTTTTTTCCCCCTTCTTTTTGATTTCCAGTAATTAAAGTTTCTGTCACAGAATTTAATGATGGAAATAGTTTCTGTGAAAAATCTGGAAGCCTAATATAATGATGCGCATTTTTTAGTCACTAGATGGCACTATCCAGTAGTTTTGCTTTTGCAGAGAAAAAAAATGTAACCTGTTGTACTGCTTTTAGGTTCTTATATTTGTGACACAACAAGTCCATCTGGCAACATTAAACTTACATGATTTGGGACTTGCTTTCTTACTTTCTATCTTAAAGTTGGTTTCTGTTTTTCTTTGAATGTAAGATTAGTAAACTAGAGAGTATTTCTATGAAATTTGTGTAGGGAAGGGGGTGCAACCTGCAATGAAGAACAGACATGAAGAGAAAAATGTTGAAAAGCCTATTAGTATGGTCACCTAAGCACCTCGGATAATGTAGGTAAAAGCATTCGGGGACCGGGGGCGTTGAGCAGAACTGCAAGAACAAGGAACTAGCCAGCTACAGCAGTTTGATTTAGGGACTGGGAGACTGGAGAAGTGGAAATTCCTACATATAGGCTCCAAAAAGAAACCTAGGCAGTGCTTCAAAGCTAGGAATGAGAACAACAGAGCAATCAGAACAACAGTTGTGTTGTACCCTGAATTGGTTCAGGAAATGTCAAGATGTTCATTCGCTGTGATTTGTTGGGTTTGTTGTTACTTTGCATGTACTAGTTGGGAAGGGCTTGACAATTCAACAAGCTTTGCTGCAGTCTCAGGCTAAGCCCCTTGCCTTACAATTCTGTAACTTTAAATTATCGTTATTATTATTTTTTACATTAACCTCTTTTCAGATGATTAATGTTCCGGTTTAAGGAACAGCATTCTTTGTAGATATTTGCTTTTATCGAGGAAAGATCGGTGTGTTCCATCATGAAACTGCAAGCATGTCAGCAGGAAAGAAAGGTTACAGCACAATTTAAGATAGAAACGTTCATCATCAGTAAATAAACACTCCAGTTTAGGGATCTCTGGTGTAACATATGATGAGCGGGAGTGGTGCTGACATGGTAAGAGTTGTTGCTGTCGATTGTTGTTTATGGGGAATCTCTCTTCAGGTAGATGGTTTACTCTGTCAGCTGCTTTCTTCAAAGCTGCCACTATGACTGCAGGAATGAAATCGCATAGTACTCATGGGATCAGACACATAACCTGCATAAGGCAGAGAGAAGTTCAGGAATTATTCACAAGTGCCTCTCAACAAAGCAACACTTTTTTCCATTTACAGCCAGTGACCATGTCAAAGAGATAATGCAAATGTCTTTTCAAGATAAACAACCCTAGCCCATGCTGATGTCTTTTTGCTGCCTGGAACCCAACTCAATTTCATCTCCGGAGGAAAAATGTAAATATAAAATTTGAAATGTACAGACCTGATCGTTCACAATAATCAGGTGCAAGGAAATGTCAGTGATATCTTTTTAGTGATAAGAAGTTTAATGATGCAGTGCAGGATTCAGACCTTCTGTAATTTTAAAAATGTCGGTAAGATCCAAAATAAGCAGCCTATTATGCATAATTCTTTGCTTTAATTCCTGGGGATTATCAAGATCAGAGCAACTGCGATTGCCAGTATCACATTTTCAATGAAAGGTGCAGGAATTTTTTTTTAAAAATCAGTGCACTATATCACTGTACTCAATAGCTGTTACTGTTCTTATTTTACTGCTGTAACGCTCCCAAATTCATTGTAGTCATTTCAAACTTCCTGACGCTGAACCATTAAATAGTAGCATTACGATGTCAGGTAACAGGAAAAAAATGTTAGTTAACACAGTTTTTTTTTTTGACAATAGATAAAACAAATTTTCATCTCAACACCAGTATAAATTAGCAACTCTAACTATAATTGCATACCTTGTGCTGCCACGCAACAGACAAGAAGAAACATGGGACATATAACCAGAAGAGGCCTGTCAGGCCACTGGGTTCATTCCCTTGTGTCTATGGTTTTATATATTTAAATGCACCTATGGATTCTAGTCCCTGGTGGGGACATCTACATTTGTAATTAATGTGCCTGAATTTTCTTCACAGCAAATGAGACACATGTCTACACATGTGCCCCTATCAGGAGTAAACCGCACTTGATAGGAGCAGCCCAGTCCTGCTCTGCTTTGCTCTGCATCCCTGCAGCAGCCAGGGGGAGCTCCGGGCTGGCCCAGGTGCCAACCCTAGGGCTGGCAGGGAGCATGGTAGCCGGTCCTGATCCCCACTTGGTGGGGACACTGCCAGCCAGTCATGTGGGATCAAGAGGGTCCTGAGCACCACGTGGCCAGGAGAGCCATCCCCTCTCAGCTGGCAGGCAGCTGTCCCCAGCTAGCAGGCAGCATCCCTGCCAAGGGGGGATGACTCTCCCAGCCTGGTGGGGATTGGGTCCTGGCCTGATTTGCACATGGCTGGAACACAGCAGTCTCAGCTGCTGGGACAGCTCTGCCAGCCATGTGGAGATTGGGTCCCAACCCAATCCCTATGTGGTGAGTTAACAGCTGCCCCTGCAGCCAGCAAAGCTCCCAACCCTCCCATACTGGGGCTTAACCAGGCAGCAGTGGACTCCCTGCTGCCTGGGCTGAACGGGAGCAAATTGCTCCTGGTCAGTGTCTACATGCGTGCACAGTAGTTAATGCACCATGAATCTAGTACCTGTATTTCTTGGCATTAGCAAACATTGTATTAGCTTAATTTACTGCACAGTAAATTCCATGCACATGTAGACAGTGATGCTTTACTGTGCATTAGATTAGGGGAAGGAGCAATAATGCTGAGGTGATGGTACTTGCACAGCTTTTATGTGTGCCAAGAAAGGCTAGCATGGCCTCAGTGTCTTATTGTGAACAGCTGTCTGCTAGTTTATCATTTGTTGCTTGGGATGAGAATTGTTGCTGTTTCATGCCAGATAAGTTCGAAGGCACATGCCACAACTGGAAGGGAAAAAAATCACATTAAGCTCAGACATTGCAGAAGGAAGAATTCTTCTTTGACTCACCATTTTTGTCAATTGGTGGGTACTGGAAATTCCTCCTCATGTCATCCAGTGACAGGCCTTGAGAGGGGTGTTGTCCAGCACTGTAAAATTGATACATTTCAGTTACATATGACTTGAAAAATTACATCTGCAGAATATTAGAGCCTTTCTATTAATCAACTTTGAAGAGAAATATTGTAGCATGAAATACACCAACTTGATGGCCTGCTCCTGGCATTCACAATAGAGCTACTGGAATGAAAAGCTATAAATCGGGATAATGAATCAAAACCGCACATATAACCTACGCAAAGTAACACATTTTCAACTATATCATTTTGGCTTCAAAACTGTTTGTAAATTGTGATTTTAGTTGGCATTCTAGGCATCAATCCAGTATCATTATAACATCAATATTTTATGCAGCTATGCTATCAGGTTTCTGCAAATTAGTTTCTCCAACAAAGAACATCCCTGAACTGCCACCAGTGTTACTGACCAACAGCACCACCTTGCCAGCAGGTTTATTTATCCTCTACTCACAGGAGCTATCAAATAAAGCCTGTCCTTAACAAGCTCTTCTCAGGTGATAGGCAAACAGAAACCGGGCATGGCCAGCGAACAAAAAGCAGCAGTGCTATTTTATCCCATGGCCCATTTACTTCTAAGGAGGCATAAAAAAATTAAAAGAAAAGAAAAAAAGAATAAGGCAAAGTATAGTGGCTGCAGTGGCACAGCACCTCCAGGCACACCCATAGGCAAAGTTGCAGCTTGAAGAAACAGTTGAAATTATTTGCCACAATGAAGCTTCCTTGGTGATTTCATTGAATCCAGTCACTAAGTAATGGCAGGTAAGGATGTCACAAGTGGTATATTTTTATTATTGCAATAGTATCTTTCAAGACTGGTTAACTGTTGGTCATATTTTATTGTTCATTCTGTATTAAAGTTCCATTGTACCAAAGTTAAATTTAATGCAAACCTTTTTCACTTTTAAAATATACTTTCCTGTTACAATCTTAATTACATGAGCAAATTTACTTTCCACCTTCAAAAGGACAAGGACTAATAAATACATGTTCTTTCCCTAGCAATTTTTTTTCTGTTTGTATAATGGTACTTGATAATTCTAGTTTGGCATTCAGTCAGTTTAAAAAGGTTTGGGACGGGAGACAAAAACATGTTTTGGGAGTAGCTCATTTATTTGTTGCTTTGGAGAAAAAATGTTTTCGAGATTCTTTTGCCGCAGTTTAAAACAATAGCCTAATTGTTATCCTGAAAGGCTTTATTAAACTGTTGCATTATGCAGACTCTTCAATCTCAAAGTGCCTTATAAATATTGATCAACATAATTCTGCTGTGATGTGGCTCATAGCTATCATTATTATATACATTTTATAGATGGGTGAACAGAAAGGTTAAAAGGGCAGCATCCACTATGGGGTTTATGTGCCAACTACCAATTTGAGCAACTAGGTCCAACACATAGCAAGCAATGAAATTCTTAAAACACCCACTTGGCTGGTGCTTAATCTTAAATATGTTCCTTAAGCTCCCTAAGCATTGCATAAGAAGCCCAGGCCCCTAATGAATTCCCCTAGGGTCCGGAGCACTTAAGCATTAAGTGTCACATTTCTAAGCTTAACTGCCCTAGGCAATGAAGTTTCTGCTTGCAAATTGTGTTAGACTGCTGAGCTGCTCAGAGGCCTATTCCATGTCCAGCTACTCAGACTTTGTGAGACTTCATTCCCCCATCTATCTTACCTGCAGGACTCAATACACTAGGCATCCATCAAAGGTGGCAGAGGACTTTTATGGCTGGTTTTGTGTGTCATGTAATACCCACTAGTCCAGCGTTTGAGGTAACTACCTGGGCAGTGAAAGATCTGTCTTCAACTCCCCACGCTAGCTGTTTTAGAGAAGTGACAAACTTGGGTCTTTCTCATCTCAGGAGAATACTCAGGCTCTTGGGTAAGATAGTCTCTTGTACTGAAGGCTCTTTCATTTCATATAAGTAAATGCTCTCTGGGTGGTAAGAGATTGACTCTATAGTTTAGCAGTGAAGCTATTCACCTGGGAGGTAGAAGAATATGGTTCAAGTCCCTGCTTTGATGATCATTTTATTTTTTATATAAAATGGAACAGCTTTAACTGGAGAGATTAGAAATTGCCCAGAATACCCAAGAGCCTGGTGGCTAGCTCACTCACTGGCATGCAGGAGACCTGGATGAGAGTCTTCTGTGTGGGTTTGAAAACATCCATCTCCCAGCTGAATGCCCTAAAAAGCAGGCCACAAGGTGTGCAGATGTCAAGTATGTCCTTCACTTGGTATTCATGAAAAAAAGATGCATCTTAGGCATGTAATTACTTTTGGAGGGGGTGAGCCCCTCAGCATTGGCCTCCTTTTTGCATTTTCTACTGGATGGCTTTGGTAGATCTCTATGCATTTTCTAGGGATTCTGTCCTTCAGTACTTGACTCTTCCCATGTATGGTGTGAGGAGCCTGGATGCTGACCTTGGGAATATGAAATACAATGTGGGGGGAAAAGCACTGAAGAGTTAGGCACTACAATGACTAGGTCACAGCAATATTGCACAGGAAGGGATGTCATGAAATTCAGTTCCCCAACACCTTAATTTTTCCCTTTTATAAGCTGATTATGTTCAGTCTTACAAGTAGTTTGATTTTCCCCTCATGCTCCAGCTGAAAAGCGGTTCCAGCACATTGCTGCTCTAACTTCTGGCCTATATTTATTCACAGCCAATTTATATATGTTATCTTCTTGCAAACACTGTCTCTTAGCTTGAATAGTTCTTTTCCATCTAGGGTGAATACTTCTCCAGTAAATTTAAACTTCAATTATATTCTCTCTTAGCCTCCATGTTGGTAGACAAGACAAACCAAGCTCTTCTAATCTCCTCTAAGATGAAAGGCTCTCCAGCCCTCAGCCATCCTAGTAGCCTTACTCTGCACCTGAGCTAGTTTGACTCCATCTTTATTGAACATGGGTGGTCATCTTTACTGAACATGGGTGGTCAGAACTGTACATAATATTCCAGATGAAGTTTATCAGTATCTTATATAACTTATTGTACAAGACATGTTAAGTCTTATTTAAGTTTACACAGCTTGTGAGTAGAAGAATTAAGAATAGAAACCAGGACACAGGACTCTTGGTCCCTGTACCAAATACTGGCAACACTTTATCTCTCTAGAAGTCTGGACAAAAAATGTTTGTTGTTGTTTGTTTGGTTGGTTTAGTTGGTTTTGACTGGCTCTTGCTGATACCATTTCCTTTTGCAGAGGTCACCCTATGACACACTCCAAGATCACATTTGCCTTTTTACAGATGCATCATAGGGCCATGTTACACATTAATCTCAGGTGGTTTCTGGAGCTCTAAACCCCTGGGTTGCCCACACATCAACACCTGAGACTAGTTCTAAGCACTTGTTAGGTGGATTAAAGTTACACCTTTCCATCCTAGGTTTCCATTTTATCCAACTCATGTTACACTAAGGTGTGGCCTCTCTCAGATACAGATACACATTAGTGTAAACACACCTTCACACCTTTTCCTGCTTGCTCAGATCAGGCCCACTGCCCCCCACCCACCCCTGAACCCCAGATCCCCATTCATTGACCCCTTGCACTCCCCTGCCCCACTTACTTGTGGCTACCCACACTGCTCTTTCTTGGGGGAGTAGGCAGGGAAGGGTTAGCCTTCCTGCTTGGCTGCCACAACCACTGCTACTCTCCGAGCCAGGCTCAGCCCAGAGAAGAGCAGCAGCTTGGCATCAGCAATGGCAGGGGTCAGGCAGGCAGTGCAGGTTAACCCTTCCCTGAACATGTGACTGCTCCAAACTCAAGCTAGCACCAACGCCCATCAACATTTGAGCAATTCACAGAGTAACATGTAACAAGGGCCATATTGGTGGTTCAGAATCGCCTGTGATCACCTAGTGATCCAAGTGGTCATTCTCCTCTGTTCCTGCCAAATTAGGGATTCCCAGTTTATAACTCAAGTGTTTTAATGTTATTCTGCAAAGGCATGTCCTTGCACTTTGTCTTACTGAATTTCAGCCCATTTCTTCTTTTATTCCAGTCCCCAAGATCATCCAGGTCTTTCACTCTGAACTCCCAATCCTACTCTTTATTTTGTGTTGACAGTGCCTTCTACCTTTGTGTCATCAGCAACTCTCCCTTTCTGTGCCATGGTTACTAAAGAAAATATCAACTGAGATTGGTCCTTGAGGAACTTGGCTATCCGCCTTTAGGCTGATAGTTTCTCCTGCAACACTACGTGTTGCCACATCCTCATTAGCCAGTCCTTTACAGTTCTTTTACAAATCCCCACCTTCTCTAATGTAACTAATAATTTTTCATGTCACACCATATCAAATACTTTGCTAAAATCCAGATAAATGATATTTACTTTGTTTCCTTTGTCTATGTGGTGGTCTGCTATTGAGTGGTCTGCTAGAATTTCCCTTTAGTAAGCCTAGATTGTAATTAGCCCATGTTCTTTTTACTTTCTTGTCTTTCATTATTCTTTCTTTCAAAATCTGTTTTAAAGCTCTTGCCTACTGTTGAAGCTCAGAGCAACAGCTGCCCTGATCATTTTTTCCCCTTTAATATAGGTAACTGCAGTTGCTGTTCTCCAATCAGATGGAGCATAGTGAAATAAATTATATTTAATCCCTTTGAGGAGGTAGCCCTCAGGGATTTGTTAAAGGTTGCACAGTAGGTGAGTGGTAGAACTAACAGGATACATGACTCTTGGTCCCTCAATGCTAGGCAACTCTTTGTCTCTTTAGGAGTCTGGACACAAATGGAGTTCTTTTGATTGGCTCTCACTGATACCATTTCCCATTGCAAATCTGAGATAGTTAAATTCAACTGGCTTTTAACTTTGTTTCTGATACCAACCACTGTGCTTTAATTAGAGATAATCCCAGACCATGTCTGAGCTCTCCCAGAGCTGGATGATTTTGTTTTAGTCAGCCAATAAGCACAGATACAGATCTGAACTTCCCCAAAGTTCAGAGTTATTCAGAACTGGGATTCTGGTTCAGGTCGCCTCCAGTGACAACCCTCAAAAAGCCATGGAGTACTCAGCATTGAAATAATTTTTTTTTAAAGAAATTGATTCTGTTCCCAAGCCATGCTCTATATTATCCATGTTTCAAGCAGCTAAATTGCATTTTTCTGTAACATGGTAAAGACAAAACCCCAATATTGCTATTTCTCAATTGAACAGAAAGATTTACTTATTTATCCACTAACCTCAATTCATGTATTCATTCTGACTATTTGCAGAACAATACTGTCTCTTTGTCATTGCTCCAGCTCCACAATACCCTAAATATAGATCCCAAATAACACATAGGCAATAATACCTAATTAGCATCAGGGTCAACTGCAAAACACAGTATTTCAGAGGAATCCAAATCAATCCCAACAGTTTTTGTACTACAAATAATGCTTCTGCACTATACTTACACATACACAGATTTGACAATTTATACAGCAGCCCACTGCTTTGCAGAAGGCTCAGTCTGATGATATGTGGTATCATTTGAATGGCCTGCTCACAAGGCACCGCAATTTAGAAGCATTACTCTCCAAATGTAATAAATGCTTAGAGACCATTCAATGTTAAAGTCAGTGAATTACAATTTCAGAGGTACCTATGGTCTTGTCTGCACGGAAAAGTTACACTGCTAAAACTAGTGACATACTTAAAACAATATAACAGCCCTTCATGGGAATGAAGCTATGCTGGTTTACTTGTGCCAATAAGTATAACTTATGCTCATCTGGATAAGGAATAATTTAATTGGTTGGTATAAGGCCTCTTTAGAGTAATATAAATATTAAAATACTAATTAGTAATACAATATTTGGTATTAGCATTAGATACAATACCAATATAACTATAAAATCGTACACCTATTCTATGTGTACAAAACTAATTTGGAGACCAAGCCCAGCTCATTTTGGCATATGAGGCCACATCCTCATAGTAAACATTCTTGTAACACTTGCACCCTCAAGCATACTGCTCTTCAGGGACTGTCTCCTAAAGTGGAAAATGTTAGCTATGTTCATGAGGCAATAAGGTGGATTTATTAGCATGCAGATGGGCTAGCTGGCATGGGCAAGCAGCAGGGTTAATTAGCCTGCTTGAAGCATCTTGCCAACATGGATTCACTCTTGGATTAGAAGGCAGCCTGCCTGCAGCTACATGGCAAGCTTGAGGGCACTTCTATGCTGCATATGGCAAGTTTACTGTGTAACCTAGCTGCGTGGCACTGTGGTACAAATCCAAGTGCCTTTTTGACAGGTTTAGGAAACTTTACGTGTGTTTGGCAATTCACTAAGGCCTTCTGAACATGCTTAGAAGGACCCAATGTTACATTCTCATCCTACCTGGGTGAGTGAACGTACTCTGTCATCAAGCCCCCCTGAAATGTGGGGCTGTGCAAAATAGCACCCTTTCATTTTAACTTCCATTTCACCATTTCGAAGGGACAGTGTTTTGTTTTGGTGTTTCAAAGCACTGACTGTTCCGTTTCATTTAGTTGAAACTGTTTCACTCTTTTGATGCTGTTTCGATGCGTTTTGATAGTTTGCCCATAGGCTATAATTGGGAATCACAAAAATGCCTATAATATTGTCATTTCTTGCCTGAAAATTTCAGGGATGGTATCCCCTGCTGAAGATCATCCCATGTGCAGATCCAGGAGCCGTACCCCCTGAGAGGAGTCAGCATAGCCCCATAGCCCTCCCGGGGGGTGCAGGGCCTCCGGATTTATGTGTCGGATGACAGCACTGCTTGGAGCAGCACCAGCACTGGGTTCTTCCCGGAGCTTGGTGCAGGCTGTACCAAGCAGACTTGGGTGCTGGCACTGCCACTGGCCTCAGCCAGCAGCAGCAGCAGGCTGTGATCTGTGTGCTCTGTAGCCGGTGAGTGCAGAGCTTTAAAAAAAAAAAGCCTCACACTTACTGGCTCTGGCAGCGGTGACTGGGGCCTCTGAGGGCTCATGGTGGAGCCCCCCCGCACAGTATGGGGCAGCAAAGGTCAGTGGGGATTGCCCCTCCACCTGGCACCTGCACGGCAGCTGCCCTATGGCATTGATGCAATGTGGCTCAGCAGAGCACTACACACTGTCTAGGAGCTAGGGCAGTTCCAGCTGCCAGCTGTAGCTCTTGGTTTGATTCCCCTGCTCTCTGATCATTCCCCCAGCTCCTCCCAGTTGGTGCAGTCCCCAGAACTATGTGCAGGGTTTCAGCAGGCTGCTGCTGCTGCCTGGGGAAATAACCCAGAGTCACCACCATTCCCAACTGGCAGTGGCAGCCTGCTGTAATCCTTCATCATCTGGGGGCCCAGGCCCCTCAAGAAGAGCTGGGGGAAATATCAGGGAACTTCCTCCAGCTCCTGGGTTGATTCTCCAGCTCCCGAGCTGATTTATGAGCCCCCAGGTTGATTCCCCAGCCCCTGGTACAATTCCCTGGCTCCTGGTTCAATTCCCCAGCTCTCTGATCATTCCACCAGCTCTTCCTGGGGCATGTGGGCCCCCAGATCTGTGCGCCAGATTTCATCAGGCTGCTGCTGCAGGATGGGGCCAGTGCTTGCAGCAGCAGCCTGCTGAAACACTGCGCAAAGGCCAGGGGCCTGTGCTCCATGGGAAGAGCTGGGGAATCAAACCAGGAGCTAAATGTCAATATTAGAGCAGTCCTTCCCTCCTCTTTCACTTCCCTCTCCTTAGTTTCTGTTTAGTTGCAAGCAAGTTTCGAGTGCCCTCTTTTAGTTTTGAAGCCTTTTGTTTCATTTTGTTTTTTCTGTTTTGATCTGAAAATGAGTTGAAACAGCTTTGAAACAAAACACCCACCAGAATTTTGCACAACCTTACTGAAATGTTCATAACAGGGGAAAAAACATGACAAGTTACTTTCTGAGGAAGGTGCACTTGCAAAGTAGATCCACACTCTAAGACCTTCCTTACCTAGATGCACCTTGAACACACATCTTTTATTTGACCACTTCTAAAGTGCTTTGCTATGCCATTGGCCAGAAAATGCAAAAAGTGTCTCTTCTGTTGAGGCTGGTCAGCAGGGCAACTGAAAGGGGAAGATATATGGAGTCAGGTGGAGAGCAACGCAGAAAGTGTGCGTCTCGGTGAGGTAGGCAGCACAGAAGGCTGTTCTGGGTTCTGGTTCCTGTTTCCAATGGGGCATCAGCTTTCCCCTCTGCTGGGTAGCTATTTTATCTACTGACTATTGAATAAAAAATGTAAAAACACCCTAAATGGCAGGGGATAGATCTAGAAGTTTTTTATCCTCAGTCACTGTCTGCTGCACCAAGGCACAGTCCATCTGTATAACCCTTTTCCTAGGCCTACATATCACTCCTTCTTGGCTGTCCAATGGCTGTTGACAGGATAGATGGAAATAACTTTTGCCATGCTCTATCTAACCCGTGGCCTGGTGGTTAGAGGACCTTACTGTGAAATGGGAGATAATGGTTCAAGCCCTCTTGGGAGGAAAGAGCTATATAACCTTGGTCTCCCACTCTGTAACTTCTAGAAAAATGTGCTAGAAGATGGGAGGAATCTCCCCCTCCATTTCTTTTTTGTGTGTGTGATTTACACAATGGATGAGTGGCTTGCAGTTTACACAACAAAAAGTGGAGGGACTAACATTTTTTAAGGAGCATAAAGGAGGTAGGTAAAATTAATTTTAAAATTCACCTAGCTGCCTGTGGCCCCTTTGAAAATTCCAACCTACTCTAATGCTATGGCTCAGGGAAATGTACTGACTCTGTAAAGCACAAGTCCATTGCTAAGCAGTGGACGGGTTTGAGCTCGTACTACGGCATCCCAGCTTTTTCTTCTGAAAGCAGAGACCTCAAAGGTCATCTTTATTTACCTAAGTTTCCATGCTGGGTCCTGCTAATTCTTTGAAGGAGTCTCATGTTGCTCTATTATTGAGACAGTCTGGGAAGGATGTAAAGATTTAAAACTAGCAAATCCTTTCAACATGTAAAACACTGATCATTAGTGTTTGTACTGTTCTATAGAGGCTATAGACTTAAAAACAATGGCTTGGCTTGGAATGAAAGAATACTGTACCTGTGGGCATGCATTAACATGCTTTATGAAAGCAGGTTCTTTATCTTACTTTGCTTTATCTGTGGGTGTTCTGTGTACTGTGGACACAAATACGACAACACAGATATTGTATCCCTGTGTATTTGCTCTTCACTAAAAATCGTACAAGAAATTACTTTTATTAGACAACTGCCTAATAAGAATAGACCACTTCCTTTGAGTGACTAGTTTTTGTCAGTCTTTCAAAATGACACCCATAATAGGTTCTTAGGACTGATGCATGCTGCAAAATTATATTCATAAACATACATTTGAATAAAAAATGCAAATATTTGCATGGTGCTTCTGATCACTTTCTTATGGTCTATGTATGTGCGGGCTCGGCGTATCCGATGCCGCACCCGCCTTCTCTCACGCCTCGCCCACAGCGCTTCCAATCACTATGGGTCCCTCCTCTCGGCCTGTACGCGCTTGATACGCCTGCCACGACTTTGATGTTATTCCGGTTCAGTGATCTTACTCCGGCGCGTACCAGTCCAAAAGTGAGACTCTGGGACTCTTGGGGACCCTAGTCAGTGAGGGCTCTGCCACCCCTACACCCTCGCCCATACCACCGGTATGGTCATCGTCTCGGGTCCCCGGACCCGTCAGTAGGTAGCTCCCTTTTACTCCGCAATCTCTGTTTTATGCCATCAATGATTTTCCAGTCTGGGTTATTTGGGCACTGGGCTAGCTTGCCCTCAGTTCCCTATTGTTCCTACCCGGCTGTTGGGTGCTAGAGCACTCTTTTCGAGGACCCTCTCAGGGCTCCTTAGTCCTTTTCCCTGGCTTCTTACCAACTTTCAGTCTTTATAGACACTGGGCAGCCTCTTCTCCTATAGAGAGTGCCCCTCTATTCCAAACTATACGGCTCCCGGCTCCTGCCGGGTCCCGCCGCTCTTAGCCGCGCTGCACAGCCTGGGTCTTCGCTGGGACCCATCGTCCCTGCTTCCCTGCCCTGTGGAGGCTTCGGTTTACCCCACCAGGTTCGACAGCGCCTCCGGACAGTTTTGCTTCGCTCGCCGCAGCTTTCTCTCACCGCTGCAGCCACCTGGCTTCCTTCCGGCTCCACCCGCCTTCTTCCGGACGCCGGCGTCCCTCTTACGCTGGTCCTTGCTGCCCAGGCCACGCCTACTTCCCTGCACCTGCAGATGGTAAGGGGTTGCCCAGCATTTTGGGTGTGTGGGAGTGAGTTCAGCGCTGCTGCGCTGGGGCTGGAAGCCTCCGATCCGGCCCGCCTCTTCACTCCCTCACAATGTACTTATGAATATTTGTTTGAATAGAAAGAGAAAGTGCATGGAAATGGAAAGAAATGCTTGCATGGCCAATTACATAAGGCTTTGGAAAAGTCATACAGAATTGTATAACTATGAAAATATATGATTCTATAGAACCTGTGCTAAATACCACAGAATTTAATTGATTAATATCATTTCCATAGGTTACTTAAAACATTCTATAGAATGCTCTAGCAAGGATAGAAATTTCTATAGGTGTGTTTTAAAATAAAACCGTGTTAGAGACAGCTGTTTTCTACTACATGCTGTGGGACATTTTTATAATGGGGAAATGGTGGCAATCACTGTGAAATCTCCAAACTCTACAGGGCTGACAAATTCTCTAGCCAGGAAGCGGACACAACAGCAACGAGACTGACCATTAAGTCTAATCACAGACAGTAAAGACTTTATTATGAATAGCTATTATTACAGTGAAACTACAGTGACCTGATGCAAAGATAAATTGGAGTCCTTCCACTGATTTCTAGGGCTTTGGAAAAGGGTTCACTTAAGGTGAATAGTATTTGGGGAATCCATAAGTTGACAGGTTCACAGAAAACATCCATCAAATAATTCTGGATTATGAACACATTAGTAGAACTTTGTTCATAGGTAGTGGACAGAAGCTAAACTCAAATTCCCCAGGGCAAGCCCCTGTCCCAGATATACTCTCAGTTTATATACCATTATATGTAGTGCTTCATATAACTAATATTCCAATTTACGTGCAAAATAAATCACAACTAACAAGAAAGTTGTACTTCCAAAAGAATTATCCTGTTACAGAAACAAATGGCTAGAATATGTGAACCGGTCTGCTTTGTACATACAAAAATAGACCAAATGCAACTATACCTGATGTAATTAGCTCACAGTTCATAGTGTCTCTAGCTCTTCTACTCTGTGGACTTAGAAATTGTGTAGAAGCTTTGCTGCTTCTTGTTTAGAAGATCCCTTTTGAGAAATACCCCCATCAACAACGGAAGTAAAACATTCATGGAGAGAGCTTGCTGGAACACAGCAAGCTCTGTTCCAGCAAATATTCCCTCAACTTGAAGAATATTTAATACCTCCCCAATAAAATAGAGGACAGATTGTTAATTCCCTGCAGGACTGTTTGTTAAAACACACGAACTAGAAAGTCTTAAATTATCTTTGATTTATTATTCACTCACATGTAGCAAGGAATGGAAATTAATGGGCAAGGACTATTGTCAGCTGATTATTTTTCCTTTATCTTCATCATGGTAGAATTTGGGCATATGTAGCTACACGAGGGCAGGCATACAAAAGATTTTACAAAAATGTTTTAAACTATTTGCTTGAGAAGCAGAAAGGGTAGGTACTCTGCTGGTTAGGCTGCAAGGTTGCTTTACAAATGGATCCATACTAGGAGGCAAATCTCCAGGATGGTCTTTAGTAAGCCAAGGAAAAAACATTCTTGCTTTGCTGCACAGCTCTGAGAGCGTACCTGTAAGCCTAAGATTCTCTATGAGATGCTAAACAGAAAGGAAACCCTAGCTGGGGAACAGGTAATCTAATATGCCAAAGGTTCCCATAGGAACACGCTTCTTTTATTTATTCATGCTTGAAATGTCTGTCTCTTTTGGAGTCTTCCTCTGAGCAAGTGCAGGAGGACACCTTTCGAGCAGAGCTGCAGTAAAGTAGCATCCCTGCTGGTGGACAAACTCCTCAAAGCTCTCAAGTCTCCTGCCTAGTGTTTGTGGGTAGTTTCTTACTGTTCATCTAAAGCTTATCTGGCAGCACTCTTTTAGGTACATGACAAACAGCACAGCCAAAGGACCCCAGTGTGGAAGGAATGGGGAGAAAAAGGAACACAGTTGGGAATGGGGAGGAAAAGTTGCCTGAGCAACTTTATCTGTCACTGATGTATGCAACGCTAGGGAATGAAAAAAGCAGAATTGTTAAAACTGGTGTAAATTTCAGCTGAAATCTTCCTCTGATCCTCAGCTTTCCTGATCAGCAGCTGATTGTTTCCAGTGAGGCTTAAGTTTCTGCTCACAAGGAAAAGCAGAACTGCCCAAGCCCTGAGGCTGCTTGGGCCCCAGCAAGATTCTGCCCTCTATCTCACCTGCATGGCCCAATCCATAGGCACTCTCGAGGCCTTGCTCAAAAGGTAGCTGGAAAAGTGACTTTGGCTTGCTGTAAAATGGTGCCCATTTTACAGAATAGCCTAGTGGCTAAGAGTCCTCATCTGGGAGGTGGGAAAGGAAAGTCTGGGACTGTGCTCCAAAGAATCTTTATTTATACAAAGTGGAATAGCTCCAGCAGAGGGGAGTGTACATTGCCCCAAGGCTTTGTTGGGAAGGGCATCATGTTAATTAAATAAGTAAGTAAAATCTCTCCAGAATATGCTAGAGCAATGGCTTTTACACTTCTTAAACTCAATGGACCCCATAGAAAATGCCAGCTCTTAGCTTGTATATATCCAGGTTGTATCCATATTGGTCCGGAGGAACAAGCAATCAAGACTTGTAGTAGAGATGATATCTTTTATTAGACCAACAAGATTTTTGCAACAAAAATTCTTTAATTGCAAGCTTTCAGGCACAAAGACCCTTCATTAGGCATTGCAGAAAAGATTGTAAAAGTTCTCCTGGGTAGAAATGAAAGTTCATATTTGAGTCAATAGATGGAAAACTCCTCTGAGGAGTCAGTTCATAGCTGTACGGAGTCCCTTACCTCTATGTGAGGTTCAGTGATGATGCAAATTACCTTGAAAAAAAGGCAGGGGCAGTGTCTCAGGTTTCTACCCAGGAGAACTTTTACAATCTTTTTTCAAATGCCTGATGAAGCGTGTTTGTGCCTAAAAGTTTCCAACTGAAGATTTTTTTTGCAAAAATCTTGTTGGTCTAATAAAATATCTCATCTCTACTATGAGTCCTGATTGTTAGGAGTCCTGAAACTGCTTCTCTGATTCTGGCATAGTTAAAAGGAGTACAATTAGTTAGAAAGTAGACCACTATCCTTAGTCTGTAATAAAATGGAGTATAATTAAGTTACAACATAGAGGGTAGGGCTGAAAGATGCTGTATGTTTTAGTGGTTTAACAAATACAGAGATAACATGTTTTTACAATAGACAGCAAAATGGCACTGGCAAAAAGTTGTATGTTCAAGTGAGTTATGCACTTATACATAGCAGGTGTATAAGTAGAGTACACTGTAATAGTTGATTTGTGTCTTCTTCCTGTCACTTATGTGGGAAGGAGGCCATATACAGCCTACATTGTGCCCAGGCAGAGAGAAGCCCTATTTATAGTAAAATAAAATGAGACTGACAAACTGTTTCAATGCAAAACAAGATGTAAATTCCTGTTACAGATTTGGTGAAATTTCACCTACCCAGATATCGCTCCAGGAAAAACAAAAAGTGGACAGTAAATGGTCTCCCTGCACTGGTGCATATGTGTATATTATATAAGCCAGCCAGGGTGACAACCCAGCAAATTATCATTCCCTCTCCTATTTTCAAGCAATGCAGCTGAGCGTAGGCACATTCTGCAAACATACAGAATTTACCAAACTGTTTTTGAACTGTTTTAGCCATAACAGTGAGCCTACCTCTATCAGACCACATCCGCTACTCAGCTGGGAGAATAAACAAGGGCTGTTGGCTTTAAATGCACCATAAAAACTACATTTGAGTTCTGTGCTTTAAGCAGCAGCTTTTTTTCATTTGGTCTGCCTTCAGTGAATATGCTTACTTAAACCTTGAGAAGTCTTTGGATTGAAAATATTAGCCATGGTTCCAGGGCTCTGACACTTTTCAAAGTGCAAGCAGAAGAGACATTACTCAACAGAACTTTATTTAAACTTAATTAGTCACTGGGGATATTATTTATCTCATGGCATATAACAAAACAAAGGTCTGTCACTACCAGACATATCTGAACTTAGCAGATGTATTCATGGCTTCTGGCTTCTATTAAGGATCCTCTAAAAATATGCTTTTGGGTCTTCTCTTTGTGCAACTTTGACAGGATAATAGAATTAGATTTGCTGAATTCCACTAAACTGGAAAGTAACGTGTCATCAGCTTCACTTACTCTTCAAATATTTTTCTCCGGCAAAGCTCATCAATCTAGCTTTTCAGCCTATGAAACATGACGCCATGAAACAGAAAGGGCGACTCAATCACTTGTCCAAGTGACAGGAATGTGAAAAGTTTAACACCAGAGCCAGTGGCAGGATACAGGCTGCCTGGTTTGGGTTTGCTTAGAGCTTGTCTGCATTTCCAGCCTGAATGCAAATATTATTCTAGCACTCATGCAAGTGTCTTGAGGTTTAGGAAGGGTCTTGGGGCCTTTGCTTTCCTAGCTGCTCTAAGATGTGTGTGCTAGAGAAACAAAATACTTTGCTCCGGGGACTGACAGATGCAGCCTTTTAATAGTGCCATGGCTTGCTGAGGTATGGAGTGGACTTTATCATGACTGGAGGAAGCCAGAGGCCAGCACCCACCACAGGAATGAGACAGAAAATGCCCAACAAAGCAGCAAACTAATATACTCACAACATTACTGTTTCACCCGTGCTTTTTGTCTGTCTGCTCTATACCCTGCTTATTGCTCTGTGCCCTGGTTTCCTGCTCAGCTGAACATTTGCCCCTTTTACCCATTTCCCCTCTCTGTTCCTCTTTTTATGCCAACCTGTATGCCTGGAATAGGCTCCTACCTGACGCATATAAAACTCACTTCATGTCTTCCAGGAAACGAAGACATCACCAACCTCTCCATGAAGCATTAATCCTATAAAATGGCCACACTCCCACCCTCTCTCTCACCTGGCAGTCTTCTGTGCTTGCTTTTGTATAATAGGTAAATATTGATATTACATTTTAATTAACACCACCACAACCCTGCCTTTGGGTGGAAGATTATAGTAATTTGGGCTATGTTCGAGAAGCACAGCAGATGCCAAAATTGATGGTAAAAAAAAACCAATAGAAAGGCACACATGCATCTGCAAGGAATGCAATACACAGAGAGTCTGCGTGTGACCAACTTGCAGATCTAGCAGGTGTCAGAGAAAACCATGTGCTATTTGAATGCTGTAAAACACATTGACTTAATACTGAAATATTAGTCTAATGATATGGGACCAGATCTTCGAGCCTTCCCAAACTGTGATTCATACATGGCTACTAACCCCTTTCCCTTCTTCAGGGATCAAGGCTGGGGGCAGGAATAAGAGTGACGCAGGAACCATTATGGTGGCTCTGGTCATCTGAGGATTTCCTCGCACAGGGAAATGCCTGACTTGGCTGTACTGCAATGCACCTTCAAGCAATCCTGAAAATCTTATGATTTTTAAAAGGTTTAGAAAAACAGAATGGCAGCTGGGAAGTCATCTGTGGATGGGAGAACTATATTACAAACAGAAGCCATGTGAATGGCTGCAGTAGACTGCACCATGACCCTAAATTACCAGTAGGCTCAAAGAGCAAATCTCGAACTCGGAGTCCTGTTCATTCAGGCACTTCGTTGTCAGCTGGATGAAAGAGCCTAACAAAAATAACCCAGAACATCTGTAACAAACTGCTTAGCAGTCTCTCCTAATGGCAAATCTGTTCAGGGCAAAAAAAATGGCAGCTTGAAGAAAGCAGAGGAAACGCTTAAAAAGAAGACTTCTCTCTTGATAACAAATGTAAGGCCTTTTCCTGAGAGCGTGTAGGGAGAAGAATGCTAAGCTTGACTCTTCTCTCTCCCACACCCTCAACCTCTTTTTTGTAAGACAGTAACTGTCTAACAAAAGACTCAGTGTTGGTCCTTAACCCAAGTGGACAGCTTGGAAAAAGTCTGGTAGTGTGAGACAGACAGAAAATATATGGGTGATAAAGCATCTGTTCCTTATCCTGGAGGGAACCAATGATTAACACTATCAGGGAGTCTTCTTGCTAGAGGAAATCAGTGAAAATGTTTTTGGGTTTGCACAGTGCTTTCTGGAGAGATCGTGTTTTCTTTCCAAATCTGTGCTGAGATATTACAAGCAGAACAACTCATCCTGTGGGTCCTGTGTAGTCCTTGAAAACTGCTCCGGTTGTGAAAAGAAATCTAAGGTATGCAGCTGGCACGGTTGCTTTTTTTAGGCCCCAATCCTTGAAAGACATCTGTAACAGTGCAAAGCCCCACCAGCACTTTTACAGAGACATTTTTGTATTAGTCACGTGATACTACTACGCTAGTAGATACTACCATGTAGACACAGGGCTCTGACTGTGCAACCCCTTGGCAGAATGGAGGGCTTACAGTAGGAGGTATTTGGAATGAGGACATGTAGAAATGGGCATGTTCATCACCAAGCACATTAAGACTTTTGGGCCTTCTGTTTAGGCCTTTTGGGCTCTGCTGTGCTGTAAATTCAGCATAAATTATAAGGAGCACTGGGGGAGAGATATGAAGTCTTGCTGCAGCCAACATGTGCTAAGTTCTTTGTGGGAGGAAGTTACTCTTGCACATATTGCATCCCCTGCCAGGTTCCAGCCTGTGTTGCAGATTGAACTGCTCTTGTAGAAACCATTTCAAGAGCAGTAATCAAGCAAGATATTGAATGGTGCCAGCTACCCATTTCATTCCAAGCTGTTGGTGGCAGGTTTCTGGTATGGTTCCCTTATCCACAATTAATAGGGAATTCTTTTACAACATCCTAGGCTACATCATAATCTATAGAGATACCTTTTACCATCAGAGGTGGACTACAGTGCAATTTTGAATGCATTTACAGCACAGTTTCTAACCAAGTCTACCAGTATGTTAGCCTCACAATACAAACTATAAAGAAAATGAGGCACACAATCATTTCAGCTTATGTCAACTGCTTTGTGTCTGGAAGCTGCTTGGAGCAAATAAGGGTTTTCTTTTGCAAATTTACCCTTGGACTATATTGGAGGTGCTAAAAGTGCAAAGAAGTAGAAAATCTACAATTAAAGCTTCTAAATTGTGATGGTTGATATGTTAAGCAGTCTCATTAGATAGGCAATTAGAATGCATTGCTATTGCATCCAGTTCATTATGAGGGCACCGTGACCCGCCTCTTATTACTTCACACATAGTAACGGTTGCCATGTAGGGGAGAGACTCACTAAACACAAACACTAAAGTTACAAGGCAAGAAACAAGCAAATAACTTCAGTGTCATGCCTGTTTAACTCCATGTACGGTACAGAGAGATTTCATTAGATGAATTGTCTTTTCTGCAATCCAGAGTTGCATGCTGAACACTTTTTCAGAGGATAGGAAGTGGTCAGAACCGATAAAAGTAGAAGAGGTGCAGAAATATTCCAACTGAATGTGCCAAAAACACAGTGCCCTGCTCACTTGCCAAATTTACACTTTCTCAAAAATTAATACCCTAAGAAACTATTGTCATTAGAAAGTCAAGTCATTAATCATCTCAGTATGTTGTATAATTGAAAAATTACTGAAACTGCAGAAACCGTTCTCATTTTATTTTTCACTTTGCCTCTGGGTGAATCTTTCTAGGTTCTATTAATAGAGCTGGATTTTTAAAATTTGTATTACAGAGAATTTGAGGGGGAAAAAAGCCCATTTAAGTAACCCTTTGGGTTACAGAGGAACCCATTTCAGGGAGCTAACGAGCTCAGATGTCATACTGAGAACATTAAATTACATGAGAAGAGGAACTGTTGCAGTAGCGGCTTCACTCTCTCTCTTTCTGGGTGTCTACACAGTAACCTAAATATGTCATTCTCTCATTCTTTTCATGCAAATCTATTACACTCAGCAGCAAAATCTGGTCCTTTTTAGTAAAAGAGCTAACTCAGGGTCTGTCTCTCTTTCTCCTGACCCTCACCCCTATCTCTGCTTCCCTTTTGAATGGCATCTGGCAACAGCGATGCATTTTACATCAGATGTTTTATTTCACCAGATGAGTATTTCTGCTTTGATTTATATTTTTAATATGGAAGGCCTCAGCATCCTTCCATATTAAAAATGTGTGCACAGGAGTGTGCAGGTGTGGGCACATTCTCTCTCCATCTGAGGCATTCATCGACAGCGAACTGTATTTTATTTGCTCTTTTATTCCAGGCTAGTATTTTAACCCTTTACATCAACAGCCCTTCTGTCCCCTGAGGAGCCCCGAGGGCAGAATGAACAAGTGCTGGCCTTTCTCTGCCATTACAGTTTTTGATGGCTGGGTGGTGCTAGAGAGTAAAGCATAAATCCGTCTCTCCTAGCAGAGATTAAAAGTGTCATTTCATTTCTGCAGTGCTCTCAGTTCCCATGAGATCGAGACGGGAGATTGTTAAATTTGCCCTCAAACTCAGGTCTCCCAAGTGGTAGTCCAGACTACTTCAGATATGAACTGTAATGTTACGGTGATATAGAGAACACAGATCTCACACAGCCACAGACAATATTGCAAATGGTTTTCCTTTTCCGAGGAAGCGGAACACACAAAGTAGCACCGGTCATTACATTTTTCCTTTTCCTCCTCATTTCAAATATGGCACGTCCTTCTACATCCTGGTAGGTGACATCCTGGCTCCCTGGCAGGGGGTGTTGCTGTTACTTCAGGGAGCAAAGAATTTCATCCAATATTTCTAGTATCTAGGACAAGACGGTGACTCTAGGCAGAGCCCTGAACAAAGGGTCAGACCAACTCCCAGGAGCATTTCCACAAGACCTTGTAACATAGATATACATCTCTGAGGCACAATACCCTCCCTGCTTCCTGCTTCCTCTGGGGAGGAGATGCTAAGGTGTTTTTCATAGCAGCTACAAATTCCCATGGCTACAAATTCTAGGGCTGTACGGGTGGCAAGATGCAACAAATTGTGGACCAGAATCCAAATGGGCTCCTAAGGGGGTTTGTTACGATCTTGTGGTGGAAGTAGGCCAGTCTATCTCTGGCCACAGTACCTAATAGCAGTACCCCATTGTCACCCAGTACTTTTTGCCCTCATGCCTTACCTCACATTGCACTTTTAGATCAAAGTTAAATAATGACAACAGCAACAGAGTGACCTAGATAAACTGGAGGACTGGCCAAAAGAAATCTCATGAGGTTCAGCAAGGACGAGTACAAAGTCCTGCACTTAGGGCCGAACAAGCCATACAGTCTGGGGGCTGACTGGCTGGGGGCTGAAAAGGACCTGGGGGTTACAGTGGGCAATAAGCTGAATATGAGCCACCACTGTGCCCTTGTTGCCAGGAAGGCTAACAGCATGCTGGGCTACATTGGTAAGTGTGTTGCCAGTAGATCAAGGGAAGTGATTATTCCCCTCTTCAGCACTGGTGAGGCCACATCTGCAGTACTGTGTCCAGTTATGGGCCCCCCACTATAGAAAGGATGTGGACAAATTGGAGAGAGTCCAGCGGAGGGCAACAAAAATGATTTGAGGCTGGGGCACACGACTTGTGAGGAGAGGCTGAGGGAACTGGGCTTACTTAGTTTAGAGAAGAGAAGACTGAGAGGGGATTTAATAGCAGCCTTTAACTACTTGAAGAGAGGTTGGAGAGAGGATGGAGCTAGGCTGTTCTCAGTGGTGACAGATGACAGATCAAGGAGCGATGGTCTCAAGTTGCAGCAAGGGAAGTTTAGGTTAGATATTAGGAAGAACTGTCTCACTAGGAGGGTAGTAAAACACTTGAACAGGTTACCCAGAGAGGTGGTGGAAGCTCCATCCTTGGAGGTTTTCAAGACTTGGCTAGACAAAGCTTTGGCTGGCATGAACTAGTTGGGAATGGTCCTGCTTTAAGCAGGGGGGTGGATGAGATGATTTCCTGAGGTCCCTTCCAACACTAATTTTCTATGATTCTGTGATCAATAGAGTCCAGAACTAGCAAATAAAATGATAAACTATATCTACTCAATCACATTGCCTAACATTGTAGCCTTCCTACTGCTATCCCAATACTTTACTTCTGTTTGTCTAGACTGCAAGCTCTTCAGGACAGGAAGTGGGACATTCTTTATATCCAGAAAATTCACATTTATTAAACATATAAATATTTGTCCTAGCATTGTTAGCAATAGGTCATGCCATTTTCAGAACTTGCAAAATGACACTGTGAGTAAATGGGGCTCAGACATTGCTCAAGATAAAAGCTACATACTCCAGATAAGGGAAGGGGGAAAGAGAGTTTAGGAGTATACAGTAATAAATCATTCTGAGATTAATGCTGTTCCATAAAATGTATCTCCATCTGCCTGTTCCTGCATGAACTTTCTGTCTCTTTTTCCCCTAGTTCCTTCTAACAAGGACATCATGCCCACCTCTCTCTCATGCCGGCAGAGTAAATAAGCCATAATTGCCACAAGTCAGCAAAAATTTTTTCTCCACAGATTTATGCAGGGCTTTAATTTCTGCTAATAAGGTGAGTCACTGGAAGAGCCCTGGCTCTGCATGAGGGCTTGTAGATCCTACCATCCTGCTTTTCGTGGATGACCTGTGCTAATATAGCTGCCTCTAGTGGCTTGAAGATGCACAAAGGTGTATGAACCTGCTGCTGCTTTGAAGTTACCTATCACTGGTCCTTTGGTTCATGCAAGCTCAAGGTTGGCACAGGTCCCCTAAAAAGAAGCAGCCTCCCAGAACTCACAATGCACTCATTCCTCATAGCCTGAGAAGCAATCACACTCGGAAAGAGACGTATACAACTGTGCAACAGCATCACTTAGTGCCTCTCACCATATCAGTTTTACAGCACTTGTCCACCATCTACCGCCTTTCTCTGTCTCCAGCCAGAACCATCCCTTGCATTCATCTGCACTATTCAAAAAATTATTTAACTTTTATTCCCTTCACATTTTAAATGTAAAAATATGTCACACTATATAATAACTGGCTTCTCTTGGTCCACTGGCAAGCACTGGGCAGGTACCTTATGTAGCAGACTTACCTCTTCAGCTCCAGATGAGTCCTGGGCTTGAGATTCCGCTATTCTGATTGGTGGAGCCCACACGCCAATCAGAAGCAAACCAGGAAAAGCAATGCCACGCCCTTTCCCCCAAGGGAGGGGGCAAGGAGTAGTTTGGACCTGGTTCGAGACTGCGCCCAGCCAGGTCTGGAGAACTTTGGGGGTGGAGCCCCTGAAGCCTATAAAAGGGGAACATGCTCAACACACTGGGGGAGAGAGACACAATGAGAAATGGCAAGGAGAGAAGAGCTCCAGAGATGACTATTATTGGGACCCCGCCTGAGCCTCAATGGTGTGCAGATCGGTGCACGGAGAGCTGGCCCTGGAAGCAGCTCGAGGCCGCACACAGTGTGCAGATCAGTGCATGGAGAACCGGCCCTGGGAGCAGCTCAAGGCTGGTCAAGTTAGCACCAGCTCTAGGCTGAGTAACCAGAGCCCCGCAGTGTGGCTCTGCATTAAACGAAAAGAGCCCCAGTGCCCAGAGCAGGGCCCAGGAAAGGGAAGAACCCCCGGTGCAAGGCCAGGAGCCAGTAAGGGCTCAGCTTGTGTGAGAGCGCCCTGGGTGTCCAGATGGCCGGGCACCAGGCCATCGAGAGGAGCTGGGGGCACCACTGGAGAGAGGCCCTAGTGGGACTGGCCACCAGGGGATGAGCCTTGGCTGCTTCAGAGCGGGCACATGAGCTGCTGGGGAAGCGAGGCCTGCAGGGGAGGTGGGCTTAGGAAAGGAGGGTCTGCTGCCTTCACCCTTCTCCACTGTGGGAGGGGGTGTGTGTCCACATCCCGGGGCGGTAAAGGGCCATAAAGGCTCCAGGGAACACCCTGGGAGGTGCTGAGTGCACTATTTATGGTATTGTTTTCTCAACTTACCTAGGTTATTTAAGTTGATCCCCATAGGTGTTTATTGTATTGATGCCTTGACTTACCTGTTTCAATGTGTTAATGCCAGTTTCATGCAGGAGGCATTAATTATTGTATATGCTGTGAGTCACCTGGTTTATGCTTTTGTAGTCCCTAGAAGTGGTGTTATACGTTGGTATGTGGTGTCACTTGTTAATTTTACTGCAAATATTTAACCTTCCTTATTTATATTTATTGTAGCAATACATTTGTATATAGTTAAGTGCTTGGTCTCAGCTTGACTCTGTAGAGAGGACAGGGAACTGCTCCCAGGTGGCAGGCCCCTCTTCCAGCACCCTGCCTGACCACCATCCCTTCCATTGGAAGACAGGGCACACCCCCTGGGTGTACCCAGGCCACACTTACAAACTGAGCACTTGTACCAATCTGCCTCATTGGGGACTGTCACACAATAAAACTATGCTGCTGTGTTTGGAGTTTGGCAGTACAGGAGTTTGATTAAATACTCTTACAGGTGTTCTTATTGTCTTTGTTTTTTCAATACTGGGAGTCTACACTACTAAAGCACTCACTGGGGCCTAAACAACAAGATAGCACCAATAACATTTTAACCACCTTAGATCAGGGGTGGGCAAAATGCAGCCCACAGGCCATTCTATCCAGCCCGTGGGGCCCCTAAAAACTTTTAGAAAATATTTATCTGCCCCTGACTGCCTGTCATATGGCCCTTGATGGCTTGCCAAAACTCAGTAAGTGGCCCTCCTTCCAAAATAATTGCCTGCCCCTGCCTTAGATGCATCATGTTGGGATGGGACTGGATGAGTAGAGAGGAGTCTGAAATGCTTTTCAAGCCCTGCCACAGCAGCAATGCTAGTGATATGTCAATGAAGCACACTGCTATTATTCAGTTAGGTTAGCACCCACTACATGTTAGGTCCATCAAAATATTCAAGAAGAACAATCCCTGCTCTAGGAAGCTTTTAAGCCAGGAAAGAGATGGCTCTCTCCTGGGACAGACTCTCCTAATGCTGTCCCAGATCAAGATATCACCCACCCAAAAATGACAGACACTTACCTTTGTGACCAAACAGCATAAGCTCTTGCATTCAAGGCATATTCCAACTCAAAGCGGCTACGTAAAGCTGCAACATGACTGCGGCCAGGGCCGCCTCGTGCCACAAGACAGTCCGAAGAAGAGGAAGGAGAGAGAGAGCCACTGCTGTTACTGGAGGCTGGAGACATCAGCTGCATTAAAAAGGGCACTGTTAATATTTCCTCATGAACTTTTCCAAGATTTAGAGGCTCCATAGGACTGAGCACATGTGAAAGAGCCCAAGATTTCTGCTGCAGTCCTGGATTATTTTTAGTTCCCTCTTTCTCATTAATATTTGTGCCCCATCTTTCCTTTACATCTGTGGTTGGAAAAAAAGAAGCAGCCTCCTGACTTCAATCAGCAGGAGAAAAGAGCTGCATCCCACTTGCCAACAGAAGTGGCAAATTCATCATCACTTGGAGTCCTTAAATTGAGATTGGATGTCTTTCTAAAAGATATGCTCTAGTTCAACTATGAGTTATTGGGTTTGATCATGTTCACTTCTATAGTAGAGAAGAATAAATTCCCTCCATAGCAGGAATTACTGGGTGAAATTCTCTGGCCTGTGTTATATGGGAGGTCATGCTAGATGATTATATTGGTTCCTTCAGGCATTCTAATCTGTGAATCTCTCCGTAGCAACCCAGAATGGCAGGGCTGCAGAGTGTCAGGGTAAGCAAGTGAAATATATGTACATGTAAATATAAAGATTGTGACCTGACTTCCTGTGATAGCAAAAGTCTGGACTCAGTGACCTAGGTTCTCCTTTCTAGTCTTATGCTCTTACATAGTATTAGGAGGCATTTAAAGGATTCAGAATGAACCAAGGTGATTTGCTGAGTGAGGGGGAAGCAGAAGAGAGGAAGTGGAAAATAAAAAGAAAAAAAAAATCTTATTACCTCAAATGTCAGCCTTTGCTGCCTGCTGTACTTAACAACTCTCTACAGATTTTGCTCCTTAAAACTCTCCCTAAACAAGGCTTTGCCATGGACACAGTGGAGCTTAAGACTAACTCCCTAGCCAGCTCCCTTGTTTTTTTGGAATGTAAGCTCCTGCCCCAGATTTCATCCTGCATGCACTGCTGCCTATGTATCACAGAAGTCAGGTCTCCCATGAGAGAGCATGGTTACATGCGATATAGTGCTTCACATTCTTTTTAAACTTAAAAGCTTCCACCTACACATAAAGCAACCTGCTGCAGTCAGACCATGAAGAAATGTAATAGATTATGGGTGTCTGCCGTGACCCTTAAGCTCAAGAACAGTAATACATTTAAAAAGAAGAGGAGAGTTTTTACAACTCGCCCATCCACATACATCCACACAAATAGCAAAGATCATTCCAGGAACTGAAATCCTGAATTAAGCTTACTTTCTATTCGATCACGTGTCTTCAACAGTGTGAATGCTAATAGATCTAGCTGGTTATTAGCCTCAAAGCCAGGCAGGAAGTTAGTTTTGTTTTCTTCTTTGCATGTTTTCTCTTAATTCCCTTCCCAAAGATTCAAGCCAGGCTGATTATCTTTTCTAGCTAAGCAGACCCTGGTTTGATGAAGGGGAGAAATGACTCTGCAAAAGACTATATTATAGTCCCTATCTCTCAGCACTGTCTCTCTCTCTGCAGTGTTACCATTTCTGAGACCCAATATCCACTGTTCATGGCAGTGTGTTGTGTTGGGCCGGCCTTCAGGCATCTGCTGCTTATGGCACCTACAGGCTATTGTTACTATATCATCTTAAAATGTAATGGGTCAGTTCACAAGTCTATGAATCCACTCAAAAGACTCTGCTTTCTGTTACAAAACAACTGTTTGCTTCCACTCGTGCTGCACTCCAACTTGTAATCACATATCACACAGCTGTTTGGTGCTTTCGCACTGCAGTTGGCAGGAAGTCATATCTTTACCTCGATATTGCAAAGACATTCTTCTAGCTTGGTGACTACTTCAGAAAATTCTGGTCTTCCCTGTAAAAACAAAGAGAGAGGGGACAGGAAGGGGGGAAAGCACACTTTGTGCTTTAAATAGAGGATCAGCTGAGAAAAGAAATTTTAGTTTTTAAAATGTGGATATCTCCATTTGAAAAAAAAACTTGGCAAGGGAAGTTGATACAATATATAGATAATCCAGCTCATCCATATATGCCAATATACTTCTCATTTAAACTGTACAAAAGGAGGACTGATAATGGATTGTCTCCAATCCTCTTTCTTCTATAATCTTTACCATTTTCGTGAGTATGCTTATAGGTACTATAATAATTGCAAGTTGAGCTTGTAATATGACCTTCTAACAGAAACGTCAAGCACAGCACTTATGATTCTTACAGGACTTCCCAGTGTGTATCTTATCAGATATACACTTCAGGAGATGACTTTTTAAACTCCTGGTCACAAAGTGCTTGGGGACAGCTCCCTGATCAATACGTGGATTGGCAGCAACTTTTTCCCTCCCTTGATTCATATATATTCGCAATTTCTCTCAACAAAAATTGCCTTAAAAATGGTCACTTGACATGCACACAGTTGTATCTTTTAAGAATTTTAGGGTAAGTCTATGTAGCTGTAACTCACATGAGCAGTCACAGCAATTCAGCACACATAAGCAAGGTTTCAGAATTTGTCTCTAAACCTTAACCTTGCTGAAATAATGAAAAAATAGAAAATTTGTAGGCTTAAATAGCTGTTTCTTTGCTGCAAAATATGAGAAGGATAATGACTAATCAAGAAAAATGTGATCAGTGCCATAGGCTTGGGAGCTAATACCAATTTAGCAGAAGTACCATATGAGAAAAAAGCGATTTTATTAGTATCAGTGACTGAAGAAGAAGAATATTGAAAGGGCTGTAGCTATCCCATGCTAAGAGGCTGCTGTTTTACGTACTGTGAGATATACTGTAGAATGCATTCCCATCACAGAGTTCTGTTACACACTCCAACTGAATGCTAGTAGCGAGAGCATTGAGATAGTGTAGTTTTGTTATAGTCATGCAGATCTCACAAATTGGAGACTCAATATTAAAACTTTATTAAATATTTTTCACCTGACTCAATTTTTTGCATAGGTAGAACAGGTTAAGTTCTTCCAAATATCCTGTCTCTCTACATGGAATCTGTTGTAGAAGCAGAAATGGGTTTTCTCAAAGACTCTTGTCTTCTTTGATTTGTCTCAGGAGCACTGAGGGAGCTCTTCTCTGGATGCTCCAGAACCTGGTTGTGAGGTTATGCAGGGGCTTTCCTTTGAATCTAGACCTATGCTTTACCTTAAACTGGTATGCAATTACGCTGTCTCTTTTTATACTAGGTCCATCATCACAGCATCTGTGCTTTCAGTTCTGTAAGAAACTCAAACAAATGCATATTCTACAGCATGTGAATAGGACTCAGTATCTTTGTCTGTGAGAGACGATAACCTGAGTATGCATGAGGTTAACTATGAGCACAAAGTTTTGTTCTCTAATTTGGAGGTTCTTGTAGGGCCTGTGCCTAAATATCTGACAGATGCATAGCTTTTTCATTCATAGTGTATGTTTATTTAAAAAGCAAAACAAAACAATGGAAATGGAAGATTCCAGTCATAAATACTGCCCAATAGTTGTTGCTGAGACATAAATGCACCATGCTCACAACAAATTAAAATCCTACATCACTTCTGTTATTTGCCTGTGCAAATTTGCAATTGAATCTTGAATATGAAATGCTGATACTATGAAATACACGCTCTTTATTTTTCTTCTAGGTACGTTACTACTTCTGCTTGCTATGGCGATTCACTTAATAACATCATGCCCCTCTTCATGCATGATATGCTCGGAAGATGTTACTCTGTGTCAAGGATTAACACACATGCTAGGTAACTATGACACTAAAAAGAATTGATATTTATCCCATAATCTGTATTGGCAGTTTTGTGACTCCATTGCTGAGAGGTAAACTTTTACAGAGCAAACCTTTCACATGCTAACTAAAGAGTGATAACATTGTTTTATTTCTCTTTGCTTTGCAGCCTCACTAAAACTATTCTAAGGCCTTCAGAAGTAATTGAAAACCTTTGTTACTGAGACTGGAGTCATTTCACGCAGCAAAAACACTTTTAAAAAAGAAATAGATCATTTTAATAAGTTTTGTCTACATTTTGTGCAAAGTACAAGCCAGCCACTGGCTGATCGAGCTATCAATTGCCTCATAACCCTGCCATGCAATTCCACAGCATTAGTAAGATTAAGTGATGTACCAATGATACAGATTAATATCAAAGTGCTTTATAACTCTGAAAGAATGGTTTCTTTTTATTGGGACTAAATGAGCTGTGGAAATACTAACAAGATACGTGGCTCTATCTATTACACATTGCTTGCTTAAGTCAACAATTTAATAAGATGCCTTATTAACAACTTTAAATAGAATGTGACTTACATGCTGAAGAATAGTAACAGATACTTTATTACTACAAGCATAAAGTATCTATCCTACTACTGGCTCACAAATGGAAAGACATTAGCTACCTTAAGCTAGAAATACTAGTGACCATATAAAACTAAATAAGGACACTTTGCATTAAAGCACTTTTCATCTACAGTTCTCAAAAGGCCAGATTCAGATTGTGCTGGTAGCAGTTTCTACTTTGGTACAGCTACACCTACAAGTCAGGATCTTGTCACGAGAGGACAATTCTGATCAACATGGTTAGGCACCTTGTTGAGAGAGTTATGTGCCTCCGAAGGGCAATCCAGAACACGGTAGGCACTGCATTAGCCTAGAGTTAGCCAGTAGGAAATAATAGATACAGAGATGTCTCTATGCACACTGACAGATGTGCAGCTCCCTGCTGTAAGTCATGGCACTTCACAGGGCGCACCATGAGTTACAGCATTACCCCGTTTGCTGTAAGAGACATTTGCTGTTGGGGGGCTGGAGGGATTGAGCTCCAGTTTGGAGCAGTTATGTGTCTGCAGCTGCTCTTCCATAGCCAGCCCACCTCTCCCCGCCAGCTTTGGTGCTGTCTCCAGAATGGGAGGGTGGGGTGAGAGGGGAGGGAGCTCAATCTGGGGTTTGTCCCAACGCAGGCTGGGCAAATCCCAGGCAGAAGTCCCTCCTGTTCCTTCGCCCCCTCCCATTCTGAAGGCAGCATTGGGGGTTGTATCAGACAAGCCTTGTCCCCGGCGCATGCTGACAGATGTCAGTGAAGGCATGCTGCTTTGGAGTGTTCAGATTGTCAAGTGATCCAGCACTTTTAAAGTGCTCTGCAGCCATGCACTTCTGTAAGGGCACAGCTGTAGCATGCTTTCAAGGGGCCAATCACACAACAAATGTAACTTCTGTCTGTGTCCTAAATTCCTGCCCCTCTTCAGAGCCTGGGCACTTAACTCAAAGCTGAATATCCATCCATATCATCTCAAGATCCATGGTATCCAGAAGGCATTTTATGTGGCAGTGATGGTGCATCACCTTTTTTTTTTAAATAAAAGCCTAGTTTAGCATGCTTGTCCAGACTGTGGGAAACAGGGATTTCAGGTCTTGCTCAGCTTGAAGGGATTCAAATATACATCTTCCGCTTTTCAGGAAAGTCCCCTAACCACCAGGCCATAGAAGAGACAGGGTAGGGGCACTCTGCAACCCTCCCCCTGTCCCATTACAGCTGGGCCATTGTGCCATCCAGAGGGCAGGATTCATGGATCTAGAAGGAGAACAGGCAAGGGGGCGGGGAATATGGGTCTGCGTTCTCTGCAGTGAGGAGGGAACTCCTTTGGAGTGGGTAGGTCAGGATTCAGTCCTTGTTGCCACATCACGGGTTCGAAAACAGAAATATTCTTGGCAGCAAAGACTGGAAGCCAGGCTTCCCTGAATTGCCAACTCTAGCAACAGCTATGTTTCCAAGCAACCATGTGTGTGACCTATTGTACAGAACTTTATGTGCAGCACCGAGCACAGTGGGACTCTAGCTGCTATAGTAATACTACCAGAAATATTTACCTTAATGCAGAAATGAGAACAGGCCACAAAAGCAACACCTAAAGTTCTCCTCCTTTCACTGCCTTTTTATAATTTTAGAGGGGGCGTTCATTTACCAAATTTGCTACTGCTAAATGAGATGAGATAACTCCTGGGACTCCTCCTCTCCCCATTATAAAACTGTCATAACTGGCGGGTGTTGGAGATGTGCTGCATTAATTCATTGTTATTCACCTTTTTATCACCTTTTATCCAGAAGATAGCATTATAACGCACCCTCAAGTAATTACTGCAATAGCACTGAACATACTTTGAAGTCAAGAGTATAGTTACCTTTTATCATGGAGAGGAGTTTATTAAAAGCAACACATGTACGTTAGGGGTCTGTGCTCACCAGCATTAATGAGTCCCATGTGAAAATCCCCAGTGCAAACAGGGAAAAGACCTCCATCATGTTTATTACTTTTAGCCTCTGGCAGAGAATTCATATTGAAAAGGTGGGAAAACAAACAAATGAGCTAGAAGGGCAGATACACATTAATATTTGTAAGTTGGTTCTGTAGCTCAAAAGCCAGTCTCTACCCAGGAGAGGCCCTTTTTAAGAGTAGCGGGGGGGGAGGGACAGGGGGCTGCTGGTCAAAACACAGCACATTGGCAGCGCTGCATGTGGTGGACTTACACAGTACTTTCCTGCACCCTGCCTCGCTCTAAGTGCTGTTCGCTTCTCACTTTCACAAGCAATGGAAATTTCATCCCCAAAATAACAACCACAATGATAATAATAAGCAATGCATTAACTTTGACATCTAGTGGAACAGATGGTTTTCAGTTTCTCAAACAAATATGTCATGTCAGAGTACAGAAAGAAATCCAATATTCTGATGCATGCTTACATGAATAAACCAGCACTTAGTTGATTTGGGGGCTTGCGTGAAAGCTCCCATTTTATCCGGGCAAGACAGAGATTGTGATGGGGCAGGGTGGGAAACAGCTGGAGCGGTGGCAGAACTTTCTTTGGTCCTGCCAGAGTGACAGTGACCCCTACAGAATAAGAAGCAAGGTGTGCTTCTTGGAAGTGTGATTAGACTCCAGGCTGCTCAGGCAGTGATTGGGGCCAAATGCACTTTTCCATCAGTACTTTCTGTCTCTGATGAAGGAACCTTGTTACAGTTACATCCTTTGCCATGTCTAGAGTGCTGCACTATCCCGTACCTGCACCTTGAAACATTGTGGAAAATTACATGTATGCAGAATACTATGGCTAATTGATATATTGTGTTCCTGTGGGCACGTTGCGCCAGTGCTCTGAGCATCAGTGGATTCCCAGGTGGAAGGCAACAGGGTTGGTGTTAAGCTATTTGCAGCTTCAAAAGCTGATTGTTGGAGAGCAGCCCAATATTCTCATGCGGTGATGCCATTATTGAGGCTTGGTAAAACTCCACTACTATAAGCATGGGTGAATCCAGGATTTTGAAAAGGGGAGTACAAGAGGTCTGCTGCAGCATCACATGTAGCATGACATGCATTGTTCTCCAGTCAAAGAGAAACTAGAAGCTTTACTAAGGAGCCAGGGACCCAGAGCTCTACGATTCAGTACAAGATCACAGGAAAAACAAATATCGGTTTACTGGAAAGTTGGCTAATTTGCTAAACTGGATAAAAAAAGCACAGCAAGGCAAAAAAAAAAGTCAAAATTTACTGTTTCATTAGTCCAGTAATCATTGTGTTTAAATGTATGTCTTATGCCTTTTCATAAAACAAAATCTCAAGCACTTTAATAATGTCTCCAATACTTTCCAGTTCTATATCTGAGTTAACATTACCACACCTGAGTTAAGGTTTTTAGCTTGAACTAAAAACAGCCTGCAGGGCTGTGAAACAGAAAAGTGACATTACCAGGAATGGCTAACAGACTGCAAAACAGTAGAAAAAAGGATAATTGGAATAATGGAACATTAAAACCATTAACAAGGACAAAGGGTCATTAACCTATGGAATGAAGAGAGATTAGCAGGAACCAGGTAGATTGTAACGAGCCATGAAATCAATTGACTCGCTCAGTGCTGCCTGAAAAGAAATGTTGCTGCCCCCCCAGGCAGTCGGCTTTAAAGTTTGGGTGGAGCAGGAATCAAAGTGGGTACAACTGCCGGCAACACATTTCCCAGGAGGCACTGGCTACCCCGGTCCATGGCAGACTGGAGCTGCTAATCAGCCAGCCAGCCTGAAAAGTCCAACTTTCCCTGCCAAATTTGTGGAGAGGCGAGCAGGCTGAAGGATTCTCTCTAAATCCTGTAATACATTATATACATAAATATTTATGGATTTGTTGCAGTGGGATGTGTAGTCCTTGGCCTTCTATTATAATTTTATGAAAGGAACACCTATAGTGGAGTTTAAGCATCCAAATTAATAAAACATGAAGTATTTCCTTCAGACTGACCCTGTGTACTTGTTATAAGTAAAACAGGAACAGGCAGATAATGACCGATAGCCAGCATATATTTTCCTCTATATCATAGCACTATTTTTTTCATTTTACAGCTGTTCCCATAACCACAAAAGCTTTGATTGTCACTGATGGTAAAATCACTTCAATAGAAAGCTTCAACTTGTCTCTCCTGTTCAACCTAACCCTACTAGGACTAAGTAGCAACAGAATTACAGACATTAAAGAAGATGCTTTTAATGGGCTTAAAGATCTGAGGACTTTACTGCTAGATCAGAACCAACTATCAAGCTCTTCTGTCACTGATAATACCTTCAGTGAACTTCAAAAGCTGCAAGTGCTGGTGCTAAGCAACAATGCTTTAAGCACCATTTATGGGACCTGGTTCAAAAATATGACAGGTCTTATCAGACTGCAGCTGAATGGGAATCAAATCACTAATCTTACAGAAGAGAGCTTTGGAAATAACCATCTCAGCAACCTCAGGAGTCTGGATTTATCTAATAATTTCATAAGTAACATTCAGAAAAATGCTTTCCAAGGTTTACCTCAGCTGCAAGAACTGGATCTTTCCCGAAACAGGATGGCACTTATTCCGGACACCTTTTCTCCACTCACTCAGCTAATTCTTCTGAACTTAGATGAGAATCAGTGGACCTGCACATGCCGACTCTGTGACTTGGCCACCTTCTTAAGGAGCTACAGGAATTCTTCAACTAGGCTGCTTGAAAATGCCAACAACCTGCACTGCAGGGCTCCCAGAAACCCAGCAGTTCACAGTGTGCTTGACTTAACTGAGGCCAACTGTGAACCTGAAGCTGAAAACATCACTGCTATGCTAAGAAACAAGACCACGAACTTCTACGAGCGGGATACTGCTCTGGTAGCTGTGTTTTGCTTTATAGGTAATGTATTTTCTGGATCTCTGCTCTTTTGAGTATGTAAAATCTCTCTCTCATGCATTTTGTTTCATTGCATAAAAATACAGGCTATTTTTTGTTTTTTGTCTAATGTTAAGAGCCCACACTTGTAGCTACCTTCCTAACTAAGCAGCCCGATATCCCAGAGCTCTCAGCACAATAATATTCCCCAGGAAATGTTCAGGTAGTTCACACAGATTCACAGGAGTTTAGGGTAGCTGTCTGACTTGAGGCACTGGCTTTTGAAATTAGACCAGGACCTGAAAGTTTGTGGTCATATTCATCCACCTGGGAGAAAAGCTTTTTTTTCTCCCCTGGAATTTTTTTGACAATTTAAATGTAAATTTTAATGTCAAATGTCTAATTTTTCTGTTTAAGGGGGAAAAATTATCACCTTTTTTATTGAAAGCAGTCAAACAAACAAATCTCTTTCCAGTAAAATACTATTGGCTTCCCATTTTCCCCATCTAAAAAAAAAAATAGGGAAGTGGAGGCAGTCCCCAAACATTTTACCTCAGTTTAAATTCACATTTCTGTACAAATGAAGCCTCTTCAAGGGAAATTTTTGATTTAGCGTGGTGCTCAGTGTTGATTCTTCATGCAGTTTTTGTCACAAGATGGTTCAGCAGAGTGATCTGGTTGCAGCGGTTCTCTCTCCTCCATCAAACTCTACATAAGACTAAACAGCAGTGCTTCCAACCCCATCTTCCCTTTGCAATGAAGGAAGACTTGTGCCTGGGATATGACCCAATTTCCATGTAGCTGGCAGGTGCTGTCCTGTGTATACACAGTTTTTTTCTTATAGTCTTCTGAAGCCTAGCCTGCAGCCATACCATTGCCTGATGGCATACCACCTTGGGCTGTGCTCTCCTTGGATTTCACAAGCTAAGGTTAGGTTAGGTGTAGTGAATCCTCGGACAGGGAACTGCAGGGAAAAAGGAAAAGGAAGCTTGGCAGGTGTCCAAATCCCCTCTCTCTGAGCAGGAATGAAACCCATGCCCTCACATAAAGACACAAGCTGCTTGAGAAAGTTATGGAATCTCTTTCTTCGGAGGTTTTCAAGAAGAGGCTGGATAGATGCTTCTATTCAGGATGGTTTAGCAAATCCTGCATCTGTGAAAGGGCTGCACTACATGACCCTCAAAATTTCTTGCAACAGCAAAACAAAACCAACACAGAACCTAAAACACAGCACTTCTTTAAAATGTACCCACTAGTGTAATTCCCCTTCTGTGTCAGAGAAGCAGGACCGGCTATTTCAAGCCTCACTCCAGCACTCAGCTGTTGCATCTTTGTGGAGAGAAGGACATTGTGGTCTAGTCCTTCCTCTAAGACAAGAGCAGTAGTGAAACTGGGCCACAGCTTAATAACTTCTCATAAGGCTTGTCTACACAGCAGGCTTTAGCTCATACTATGTTTGGCTGCTGCTTACTCAAATGTCCTGCGATTACACAACATAGTTCTTAGTACATGTTAGCTGAGGAAACAGTGCATATTCTATACTCCTGTTTGAAGTGGGAGCAAATGTAGTGTGTATTAAGTTGAGATATATTAATACACGTGTGTGGGTGCATGTGTATTGCATGCCACCTACACTACTTTGCACTCAGGCGTGATTGACTCGTCTGTATACTTTCTATTGCTCTGGAGCCCAAGCAACTGGATTTAACCTCCTTGTGTACATTTTGGCAGGTAGCTGGGATCTGTTGTTCCTGGATTCAATATATAGAGCTGTGCGAAATTTCAGCAGCCGTTTCATTTCGGAGGTGTTTTGGTGTGTTTCGGCACCCAAAACACCCAATCTGAAACATCTCCAAAACGAAACCATCCAAAATGTTTCAGAAATGTGTCAGATGTTTTGGAAAGTTTTGGAGGCACCCCCCAGGAATAGTCCAGCACAGACCCACAGCCCTCTTTTTAAAGTGCCAGGAGGCTGGGACCGGGTGGGGGTTGGGGCCGGGCAGGGCAGCCATGGGGGCTTCTCCCATGGCTCCCCCCACCTGGGGAGAGGCAGGCCCAACTGGAGGAGCCACAGGAAAGCCTGCAGCTGCCCGGCTGTGCCTGCCTTTCCCCAGCTGATCCAAATCTCCGAATCAGTGCTGAAACAGCATCAAAACTCTTGAACAGATTTGTCTGAATCGAAACGAAACAGTGATCTGAAACACCAAAATGAATCACTGTCCTCCGAAACAGCCAGACCTGAAACCGAAACGAAACATAGCCATTTCGCGCAGCCCTATATAGCTGGTATTGCTGCGCTGAGATACTGTGTGTACTTTCTGCATCGTCTTTGCCTCCATGGTGAGACGAAGGCTCATAAATCCTCATAAAGCATCCCAATGCAGACAGACATTTTGAGGCCATCATGAAAGAGATGGCTGATGTAGGTCACAACAAGGTTGCTATGCAATGTCTGGTAAAAAATAAGGATCTGGCTTATTGTAAGAGGATCTCAAAGGATCAAACTAGGCTCTTGGCAATTGTTATGCCACCTGTCAATATTATGAGGAGCTGTACAGGATATTCTTACAGGCACTGTTTGTGATAAACGTTGAGACAGCCAATGACTATAGTGACTCTGTGACCAAGATGGAGCCAAATGAAAGCCAGGACCTCTTTATCATGCAAGAGACCAAGGAGGCTGCTAGAGCACTGAGAACATCTTGAAGTGAATGTGGACACCCAGCGTTCAAGCCCTGTGATCAACCAGCTTCTTAGGCATGCAGACACCTGCCCTGCCAGCCCTGCAGAGGATATCTCAGTGCTGAGGATTTATCTTTAGAAACAACTGGTATTACATGCTGTGCTACATAACAGACATTTATAACAGACATCTTTGTTTTGCATGGATGGAGGTGAGCTAGTAGCCTTTTGGCATTCTCCCATCTCTCACTCCTGCATGGTCAAAATGACACCAGACGGGGATTGCTTTAAAATCATAATCTTACTGGGCACATACAGGTCTGTTTCTGGGTGGCTGGGCCACAGCCCAGCTAGCCACTGACCACCTCTTTCTTTTTCCCAGGTTTGTGTTTCCTGTTTTGTGTTGAACAAATGCCTTTTCTATATGCTCAGAATGGGTGACTGAGCTCAGGGTCCAGTTAACAACAACATTGCATCAGTTACTGGGAATTTAATAATTGACTCTACTTCAAGACCCCCTTTGAACTTTCCCAGCTCTCACTCCTGGCTCTAGTTCTCCCTTTGATGCACCAACTCAAAAAGAAAACTTTACCACAAAAAGGAATGGACCTTGTAGCTACTGAGGGCATTGCAAGCTAGGAACTAAGCCATTTATGAAGCACATTTCAAACTATTCCAAGACAGAATGGAATACAAAGTGTTCTGCATGCATTTTCAAAGAATAGTATTTCAGGGATTTTCTTTCCACACAAAAGTTATAATTGATACACGTGCAAATACACACAGATAGTAAGGCACTAAAATCACAAGCACCCCATGTGCTGAACAGTAATTAAAAACCTCCATGTCTTCACAGTGCAGCAAAATGGAATTGTTAGGGCAGGAAATGTGCTATCATTTCAGAGCTGCCTTCTTGCCTGTCCCAGGACAGGTAGATGCACCTCTCCAGTCATTCAGAACTTCAGGCAGGACAATACTGGTGGGCAAATGTTATTAGTAACCTACATCCATCCAAACCAACTGTTTTTGCCCCCTTCTAGCCCTGGCCTGAAAACTTGCTCACCAAAAGACTGCTAAAGTGAAAACAGAAATACCAACCTGATGCCATGCCCTTGAAATCCCTGCTTGGCACTGCAATCTTATGACATGCAAAACAACAATACAGTGCAAAACCCTCCAGAGCAACAGTTTATTATGATCTGCCATTTACCATGGCTATATGGAGAGGGATCACAGCACCAGGTTCTCAAGGTACATGGGAAAAAGATGGAAAATGGCCTCCCATTCTTGGGAGATTTTGGAGATGGTAAGAGGTCCATGGCTGAAATGTCAGAATCAAGGAGAAAAGTCCATTTGATGTCATGAAAGTGGGAAAAAAGCAATAATTTACTTTTTTTGCCTTCTCCAAGGATCTGCATCCGAGTGGACCACACATTCAAAAAAAACCAAAAAAAACAATTAGAAACTGCACAATATCTACTTATCTGAAAAGGAAAAATTAAAAAACCCATCAGAGGAAATATTTGGTGAACTTCTAGAAGCTGGGCTAGGAGAGGCAGTTCTTAAGGTGGTTTCTCAGGGTTAGGAAAGAGAAGTAATGAGAAGCAGCTAAGGAGCTGCCAAGGAAAGGTCTATCCATGATGAGAGAGCTGGTCAGGTACAGCCTTGCATAACCCAGAAGATGATGGAAAAGGATAGGGAAGGGCAGAAGCTGCTTATGGAAATGATGAATAGACACGCTCCCAACTCAGCCAAGCTCCTCCTTCCTTAGCACAACACAACAGTTTTAAGCAGCTCCAGTGTTCAAGAGGAGGGCAGATAAATAGCTATACCCGCTGTATTATAGGTATTTCCCATGCTTCTGGGCTTTTCTAGTTGCCACACAAGGCTGGGAATTTTTCCCCCTCCTATTGCTACATGCATCAGGGTTTGTTTCCCCCCCGTTTTGCTTCATTTTTTGTTTTCCCTCCCCCTCCCCCACCCTTCCTCAGAAGCAATGGGTGTTGGCTGCAGTCAAGGCTGGGATTGTTACTGGGATGTGTCAGTGCTACTGCTGGGACCCTGAGGTTCCTGTCTGGAGGGTCTTACCTCTCTGCTCTGGGTCAGACTGATTGCCATATCTGGGATCAGGAACAAATTTTTCCCCATGGCCAGACTGGGATGGTCTGCGGGAGGCTTTGCCTGCCTCTGTAGTGAGAGGCATGGCCCTATTTGGATCTCTTAAGAGTATTTTAACACATCAGGACATTAGCCACCTGCCTTACCTATAACAAGTTAGGATGGTTGTGCAACAGGGTCATCTGTAGAGTTTTAGCAATAGTTTAGATAAGGATGTGTATCGGATGGTTTGGATAGGGATGATCCTGCCTTGGGCAGAGGGTTGGGCTACATGACCTCCAGAGGTCCTTTCTAGTCCTACTTTCCTTTGATCCTGCCAACTCCAAAATATTCTTACACTGTGAATCACAGCTCTTTCCTAAAGGGCATCAAAGTCTTCAGTTCCTGGCTCCTCCCCACTGTTCAACTCAAACGTACGATTCCTGCCATTGCATCCATCCCTCCATGATGACTAAGTGGAACCACTTACAGCAACAGCTTGTTGCTAGCTGAAATGCTCAAGGCTATACGAACTGACATTTCAAACTGTGCTATTTGTGTTGCCCTATCTGAAAGGGCTTTCTTTTCTTGCTATACGTGTGAATCCACATACCTGTACCTTTGGGTTTTTTTATAAACAACAAAAGAGTTTTATTCAAATGTCACAATTTTTTCGCAATAAAATTGAATCCAGGAATATTTCAATGAAAACCACACAAACTTTGTATTACAAATAAGTTCTGTAAGAGGAAACTTTGTAAATTAAATGCAAGAAAAAGTTAAACGAAACCTGACTACTATGACAGCATGGTCCCCACACCTACATTTCTAAAAAAAATCTATGAAAAGTTTCACAAAACATAATGAAAAGCATATGTTCACTAAAATTAAAAAAAAAAAATATATATATATGTGCGCACGCACACACACACACACACATATATACACACATATATATATATACACACACACATATACATATTCTCTCAAATTAATCATCTGACCACATGCCCTTGATGACTGTCTTTTCAGAGTTGGCATTATGCTGCCTTAAAAGTCTCTTAACCTCCGTCTCCCTGGTGAGGGACTCTTGCATTCACAGATGTTGTACAATACACAGCATACAGTTGGAATTCAAGACAGGTATTGATAGCAAGCTCTAGCATACTCATGAGACAGAGTTGTCTCCCCTTCAGTCTCCCCACTGTCATCTTATAGCTGCTTGGGCAACACTTAACAATTCTTTTCTATAGTCCAGCTGTCCACTGAAAGGCTTCATCTGTCAGGGTAGCAAAGAATTAGCAGAGTCTCCCAGCATAACAGGGAATGTCAGTGCCATTAATGTCCAAAGTGATGGTTGACAGAACAAAATTACCTTTTTTCTTTTCAAGACAAACAGCATGAGGTCCTAAAAATCCTAGCATCAGAACACCTCCTGGCTCACTCTCCTCTGTTTTTAGCCAGCCATTCAGCCTTGATGCTCTACCAGGCTTTGAGGTACAATGCAGAAATACCCCTTTCTATGTGTGAACTTAGGGGCAAAAGCTGTCAACAGTTCCCCAAGGATAAGTAAGTCTTAGTGATGACAGCATCACTTCTCGACAGTATCACACACCTTCACCTCACCAACCTCAATTGTTAGTAGGCTTTTACCAAACAGATTAAGTGTTGATTGGTAGATATCACGAACCACAAGTTTCCATGTGCCACTGGCTACCGTCTTTTGAATGGTGCAAGTAACTTTCATTTTGGTGTGTTGATGCTGTAATGAGGGGGCAAACTCTGTGCAGATCTTTAAAAAAGTGCCTTTTGTCATGCTGAAGCTCAATAGGTGATGTTAGTCATGTTGCATTTGCTTAATGAGTCTAGGAACATAGAGCAAAGCTGATGCAAGAAAACATCCTCCAGAAGCAGCTGCTCTACATCCTCCTCCTTCTTCTTCACCTGCACCATCATGTCCTTCTGATCCTCATCACTAGCTTGCCTGAAGCTGCAGAACAGCTGGCGTTGCTGACAGAACTGCAAAACCTGCTCAGCAGCACAGTCAGTGGCCAGAACAGCTGAAGCCATATGGTAGCAAGATGCCAAAGGCACTGCAAACTGCTGTGTATTTGCAATGGCCTGCATTGGGGGGATGGACTACTGGGGTTTTTTTCTTACTTGTTGGGAAAAGTGTGAAAATGGTTCCAGCAACTGGAAAGCAATGGATCATAGGATGAGAATGGAATCATGAGATGGAATCATGAGAATTTATGAGTTTGACCAAAAATGCCAAGCAAAACTGCTTAAATTTCTAGCTGACTTCTGACATATGCTCCCCATACTGCTGAAAGAAATATCTGCAGTGCATACCACCTCACAGTGGGTGTAGATCTAGATGTGTGCTCACTGTGTTGTGTGTTTAATGCAGAGGAAATGCCTGCCATACAGAAATAATGAGTAAGACTGGATAAGAGCCAGTTGGCTGTGACTATAGCACACTATTATTATGTAAGGACTCCTCACTTATCAAAGTGAATGTAGGTATGTTTTGTGCATGCCTCAGTTTCCCCATCTTTCTCTGTGCTGCTATATACTAGGATTGAATAGGTTAACTTCTACTTCGGACTATGGGGGAGTGAAATATAGATTTTTTCAGGCATCTGTATCGAATGGGCCATCAGGAATTGAAAGGAGTCATCCATTTAAGGGAAGAACAACCTTGGCAATGACAATGGAAGTCCCAACAACTGCAGAACAACTTTTACTAATGGATTGCATTGAAGGCCTTCCTTCCCAGCACCAGAACCATGGTTGCTTCAGCTGCGATAGGCAACAGGGACCTGGAACCTGTTTAGCACGTGCAAATGCAAGTGATCAACCCGACTAAAATCTGGACTCTTCTGAACTAGGACAGAAAAAGGGTGGGAGGTAACTTCACCCCCTGTTAAATGATTACTCATGCTTTACAAAACATATTTGTTTAATTATGTTTCTCTTTCTCTTTAACAAAATCCTATTTTAGTGACCCCTGGGACAAGCTACTTGTAAATGGGGAAAATATGTTCACTTCAAACAGGCCCATGGTATAATTTCACAGCATCATAGCAGGAAGGGCCTTCCAATGGCCATCCAGCCCAACCCCCTGTGTGAGACAGGACCATCTCTATCCAAACCATCTTATATAAATCCACAGTCTAGCCTATTAGCAAAACTACACAATCAACCTTGACACAACTACAAGATATAACCCCCTAAAAAAAGTACTTCTTTCCAGATTTCCATTTGAATGCTCAATCCAGTGTTATCTGAGCTTGTTAGGAGGAACTCCTAGAACCTGAACCCTGGACCTCATTGCTGGAGCATGGCTTACAATAGGTAAAAAGCTTGTTTTCTCCAGCTCAGTGTGCAGGAGGCTGTCCTGCATAGACAAGCCCCGAATAGCAGTTTCCAGTATAGACTTTTATATGTGACTTATTTGCCCATTCTAGACCATTTATTGTTTCTAATTGTTTAGAATTTCATTTGGAAGAGTTTATCCAAAGCTTCCTGCATTTTGGGATCAATGGCATTTCAAACTGAGCTTTCTAGAATCAGGGGAGGCAATCTGGACTTTCTAGACTTGACAACTCCCCTGAATTGGGGTAATCATAGCATAGAAAGGATGGATTCTCAGCTATGTCCCCTATCGCTACAAATTACTTTGTTTCTTGAATAAATTTCTACAGAAAATGTTGTATGAAATACTGTCTTGGAAAGATAGAATAATCCAAGTAAAATGTTCAGCGTTTAATTGGACATTTCTTTCCCTATACATTTTGAAAACCTCATGAAGCAAGAAAGCTACTATAGAAACTTTAATTTATTACATTCTTACCTGTATGATTTATATGTTTATTTATGTTATTATGTCTTTGACAAACCTTGTATTTATCACAGGAGCCGTTGGTCTCACATGCCTAATTTTAGCTCTCTTTAAATGGAAACTTCAACAAGGCAAAGCAAATGAACACGGATCAGAAAACTGCTGTTGCAGAACTCTAGATGAATCCCAGTGTGGTCATGAGCCAAGAAATTACCTCACTATGGGATACTGTAACTGCCACTTAACTCAGGAAAATGAAATAAAGGTCATGTCCATTGTGGGATCTAGCAGGGAAATGCCACTTTTACAGGAAAACAGGCATCATGAAACAGAAAACTCTGTGTCCATAGGCCTAGATACATCACTTCAGAGCATTCAAAGAGAGAATGAACATCAGAAGAGTGGCTCATCTGTGTGTTTTAAGTGTAGACTGATGGAGTCATGTCCTCAAGAGTTTTATGGGAATATGCCTATGAATAATGAAGCAGTTACCCTGACAAAAGATTTCCACAGAAGAGATAGTAAACCAAGCAGTTTTGAGCAGTGGGAAGATCTACAGACTACAGTATTGCATGACCTTTCAAAAATCAATCATGGTGAGTTTTCCTTCAGTTGAAAGTACTGCAGGGCAGAAAAGTACAAATGAAAAGTAAATATTCTGGACCTGATTCACCATCATCATGCACTTTTTACCACAATTTATTACTTGAGTAAACTAATACATTATATTGTCTGTGCAAAGGCATAAGTGACTATGAAAAGGTCAAAACATGAAGAATTTGACTCGAATAACAGATTTTAACATTGAGAAAAGACCATGCCTTGCGCTGACAAATATGAAATGAGGGTTATGCTATAGATAAGGTGACCATAAATCCTGGCTGGGCTGGGGCAGTCCTGGATTCTGTAGGCCAGTTCCATCTGATTGGTAAAAAGTCCTGGGCCAAAGTTCAGTGGGACACAGAGTGGCATGGTGTGCCAAGCAGGTGGCTGGTTAGGTATTGGTGCTGCTGTTTGGAAGCAAGATGGGTGGTCTGGACCTAGCATGTGCAGGCGGAGTGATGCCTGCTCCAGTCTGCTCGCATTACTCCCATACAGCAGCAGCAGTGCCTGACCACCCACCTGGCTGGTGCAACATGCCACTCTTCTGAGCCACCAGACTCCAGCCTGGGACTTTTGAGTAACTGTCTGGGACTGGCCTACAGAATCCAGGACTGTCCCAGCCAAACCAAGATGTATGGTCACCCTAGTTATAGGACATTTAGCTGTCTTACTTAAAGACACTGAAAAAGTAGACTGCTTTGACTTAAAGTAGGACACCAAGTTTTCCCATCCTGTCCCTCATCCTTCTAAAGCCAATGACTTTTTGTTAAGAGCAAACTTGCCTTAAAAAAAAAAATCCTGGAATAGCAATTATGCTATTGAGCATACTGGCATTTGACTAGGTCCAATTATAGGATGTCTACCTTTAAAATAACCCTTTATTATGGTACTGACAAGGTCTCCAAATGCTCTCTCACCTGTGGATAAGAGTTTTGATTTGCATCACCATTCAGGACACAAAATTTTGTCTCAGGAAATCAAGTCCATGTAGATATCTCCCTTCATGTCTTTTGTTCTCTCTCTTCTTCCTTTTTCTGCTTCCTGTGGATAAGGTACCTTCCCTATCCCATTGTGGGATTATCTTCTTTCAAATCCCTTAAGGCTAGGGATAGACATTACACATAAACCAGTTTAAGTGATCAGAAACTGGTTTAAACCTTTAACAGAACATATGTTCAGTTCACACAAAGCCCTTGAATGCTAGTGTATTAACCCAGCTCTCCACAAAACACCATGCTGGCTTAAATGGGCAGATGGTCTACCCATAAGGGTGGATGGGGACAGATGCAAAGTGGGGAAAAGCCTGGGATGGTGCAGGCAGACCTCCCTACACATAGCATCCTGCTGGGGCCTGGCCACTCCCCTTCTCAGGTCAGCACTCTGAAAGGAAAGGGAGGGCTGCTCTAGCACCCCTCCCACCCCTGCTTCTAGCCTGAGTCACTGCAGGCATATGCCTGCATTTCCTTAGTCCAGAGGGAATGTCTATATGGTTACAAACCACTTCAGCCTAGCCAGGTTAGACCATCCTGCAAAGACTGAATCAGTTCAGGCTCAGGCTTTTGAAATGGTTGTCCCTAGCCTAAGAAATCTCCCCTCTTTCAGGAAGCTTCACTAACATTAAACCAAAACTAAATATTCTCAATCTTCCTTGCACAGTATTTCACACCTTTTTCTGAGTTCCATACAAAACAAAGCAAAATATTAACAGCCAGCATTAACCATTGCTATGAAGGAACACAATCTAATTAATGTGAGGAAAATTAGGGTGTAAATTTACTATTCTGCAGTAATTTCCCATTCTGCACTTCTATCTCATAGTAAAAACAAGATTTACCCCAGTAAAAATGGGTTAAGTTACCTTGCAGTTATGATGGGCAAAAGCATCACCCATCATAGATGGTGAAATATCTAACAGGCTGTGAGTTCACATCCTGGAATACTTTATGGTAATTTATTTGTGTTCTCCTACTGATAAGTTGTAAACTGTTCAGGCAGGGAAGTTTTTTTAATTCTGTGTTTATACAACGCCTAGCTGAATGGAGTCCTGACCCATGACTCAGGCTTTCAGATGCTACTGCAACACAAACAACAAAAAATAGCCTCGCACAATAAAAATAAACCATAGTTTAAAAAAAAAAATCACATTATGGGGATTATGAATGCCAGCTGGAACTTGCATGAACTCCAGAATATAGATCAGCCCTTGAATGCTAGTGCATTAACCCAGCTCTCCACAAAACACCATGCTGGCTTAGATGGGCAGATGGTCTACCCATAAGGGTGTATGGGGACAGATGCAAAGGAAGGAAACACTTAAATTATTCCTTTGGGTCTTTGAATAATTCTGTGAAAAATGGGTACTTCTTAAATGGAGATTGCCATATGCTCCTCAATATCTCCCTCCTCACATAGACCCTAAATTCCTTTCAATATAGTTAATAATTTTTAAATGCAAGAGGCAAGGATTTTTGTGGGAGATACCTTTTATTAAATCAACAGTATAGCTGGGAGGGATAGTGAAAACCTTTCAGGTATGTAATACCTTTCCTCAGATCTCACGTTTTTCCTGGAAGCATCGTGGCTACAATGTCACCCCAACTCTACCACTTTTCAAAGAAATCCTTGGAAATTGTTTACTCATGCTGTTTCTAGGTACTCCAGTATGGCATATAAAGTACTCAGTATTTGAAAGATCCTATTATGAGAGTTCATACCCAGAAATGTATGAGTGTAGTTCCTAACCAGAGATGTTACCATAATATATGTGTCACACATCTTATTTATTTTCCTTCTTTATATTAGAGATTGATTTCCTGGAGCTAACAGATTGTTCTGTAGGTACAACATATGTATTAAAAGAATATATTTTGTTAAGTGACCCCTTATTTGAAAACAGGAGAGAGGTTCCAAAGCTAAAATTTCTGCAGACAGCAGGCTGAATTCTGATAGGTTGGGGTGGGCAAAATGCAGCCCGTGGGCCAGATGCGGCCTGCCAGGCCATTCTATCTGGCCCGCAGTGCCCCTAAAAGATTTAGTAAATTAATATTTATCTGCCCCTGGCTGCCTGTCATGCGGCCCTCAATGGCTTGCCAAACTCAATAAGTGGCCCTCCGCACAAAATAATTGCCCAGCCCTGTGATAGGCGATCAGTTAATGGAAGAATCAAATTCTCAGAACCTCACAAAGTTTGAGGATAATAAAAATTAAAGGCTCTGCCTCACCTTGGTAGGTAAATTATATACCAGTAAATACTTCCACTGACATGAATTTGACTATTGCTGGAAGAAGAGGTTTTGCAGTCTGGTGCCAGCTCAGGTAAAACTTTTTCATAGCCATCATTTGCTATGGATTCTTTGCTGACGTGAGAGATGAATGTACACAGCTTGCTTTCACTCTAGATACTAGAGGTAGTACTTTTAAAAAAAGGAACTCAAATGCCTAAGCCTCATTTTTAAAAGTAAAGCATTCTGGTAATTGATAAAGCATTTAAGCAGGTAACTCCCATCAACTCCAATTAAAATGTAGACCTTGAAAAATCCAGCACTTAGTAGAATCCAAGTCCCACTGACTTTTAATTAGACTGCTACCCATGTCATTTCTGAAAATGGGACTTTAGCCTTTTTGAAAATTCTCCCACAGAGGTTTCCTTTGAAGCCAAAGTCACAATATGACAGGTCATGTCGTTGCCCCAAGGCGTGAGCTGGCAAGATCAATGAGGAAAAACACGTACGCAAGGCACATCTACACGACGCATTTACTGCAGAGCTGCCCAAATTCTCTCCGTCGTAAAGTCTCAGTGTCTACACGCGCAGCTCTATTAGGCCACAGGAAACTAATAAACTCTACAGCAGGTTAGTACTTGTAAATAAAAGTACTGCACAGTTTTTTCATGAGCAGCAATACATGTGTAGACACTGACAGGGCTGGCTAGGGCACAGGGGTGCTTCAGTGCGGGGGCTGCCTGTCAGCTAGCCCCACACTGAAGCACCCTTATACCCCAACCAGCCCCTCTGCAGCACATTGAGCTGGGTCAGAGCAGCCCCAGGCTGGCAGGCTGACTTCCCAGACCCCTTGCCAGCCAGGGCTGCTCTGATCCAGCTCAAAGTGCTATGGTCCTGGGTGCATGTGTAAATGCAGCACCTTTGAGCAATACACTCTGGAGTGATATGCGCCAGAGTTCATTGTGTCGCATTAATTTCCTGTGTAGATGCTCCCACAGTCATGTAAAACAAACCTAAATACAGCGCAAAACCATGTAGAAGAAGGTAGAGTTCGTATCTCCAGATTTGATTATTCAACTAAAACAGCTATCATGAAACAAAGACTTACCAAGAGGTTTTTTTCCTCCTTAGCTCCATTATTCCTAGGGTTTCCCCTGCAGATCACTTTGTGTCCTTGATTCCAATTCTATGAGCACTGGAGAGACACTCACCTCTGTTACTGTGAGGCAGAGTTTAAGGAATCCACCTGCTACGAGCCACCATGCTCTGCCCACTAGACAGGAGGGTGAGTCATTAGAAGAGCCTGAATGCCTATGCTCAACTTGTTTTTGATCCTACTTTCCTGTCTCAATGGTCTTAAGGATCGGTTCTTATGAATATGAGCCTTCAATGTGATGCTGCGGCTAGTAAAGTGAGGAAAACGCTGG
>NW_017728993.1:480320-513212 GCF_001723915.1 Gavialis gangeticus
TCCTGCCCCTGGGGCGGGGGGCTGGACTCGATGATCCTCTAGGGTCCCTTTCAGTCTGAATGTCTATGAAATCTATGAAATATATTCTTAGGAAAGATAGGTTCTTATGAAGATATAGCTGACACTATAACCAATTAAATGCAACTAAAATGTAAGAGTAAAATATGAGCATCTTACCCAGATTGGACTGAGATGCTAGCTAAATCACTTGATCCCAGCTGACTTCCTGCCTATGGCGGGGGGTGGGGGGGGAAAGGGGGGGCTGGATTCAATGATCTCATGGGGTCCCTTCCAGCCCCGAATGTCTATGAATCTGTAAAACAGTTGGTGCTGTGCCACATGCAGGAAAAGCCTTTTTGGCACTCTTTCTCAATACGCTTTCCAAACAGCTGCTTGTACTACATTCCAACATTTGTTTTTAGCAGACACCAGGAATGACACATTTAACAGAAGACGCGCAATCCCTGCATCCTTGGCCCCAGAGAAACTTGAACGGCATTTAACAAATGAATTGTGGCAATCTCCATCAAAACCAGCAGACAGCTTCAAACTTCTCAGTCTAAGACATTTTATTACAAGCTCATCATCAGTACCCAACACGCCAGTCAACTCAGAGGAGTGTTGCGTTCAAAAGACATTACAAAGTCATAGATCACAACACAGTGATCAATGTGAATTGCTAGAAAGAAGCACAAATAGTTCTCTGCAGCCAGGCAACCCCCTTATCTGTAAATATGTGGACTGTGATGAATTGCAGAGTTATATGAAAGAAAAGAAAGAAAGTCATAGGGAAAAATTAAAGTTGGAGAAAGAGCAAATCAAAGGTAGTAGCAGAATAGTGGAAAGTGGCTTTATGAGTGATGAAGAGATACCATTATCACCAGGTGTCAAGAAAAGATGTATACCAAAGAACGTTAGTTTTTATGTACCTGACCTGGCAATGGTAAACAGGTTGGATGCAATGACAATGGACTCAAATGAGGTAGAATTCCATAAGAAACAAATGCAAAAGAGTATTCAGAGAAACCAAACTATCATTTTGAAAAATAGAGGTCACAATACTTCAGAAGCAAGAAGTGCAGACAGCATATTGTCTTGTCATCCAAGGATTTTTGGAAATGAAAGGTGGTTAAGGGAAAATGAAACCTCTCAGAAATGCAAAATGAGGCACAAAGGACAAGACTTCTTGACTGTAAAATTGAATTTACTTCCCTTTAGAAAAGTGAGAATCTACCCAGATAAAACACCTTCTAGTGAAAAATCACAACAAAAATCCAGTCGTCAACCCAAACAACTGCCAAATGAAACTGAGAAGAAAACATTACCAATTTCAAAAGAATTGAAAAGGACAGAAGGAAAAACAAACTGCTCATCCTCTTCTGTCACAAAAGAACAGCCAGGTACCAGGGAGAAGAGGGTCACGGCTGCTCTGCAATTCCCTGAGAAGCAGCTGTCAGATGGAAGGAAAAATGCTGAAAGTGCCGCTACTATAATAAAGAATGATGCAGCAGAGTTTCCCAAGGAAAGTTGCAGCTATCCAGTAGTGAATGTTTCTCAACCTTTCAGGAATATTCCTTATGCAGGAAATACTAAAGGTGTCCCATCAGACTGCTGTACAGAAGCTATAACATACAACAGCAATTCACCTCCACCCTCACTGCATGAGCTGACAAGAATTGTTACTCCTGTATTTCTGGAACCACAGAATTCACAAAATCGACAGAGTGGTATTTCCAAATCCCTATACTCTAGGGAGGAAAATGGTGACGATATGGCAGAATTTCCTGTGTCGCATATGCACAAAAATTCAAAGATGACGGCAGCTCTAGCTCTCACTATTCAAAGAGGAGTTGCAAATAACAATGCATCTGATACAGAAGTAGATTCACACATGGACGATCCAGTTCAAAACACTAGCCAAAGCCGAATGGGAAGCCAAGAAGCACAAAGCCAAGATGAAACCTTAGTGAAAGAAAGATTGGAGAGTCCTGAAAGAACTGAAGAAAGTGACTCGCTGGGAGAAAATCTCCTTGCTGAAGGATCTCAGAATGTGCCTGTTGTATCCCAGATTCCACCAGATTACAATATAGTTTCAACAGAACCGTATCTTGTTCCCAGCCAAAGTGGCACAACGTCTCTAAATGGCACAAATAGTTTGCGTCCATTTTCTCAAGCCAATGGGCATTTAACTGGTAGAAGTAAAGAAGGGACTGGCAATAGAAATGACCTACACAAAACTGATAACATGGAAGACGATGGCATGAAAACAGAACAGAGAGAAAATAAAAAGCCACCCAGTGACAATGAATCACTCTTTACAATGTTAATCCCAGAGACCCAGCTGAATTCTGCTGGCCCAACAGAATATATCCTGCAAGTTTTGGATGATGTGAATAGTGAAAAAGGCAAAACATATCATAGAAACACTGTCAAAGTATCTGTTATGTCTAATACATCTAGTATTACCACCTCCCCTGAAACTGAAAATATTTTACCAGGTAGTAACATTAATCTTCAATTTAACAATAGCAGCCACATGGAGAATGTGCACAATACAAAAGATTTACAAAATAATCAACCTAATGAAGGAAACAATGTACTTGATGAAGATGAAATGCCAGTGGAAGAACAAAAAAAGCCTTCTTTTTTTACCAGTTAAAAGATACTAGGTTCAAGACAGAAAATTAGGTACTTTTAATTCCTAGCAGAACAAATGCAGCTGAAAACTCTGCTCCAAAAGCTATACCATGCGTACCATCTGTTGAATATGCTAATATGTCACCTTTAGAGCCAGAACAAAGTAAGTGAGGAAAATAACTCAAATAATTATCACGGTCCTGTTTTGCTGTTTTCAGAACTACAAACAGTCCTAGCCTTTCTGAAAATCATCATCATTATTGTGGTAGAAAATTCTAACAAGCCAATGAACACAAAGCCATATTTAATTGAATCCATGCAAAAAACTGGAAGACAAGTCAACTAGAGACATTTTACACAATTATATGAACACTGTTTTTGGGAAAATAAGAAGTCAAAAACCAAACATGTATTTGGCACTGTAAGAGCAACCAAACAGCACAATTCAGGGCATAAACAAGAGAAAGCAGGGAAATGCTAACTGACCAGAGCTCCACTTGATGTTTATGATCTGGAATATACAAGCGCAGATTTCAGTCAATGTACAGTACTACATTTATGACAACTATAAATGCTGCTGCTTCCTACAGTGTACAACTTGCATTATTTAAAACATTTCTGTGCTCCATTTATTACTGTCCTTGCTTGATAGATAATGTAATTTTTTTGTTTTACCTGTAACTATTAAATTTGATTTTAAATTCACTTAGCTCTTTAGGATTTCTGGTCTCTGTACAAACTGCAAGAGTTTATAAACCCATTAAATTGTTTGGGGGTGGGTGGAGGGGAGAAGAGTAGGCGAGAATGAAATTTGACCCAGTCATTAAAGCAACTGATTCTCTATACAAAGCCTAGTAATTTATTATTAACCACTAGGTGGAGTTGTTTGATTCAATCATTTCAGAATCACCAAGTAATTAGCTAGTGTAGTTGTGTAAACACCATGGTTTTGTATAAAAAACGGTTTGAGCAAATCCAAGAGACTTTCATCTCTTCATTGTTATTAACTAAAGGTTTTGAAAAATAAATATCTCATTAACATATCAACTTCTAGGATTGGTCTCTTGGGTGAGGCAATATATTATCACTTGGTTTTAGCAATCCTTTTTACAGGAGGAGAGAAATACATTCCTTTGAGAGCAAGAAACAAAATGAAAAGTAAATATATGTTTATGACAATGACATTTCAGGAATGTACAGAAGAAAAAAAACTCAGCCTAGGCTGTATTAGGTTAAGACAAGTGGAAAGCATTAACAAGCCTTGAGTACCGGAAGCAAGGCCAAAAATAAGTCCCAAATAATTGGGCTTATTTTTGGAGGAAGACACTTTAATTGTTCCCCTTTTCCTTCACAGATAATCATAAATTCTGAGATTTATTATCTGCCCTTTCCAGACTGACAATGCATTCCTCACCTATTTACAAAAGAGGGAATACTTAATGTAACCATTTTCCAGGAAAATAACTGGAAGTGTTCTTCCTAGCTTCCTTCCTCTCGTTTTCATTTCTTTATTCCAATTTTTTCACCTGCTGCTACTGCAGAGGCAGGGGTAGTTGAATGGTAATCTCAGGGCAGTACAGAAGGAAAATTAAGACCTGTGGAGTGACCTGGATCCTCTTTTTAATTACATTATTTTCTTTTAGAGGGTAAAAAAAGAGAAATTGAATACCTGATAAGCTCTAGAAAAGGGCCACCAGTACAACCTCTTATTTACCCAGTGAAAGTCAGAACAAATGCTTTATAAGCAGGGATCTGGGTTTTCCATTTTCTGAAGAAAACCACGGGAAAATGTGGATTTTCCTCCTTAAAGGAGAAAAAGGTGGATTTTCCCCTTTCCCCAAATGGTCAAAACACAGGTTTCCGCTTTTGCAAACAGCTCTCTGCAGGCAGGCAGGCAGAGTTCCAGCCTGCAAGAGCTACTTGCAAAAGGACAGGAAACCTCAAGCCCTGTCCAGAAGGGCTGGGGACGAGGCCTGAGAATCTGAGTCAGCCAAGGCTGGCTCAGACTCAGTTTCCCTCCTGTGGCCTTTTGGGTAAGTAGAGCTTTTGGGGGCTGGGCCCTGGGGGTGGGAGGCAGCTGGGTGCCCCCCTAGAAGGACTGGGGGGGTGCCCTGTGGGTCAGGTGAGGGTCATGCTGCTAGTGGGGCTGGGGCGCATGGGGAGAGCTAGCAAGAGCCAGGGCAGGGGTGTGTGGGTAGCTATCACCCTGTCCTGTGCCATGGGCCAAGGCTGGGGCAGGTGTAGGCTGCCTTGTCCCACTGTGTCTCATCTCAGTTGGGCTGGGAGCACTGCCAAGCTGGGGTGACAATAGCAGCAGCTCAGTGCAGGAGAGAGGGAGGGAGCACATTCTGTGCCCCTGCCCACCAGGCCAGGCACATTCAGGGCAGGGTTGGGGCTGAGGGTGCTGCCCAGCTGGGTTGGCAATGGCAGCAGTTCAGTGCAGAAGGGAGGGAGGGAAGGAGCATGCTGCCCTCCTGCCCACCAGGCCCGGTGCCCTCAGGTCAGGGTTGGGGGCTGGGGCTGGGGGTGCTGCTTAGCTGGGGCAGTGCCCAGGGCCAGGGCTGGGATGCTGGGGGTGAGCACTGCTCATTCGCTGTGACTGCTGCCCTCTTACTCACTGCATCGTTGCACCATATCCCACCAGCCTGTGTCTGCAGTGGCTGCTGGCAGCTCTGCTGGGGCTAGCACTGGAGGCAGTGACTGGAGCATGTTGCACAGCAAGGCATGGGGAAGGGAGGGGGGGAGATGAGCAGCACGATTAGCCTACATGCTGTCCTGCCTCGCCTGGGGCCTTTCCAGCCTTGCCTGCCCTGAGGGGGATCCTGATCCTGGGAACCACTCAGGGGGTTGTGATGGGCCAGGGGGAAGTGGCAGCAGGGTCTATGTTTGGGCTGGAGGTGGGAGCAGGGGGGGCATGTGTGAGTAAGAGAGAGGGAGAGATTGTGGCAGAAGGCACTCTGGGTAGAAGTGGGCTTCAGAGCTGGGCCTGGAGTCCACCTGGACTGCTAAAGCAGCCTGTACAGGGAGAGGCTGGCCTGAAAGGGAAAGGGCTTGCCCAACCAGAGGCAAGTCCAGCCCAGTCCATGAACTCCAGTCAAGGGTTTCCCAGGAAGGGCATGGGGACCGCTGGGGCCTGGGCACATGGGGGCAGAGAGTAGAACAGCAGGATCTGGAGCTGCTCAGAGCCACAAAGCAGCAGCAGGCAGGACAGCTGCAGCTGGACCTATGGCCTGGTATGGGGGGCGAAGGGTGGGAGTTGCTGTTGGGAGGGAGTGACTGGTGGGGGCTGTGGGTTGGGAGTGAGGGCAACTGCATGGGCAGGGGCAGGTCACCAGCATGCTGAGCACCACAAAGCAGCTGTAGGAACAGTTACAGCTGGACCTGCATCCTGGTGAGCAAAGGGGACAGGGAGAGCTCTGATCTTCTATGATAAAAAAACCAAAACCAGACACCTAAATATATAGTATTTAGAATGTATTTTATTATAATGATTGACGCACTGGTAGGCTTCCGAAGTGCTTTAAAATTGTAAATATGTCAATAAAACATTGTGTGCATCTGATACCTATATATATATATAGTGGCCTTTCATTTTAATTATAGAAAAATGCAAATTTGGGGGGGTTTAATCAGAAAATTTTGGATTTTTAAACAGGGAAAACCAGGATCCCTGTTTATAAGAGAAACTTACAAAGCTCTGTTACATGCCTAAATAATTATATCCTTTCCTCTTTCAATCTATCTAGACTTTTCTTTCTCTCTCTCCTCTTTACACACTTTATCAACTTTGCTTTTTTTGGCAGGCTAGCCTACAAGGCTAGGGACAGAAGTTACATATAAATTGGTATAAGTGATTTGAAACCAGTTGAAATCTGTAACACAACAGAAGTTCAGTGCACATAAACCACTTTCAAAATGGCTGAAACTGGTTTAAGATAAACCTGGTTGGGTATAGTATCAGGCTTAACTGATTTAGGTTAAATCAGTTTATTGAATTTCTGTCCCAAATCTCCCTCCCTCCCTGCAGATTCACATTAACTCGCAGTCCTCGTTCATCCTGGGATGCTTTGCAACTCCCCTGAAAACCCCCTTCCAGGCTGGGTGGGCTAGTTTTGGCCCAAGTTGTCTCCTTCAACCTAGCAGGGAAGCATGCTCCAGCACCCTCTGGCTTCTAGCCTGAGCCACTGCAGGCATGTGGCTACATTTCTGGAATCAGAAGTGAATGTCTGTTCACTTGCTCATCCGTTCAGTCTATGCAGCTTAGACTAACCTGTGAAGATGGAATCAATTCAGCTGTGGGCTTTTTGACTGTCATGCCTCTCTGAAAAAGCTAGTCTGCAAGATGGTTGATCTTTGGTCTAACTTCAGACTAATATGGCTAACTACCTCTCTCTCTTGTTTACTTGTGTGGTCACACCATTTTCTTTCATTTCAATCAGTTTCTGCTGATTTCCTTCCTAGCTGTTTTTTAATCAGCCCATCTGTTTCTTTCTTTTTTCCTTCTCTTATACTTTCTTTTTTGTCTGGCTGGATGCAAAATTAACTAAAACATCTCCTTTTCAAACAATAGAACAGACAGAAATAGGAAGACAAAACATGCAAACAGTGTAGGATTGAAAACAAAAAAGACCCCAGCCATAAAGGAAATGGAGTGAGTAAAAGAGAGGGTGTTATTAGTATCACACACAAATTGTCAGGGCAGGAGATGTATGGCTCATCTAACCAGGCTGCTTCCACTTTGTTACTGTATATGCTTTCAATCTTGTCAGTTGAAATATTAAATCAATTAAGGGTTCATTTGTGAGTCAGAGCACTAAGCATTACCCTAGTACCAGCCACAAGAGGTTCTGTGATCTAGGCACACATTGCTGAGTCTCAGACCCATGGTTGGCAATTTGCTGCTGGCCAATGTTAAAAACAAATGCACTGAGCTGGCTCAGCTGCACCTTCAGTGAGTGGAGAAGGGCTAAAGCTCCCAGTCTACTCTCCAGTCACCTGTTCTGAAGGATGATATAAGCAGTGCCCAAACCCAAGGTTTAGGTAGCGCATGCCACCGTGCAAGAGGAGCCCCTACTCTCCTGCATGGGCAGACAGGCCAAGTCATGATTTGGGTTCAAACAAAAAGCCACAAGAGAGCAGTTCATTATAATAGTCATCAGATTTCTTTATGAGGAGGTATAAATGCTACCTAAACCAGCCTCCACTGGTCCTCAACAGTGGATCATAGTTTCCTTCTGAGATTTATCCTGGAACAAAGATTACTCTATGTGTCTTCATTTGTAAGAGATTCCTCAAAACAAACAGAAGTATGTCCTCCTTTCACTCTCAGACCTTTCTGTTCTACCAGTCACAAGAATAATTAAGCTATCTGGGGTATCTTCAGAGGTCACAGAAATAGGAGTTAGCAAATCGAAGCATATCCAGCTGGCCATTTTCTTTCTTAGGCCTTCTGTAAATAAGGCCTTTTACGCATGACAAACCTTTGCAATCACAGCTCTGTAGATGAAGGAAGTGGGTGCACTTACCTCAGGACATGCATTCCAGCCCCTCATTAACAATGACGATATGGGCTTGGGAATTGAATACCCTATTGGAGGTCTGATGTGATGGTAGGCCATATCTGCTGCAGCAGCAGCTGCAAATAAGACAATATAATGAAGCTTAATTAATATTCAGGTATCATAAATATTCCTATGCAAACACATTTTATTTTGCTATATGAATAAGTTAGTCATGAACAGCTAAAAAATGCTTAAGTATCAAACTGGCAGGTAAAGCCAATGGGTCAAAATATTTTAATGCAACAACCAGTGATTCTGCATATGAATGCACTTCTGCCAAGGTTAAAACTGGTCGAAGATGATCAGGTTCAGGTGCAGACCATATAAAATAGCCTTTGAAAGAAACATCAATTAACCCTCACCTCATAGATGACATTATAATAAAAGTCCTTCATTATGAGAGAACGACTGAGCATCTTTCAATAATCAACCTAATTAGATACACTCAAGTTACGGATAAATTGTTACCAGATTCTATCTTCCCATATCCTGACTTCCCAAACAACTTTTAAGTCAACTGTGCTAGGGGTTTCCAAGCATTTATTTAGAGAAAAAAAGGAGTGCCTTTTTATATGGGCTAGTCACTACTGATTATGATAAAAATATCAGACTATTTTCCTAATTGTGTTTATATATACAGTAATTTAAAAAACATAATTAATCTCCTGAATTCTTTTTAAACAACCATGGTACATCTAGTCAAATCAAATTCCTCATAGACAGAGCTAAGTAAACTCCTTTGTTAACTGACACTTTTAAATGATGTATCACCAGGGTCTATGGCATCTGAGGGAGACCAAGAGATTTCTATCTTGCGATTTTAACAAGAATGGTTTAATTTTTTTTAACCAGAGCCCATTCTCATTACAGTCTTTGTCACAAGAATAGATTAATTTGAGCCACTGTCTGTGTTGCAATCTTGACCTCTATAATGATGTTTCAGAATATTAATATCAGTTAAGTATGATATGTAGTGGGGGACATGAGGAGAGGAGAGCAGGGGCAAAAACATTTTGCTTAGTTTAGATCCTGGTTTAATGTGACTTTGAAAGGATAAGTCAAACATAAATGGTTTTATGTTTTGCTTAGATGCTGTGAAAAAGGAATAAACAGAGGTGAAGTTGTTAGAGAAGAATAAATATAACTATCTTTCTATTTACACACACTATTTCTTTCTCCATAATACATTCTAGATGAAATCCTAGCTGACTAAAGTAATTGGGAATCTTGCTATTGATTTTAGTGAAGACAGGATTTTACCCAAAGTACAGTACTATGTGTGAACATTTGAGTGTATATAATACTGCATATACTCCACTTAGGTCAATGTCACTTTTGAGGTGTTCTTTTCTTCCTAGTGATAGCATGGCTTTCCCATCAGTTATTAAGAACATAGAACTAAAAAGATAAAACAAGCAACATCCTTTTTAATGCTGAATGAAGTGGCAAGAATATGTTTCTGAATTGATTTTTGAAACAGAAAAGTAGTTAGATGGTTCATGAAACTTCCTACTCCAAGATTTGTACAATACTAGCAGGCAGTATTGAACCTTTCAGTATTTTCTTTTGATCAGTAAGTGATACCCTTCTATTCTTAAACATAGCGCAACCATAAATAATAAGAAGAATTAAGGAATAAAATTACCATTGTCATGTAGAATTGTGCTTCAATTCTTAGATTTATTTATTTACAAGAGATAGGATAAAACAGCTTTATTGAATTTACTGAAAGTCAGTCTTTTTTACTGGGAACTCTGATAATTTTTCGATAACCATAAAACTCCTGCATGACATGGGGTACATTCTCCTTTTAGGTTCATACTGATACACCTGTGACCCCAGCCTTTCAAATTCTCCAGCACAAGTATGCCTAAAGCTGGGATCTTGCCACCACTTGGGCTGGTCTGTGCTGTATGTAACACGTGTGGTCAGTCCAAGACCCATGGGAGGCTGAATGACAGGCCTCTGTGGGCCAGATCTAACCCATGGGTCATATCTCTGACACCTTGGGCATGTCTACACATGCAATCACATGCACTTGCAGCAGCTCAAATAGAAGGGGTGCAAATTTGAGCCTGGGTTTTTTGCCTCAGCGCTAGGCAGGAGCCCCAGGGCCACAACTTAACCACTCATGGTTTGCCCTAAGCTAGATAACTAGCTAGAGACTATATATAGTTGCTGATATTTTATTTTCTAATTAGGCAAAAAAATTACATAGTATAAATGAAAACTGTTTTTCCAAGGACAGAATTTAATTCACTGTCTACTCTTCTTTCAACAAGCAAAAAATCTGCTTAAAATCCATCCAAGAGCCCTTGCAGATATAACACCTCTCCTCTTAGCCACCATACTTTGCACGCCCACCTTCCCATAAAAAAGAAGTTCCCCAAATGTTGAGGAATTTTCCATTTCTGGAATGGTTTCCATTCAGTCCCCAAAGTTCTACTCAAATCCAGAAGCGGCCTGAAGTTCATATAGTCTCCTACAGGGGAGGTCAACTGGGGGTACGCATACCCGTGGGGGTACTTGGGAAGGCCTTAGGGGTATGCGCGGGCAGGTGGGGATGGAGCATCGCTGCCTCTCAGGAGCAGGTCCAGGGCAGGGCGAGGGCAGCAACAACACTCTGTGAGTTGCACATGGCGGTGGCTGCTGCCACCCACTACCCTGCGCTGCTGCTGCTCTGCATCCAACCACATGCCCCCCACACCCCAACACACACATCCGGCTGCCAGGGTTACACTTACTAAAAAAGTTTGAAACCCCCTAGTCTACTACTTTAATGAAGCAAAAAATTATTATAATGACTAAAAAAAATCAGAAAGGTGATACCACTGGTTGCAAAGTTACAGTTCTGGAAATGCTGAGTTGTTGGTGCTAGGAAGCTATTCTTTATGGGTACAGTCCTTAGTTACCTAAGAATATGTGCTCAAAGACAATAAATTGAAAATAACTTCATAATTTCAACAGCCTTCAAAGGTAGAAAGCATGTGCTGTTGAAAATTCCTGAAGGTAAAACCAGGTCCTGGAGTCACCTATTTCCATTAAATAGATAGTGCATCCATTTTACTGAATAATACATGATTGCAGTGTGTTAGTTTTGGTTTTAATTGGATGACAGGCTCCTAACATATTTAGAATTCTAGTAAAATATAGATTATTCAGGTGCAATGTAGCTACTTCTCTGTAGTTCAGAGGTGTAAGTGGTCCTAACGTTAGCCTTACCTGGTTTAAGGTGTGCAAATGGTATTTCACCTGTTAGCAATTCCCAGAGACACAAAGCATAACTGAAAACATCAGCTTTTATCGTATATCTTGTACACTGAGTGAATACTTCAGGAGCCATCCAGCGTAGGTTCTGTACATCAAGAAAACATCAATAATGCATTAACAAAGTGTTTTGTTCCTTTGCTGGTGATCATGTCTTTTTCTCTACTTTTGCATTTGCTTTATTTCATTTTCTGCAATAAGCTAATGGGTAAAGCTGTTAAAACAAATATTCATTGTAGCATATAAAATTCATGGAGTAAATCACAACATGGTATATTGTGTCTTCAGCATTAGGATGACCTTCACCTTGCCTGTATAAAAGCAAAGTAAGCTGTCTTTATCTAAGAGAAGAGTCGCATAGAGCATACTCTATAAGCTGAAATCTAAATACCCACCCTGAGAGCAGGCAACAGAGCTTTAGCATATCTAATTCCAGTTATAGCTGCTAAAATCTATAGGGTAGAATAATGGCAGTGGCAATTATGTGTGTGTAAGAAGGTTGTTTTCCTTCCTGAACTACCAATGCATTCTGCAGAAGCCTACATATGTAGCTGCTTCACAAACAAACAGCAACCCACTGGTTTAGAAGTGGGTGGTCTTACTCTGGTCCTTTGCATATACTGTCAGAACCAAATGGACATCAAAACTGAAGCACTTCTGCTCATATAGTTCTTTCACATTACTGTTTTTAATAGGATGATTTCAAAACCACATTGCTAACGCTATAATATAGTCCATGGTAACTGATTCTGACTCAGCAGTGTATCATGACCTTTGTGTAACAGGTGGAAAAGGTACAGGCTACATTTTGTAAAGGTATTTGTGAAACTTTGGGTATAGTTTTTAAACAACTGAAACTACATGAGCATATGGAAAAGAGCAAGAAACAAACCCCAGGTTGTTTTGTCATATTGTCTTCATCCAAGGACTGCAAAAATCTTGATTCTGAGAGAAAAAAAAGTAAGTTCCAAATAAAAACACTCTACAGGCAGACCCCATTTTGCAGAAGCAATAGCGGAAATCCAAAACTTCTATAAACAAGTACAACGGCCTATTCTTAAATGAGGGTGCATGAAGGCATTTCAGATACAATGGGACTACCTAAATCAGTGAGCAAGATTCCTGGATGGTAGCAACTGGCTAATAATTCCCATTGACTTGAGTAATGAATAACACCAACTAAGGATTTGTATTTGTAAACAACATAAAATAATTTGTTTTTAGTACATAGTGCTTTCCAGAACGTAACCTAGGAAAGCAGGTAACTCAACTTGCAGTGTGTCTGAGTCAATTGAAAGGCCCTTCACGGATACTATCACACCAGCATCTTCCTCTCTTTTAAATTGATGCTCACAGGCCAAAAATAATGTAATGTGTCCTAAGGTGGCTAGGACTTTGTAGATCAAAATCAGCTGCTTAAGCTCTACACAGACATCAACAGGCAAGTAATGAAGATCTGTGCCCCCAGAAAGTAAAGCCATGGCATTGTCCACCAGCTTCAGATTCTTACGGTGTAACTTGGTCTGATTTTGAAGTAATAGGTTCATTAGGAAACAGCCACATTTTACTCTTCAAATAAAGATAGCTGTTAGAGGACTATATGATAACAGCTTGGTTCCAACACCACCCCCAAACTGCGAATGCCAGTAACAAAAGATGAAGACCCATCCTCAATTGGAAAGACAGCTATAGCCCTTGCTGAGTTTTTGGCTGCGGATGTGTTGGTCTAAGGCCATAGGCAGGCAAGGTTCTTTGGTTAGATGTGGTATATTTTATTAGACCATTTGAGTAGCTGGAAAAAGTTCTTAGCAAGCTTTTGGGCGCAGTCACCCTTCATCAGGCATGGGGAGTCTCTGCTGGCCAAGGAAGATTCTCTCAGTCATTAGCTTTCATTAGCTTCTCTCATTCCTTGGAGTCTCAGACCAGCAGAGACTTCCTAGGCCTGATGAAGGGTGACTGCGCCTGAAAGCTTGCTATAAGAACTTTTTCCCCAACTACTCAATTGGTCTAATAAAAGATATCACTTCTAACCAAAGAAACTTGCCTAGCTATAACCCTTGAAATGTTCCCACGTGCTTCCCCCATCCTCCCAGAAAACAATTCATTTTTATCTGAATTGAGACTCAGCCATTTGAACTCTATCCAGCTTGTATTTCAGCCTCAGATGCTAAGTATTCAACAGCACTAGGTGGGTTAGATGAGATGTGAAGTTCAGGGGTATTAGCATCTTGAAAACACCTTGCCTTCTTGTTTGTCTGCCGAATGACCTCATATATACCATGAATATAAGAAAAACTGCAATAGGGAATCCTGAAGAACACCAAAGTTTCTTTTCCAGAGTCTTTCTCAAGAAAATAATGAAGCAAAGGGCACCCTCAACTAGTCCGACAACTAGTCCGACATCATAGAAAACAGCTGTAGTTTTAGAGAAACTGATAACATTTTTCAGGTTAATCAGCAAATCTCACCTCCAAAGTCAGCAACAACAGCATGACCATCCTCGTAGAGAAGAATATTGTGACTGGAAAAAATATAAAAAGCCCCAACTATTAGAATAGGTTAACATGTGATAGTTTTGTGAAATACATTTTAAAGTTCTGACTTGCACCTTAATTCCCCTTCTTTAAACAAAGGTGTGTCAGCAGAGAAGGCACCTTCAGCAAGGCCTCACATTTATTACCACAGAGTATATCTATCTGCTCAGAAGGCAGAAAAGGCAAACCCGAAAGTTTTGTAAATCAAAATGTCAGAGTCATTTTCTAATTAGAATTAGAACAAATACATTTTCTAATTAATAGTAGATCAAATATAACAGGTTTATTAATTATGTGCACAGCCTTACCAAGATGAAGTAAAGTAGGTGACATTTGAAGATGAATTCAGTCACAGGCTTTAAATAAAATTATAAGGTCTGATTCTCTTCTTTATTACACCAGTTTTATACTAGTGTAATTCCACTGAATTAACCCCTAATTTACATAGGTGTAAGAGAAAGAAGTCTGTAGAGCTTAAATGTAATGAGGCAACTGCCAGGAGCTACAGGAGCCTCATAAGGATGTGCAAAAATAAATACTTCCTTGAAAGCATTTTGAATGGAATTTGGAAAGGTTCTTTTCCTTTTCCTCCCCTGGAGGCCTTATTTAATTTTGCTTAGAATAACATGCTGCATTGCTTCAATTTTCATCCTCTCAAAATGAAAAAGCACACCAAATTAACATCGCTCATCAAGAATTTTGGTCATTGTGATGCTGTCTCAGGAGGCGGAAAAATGGAGAATCTGTTGGGTGACTCAAACGTACTCCCATTTCTGTGTTAGGTTATCTGGTATGCAGTAGCCACAAGTGAATTACAGTGGAAGCGTCATTCATACAGGACACAACCTACCTTCTTCCTTAGCTTAGATTTTTCTTAAACTGTATTCTGTTTGTCACCAAGTTGTTTTAAAATAATTTTTCTACTGGTTTAAATGTTTAGATTTAGGGTCCTTTAATAATACATGTGATGTGCAGCACAGGTGTAACCAGCAATTTCTGTATTTTGGGTGGTAGTGGGAGCCAGGGCAGTGGTGACTGCTGAGCCAGAAGTGGTAGCAGTAAATGGATTTGCCCTCTATAAGTCTTCATTCAAAGCTCATGCATTTTACTACTGATGTGCACGTCACAGTTCTGTCCAGTTTATGCTGATTAAACAACCTCAATACAATTTACAAAAGGAAATTGGAGTGAAATCTGAGCCCCAGTGAAGTTAAGGGGAGTTTTGCCAGTTTACTCTAGTAGGGCCCGATTCACACTGCTCTCCATCCTTGCTTGCGTTCCAGCAGGTTTATGCTGGATTATGGATTATGCTGTCTCACAGAATTGCCAAAGTGTAGGACAATGTGTCAGCAGGGGTCTAAAGACACAATATGCTAAGGCACATGCCCCTGCAGTCATTTGTATTTTAAAGAAAGGAAGGAAGGATAATTTATTAAGACTCCTTTGATATAAAGGACCATGGCCACATTTGGTGAAAATCAGTATCATTTCATTACATTCAATGCATTTCTCAGCACTTAGTGAGTGCCTTTTGTTTAATGTTATGAGCAATTAAAGAAATGTTCCTGGTCACGCATTGACTTTCATGTGATTGCATGTATGAATATTCATAGTAGACACCACAATGCTAGAAGACTGGAGGGAATGGAATAAGTACACTAAGTATACTCTACTGAGTATAGCAGGAAGATAAACTTATCAAAGCCATTTAAAGGCTAGACTTTTAAAGGCATTTAGCTAAAGGCAGATGTCATGTGGAAAGGAGGAGATGGTCTAAATAAGAGTTAGAAGCATTCTCACAGGATTGCTAGATGCATGTTTGAGTGATGGAATAGTTTTAAATATACATTTGTTAGCCCATTTGCTTTCAGTGGTACCCTGTTTCTTCAGTCAGTTTTGAAAATTTTATCTTAGGCATTTAAAACTTGGAGACACAACAGTTCACGTGCTAGCATTCAAAGTAGGACATCAGGGTTCTAATTCCATCAATATATTGATTTATCGGAGGGACTTAGACAATCATGTGGCCGCTCTGTGTGTTAGATTTTAATCTGTAAAATGGAGTTTAAGTTTACTATGCTTTTGTAACCCGGGTGGTACTCCAAGGAGGTACCCGCTCTGCAACTGAAGGGATCAAAGCAGGTGCACAAGCGCTGTGGGAGGTGTAGGGAACCTCCTCCCCTTATAGAGCAGAGCCAGACCATCAAGGGGGACTTAACCATATACCTTTTAATGAGAGAAAAATACTGGGAACATAACCAGTATAAAGCAGGGGGTATAGGGGACACTACAATGCCCCGAGGGGCAGGATTCAACATAGGCTAGACACTTACAATCATAGACATATTCATCCAGTTGACAAAAGACAGGGTGAACCAAAATGTAAAACACAAACAGCAGAACAAGCAATACTGGCGGGTGAAATATAAAAGGCACAAAATACAAAATGTCAAGGAAAACAGAGCCTAGGTACCTGGAGAGGGAGAACACAATGGACCCTTTCCACTGCAAGAAGAATTTCTCCCTGGTAGCTCACTTGTTCACTCCAAGTCACCCAAGCTTGGACTTGAACTCAGGTCTCCCACATAGCAAGCAGAAACTCTGTTACACAGCCACCAGTACTAGTGCTACTCCCAGCTGCTAGGGGTCTTGACCTTCCAGGAGCCCCAGCCTCATGTCAACCCAACCTCTAATTAGAGGAGCTGGAAGCAGAGCTGGGAGCCTCTCAGGTCACTGCTCAGATCCTTGCTGGAGCTGGGGAGCCTCTCCTGCTAGCTACAGCCTCTCGTAGGGGATCCTGGAGCCCAGTGAGGAGCCTCTCCTGCTAGTCATATGCCACACTGCTGAGGACCCCAGGTCCCACTCCTTCAGGCTCTTTTGGGGCAACTGCTCTCGCCCCGCTGGCCCAACTCTTGCCAGCTCTTTGAAGCTCCTTCCTTGTGGTCCCTCACTAGTCTTTCCTGAGTCAGCCGTGCTGCCCCTTTTATCCCCCTCCTGACCCAAGGGGCCAATCAGGGGACATGGAGGGTGAGTCTTTGGACCCTGATTGGTGAGGAAAGGGAATCCCAAGTCCTCCAATCATCTTTTGCCCTTTCAAAACCCCTGGGCTAAGTCACTGCCAGCTAGCCTGTCACACTTTGAAAACTGCTTTGCAGATTTCTCATAAAAAGTAAAATGAAAGAGTCAGTGTTCCTCCATCCATGACAGGAGAAAAGAGAGAAGATTACTGGAAGTAAAGGACTGGAAGTTAAGAGTGCAAAGAGGCATCAGACAAATATTGTGTAGGCAGAGACTTAGGGCATTTATACTCATACTTTTTTTCACCGCAACGTGACGGTAGAGATCCCTTGCTTCGGAGCAGACTTGATTAATCGAGTCTGATCCACATGTGAGCTGAGGCAAGCTGCACTGCACCATGTGCAGTTGTGTAAGTAGTGAAATGCACATCAGTGTGCAGAAAATGGCAGCGGTGCACTTTTGAACTAAAGCACCTCTGAGGTATTTTAGTTCAAAAGCATGCTGCTGCCACCAGTTTCTCAGGACTGATGTGCATTTTGCCACTTATACAATTGCATGTATCACAGCACTGGGCACTTTTGAAAGTCCCTGGCACTGTGACTCATGCATGTGTAAAAATGCCCTTAGTGAAGATAATGGAAAAACTCCCCTGAATTTTGAGAGCAGGGTCATAGTCTTAGTTTGCAAGAATCAGTATTTACATTATGGCTTTGAACTCTCCCCTTAATCAAAGCAGTTACATTTCATCTTCAAAAAGGGTAAAGCAAACTGTGGAAGAAAAATTACATTTCCATTCCTTTTCAAATGAAAAGACAAACTTCTGGTTTTCACTGATGTATGAAGCTTCTCTCACAACTCTAACAAAAGGCACCAACACTAGCTTATTTTTGGAGCAACGTGGGCATGTCTACATGAGACGCATTAATGCACAGTAGCCTAATTGAATGCACATTAAGGGCTCGTGTCTACAAATGCATGCCTGTAATGTGGATTAAAAATGGTGAATTTAGGCTAATCATGCCTAAATTTGATAAAACGCATTAATGCACATGTAGATGCAACCTGGCACTAACAGCTGGGTCTGTCCAGCTACTAGGGGCTGGCCTAAGCCCAACCCCAGGGCTCCTGAATGGCTGCCTCTCCTTCCCCAGGGCTGGGCTGCTCTCTGGAAGCCCAGCTGCAGGCTGTAAAGCCAGCAGCCATTTTGTGCCCTGGGGCACACACCCAGTGAGCCTGGATGAGATGGCTGATCTGTCCAGGAGCCCAGCAGGCACCATGTGTCCCCCCAGACAAGCCTCTCCCCCTCTAGAGCTGCTTCTTGGCCACAGGTGAGTGTTGCAAAGGGTTGCAGCTTTGTCCACCCCTTGCCCAGCCTTGAGATCCTCCCAGGGCTGCTGCCTGGCTGTCTCAACCCAGCTGTTCACCCCCAGCTGTCTTTTGCTGATGCTCACCCCCAGATGTCTCCTGTGCTTGCAGGTCCTGTGGTGAAGTGCCTCTGCCGTGTGGCACCCAGTCTGTGGCTGTGCCCCTGCGCTGAGCACTGTGGGCAGCCATCCAGGGCTGGCCACATAGGGACAGACATGCAGGGGCCCAGAGAGCTGGCATGGGATGACCATGTCATCCTCTTCCTCCTCACTGAGCCCTGGCCATGCGTGCATGTATCTGTCCATGCTGATTACCAGGGCCCCCAACTTGACCTGGGAAGAGGTGTGTGACCTCATGGCACTTTGGGGTTGTGCCAATGTGCAGAGACAATTTGCTTGGGGTGGGCACTTGAACACCCACATTTACAAGGGCCTGTCAAGTGGGATGCAGAAGCAAGGGCACTCTCAGTCAGTGCAGCAGTGCTGCATAAAAGTCAAGGTCTTGTGGGCATTGTGTATGGCTGTGACTGACTTCAATCATCAATCCGATCATGCCCAAAAGTACATGCCCTTTATGCAAAAGCTGACCTCCATTTTGGCACTCTGGGTGGCAAAATGCACCTCTGTGAGTGCCACCTGGCTGAGTTCCTGCCCTGCCCTAATGCTTCTGGTGACACATCACCAGAGGAGGGGACCTCAGGCCTTCAGCACCCCACCCCATCCTCCTCCCTGGCCACTGCATCCACTGGCAGTCTGGGAAGACCTGTCTAGTGGCTGCTTTGCCCTCAGCACAGCCCCAGACCCTCACATGAGGAGCAACCAGCCGTGCCATCTCCAGTCACCAACAGCACCAGATCCTCCTCAGGGGAGGGTCCCCTGCCTGGTGCCGGCCCACTGTGCATCACTGGCTGTGGACACTGGGCGCAGCCAGATGACATCACTAATGGGGTGGCCTGTGCTAAGCCACCAGACTTGCCAGCTCTGGACACATGGTAAGTCCCCCACTTGTGGGAGGGCCCTCCCAGTACCCACCTCTGCCCCTGCCCCTGGCCCCTGCTCCTACTGCCTGCCTGGCCCACTTGTGGTCCCCTAGCTCCAGATTCCTCTCCATAGCAGACAGGTGGGACACATTTCATAGCTTTATTGAGCAGCCCATGTCCCTTCAGCTGGGCAGACATGGGCCTCTTATGCTGAGGAAGAAATCGATGATGGTGGTGATGTCCTCCTCAGCAGTGGTGGGCAAGGATGCATAGCATTGTGACAGGTAGCCCTCCAGGTGGTGGCAGAGGTTGTTTGACAGCTTGGTCTCGTACCCCACACTTTTATAGCTCAGAGCCCTGAACCAGGAGCCCAGACGTACCCAGGGCACCAGGAGGATCAGCAGAAGTAGGGTAGGTGTAGTAGCTTGTACAAACCTCTCAGCCTGTACAAACTGATCGTGCACTTCCCAGGGCACACGCAGCATGGGAACACTCAGGAAGCAGTGGAAGTGTGGGGTGGGGGGGAGTGGGCAGCCCCAGGGCACCTCCCTGGAGAGGCCCCCTGTGGGAAGGGCAGGGGTGCAGCCAGCCCCTCACCCCAGTTGTCTGGAAGCCCAGCATGCCCCAAGCCCAGGTGCTGTGGGCTGGGCAGCAGTGCAGCAGAGTGGTTGGCCTCCAGGGAGGCCTTGGGCTGGAACTGCAGGAGCAGGTGCTGCCACCATCCTAGTCTGGCCTGTCCTAGGAAGGGGGTGGTGGAGGCAGGCCTCCTGTGGCCAGCACCCAGCAGGCTGCCTGCCCCAGGGGAGCAAGGGGGGATGGGGGACTTAACCAGCAGCTCCCAGGGCCCAGGCCTTTCTAGCTGACTAGGGACAACATTTGCTGCAGGATTTTCTGGTAGCAAAAAAAATAAAATAAAAAAAACCTCTGGAAAAAAAAGTGGCACAGAGCATGGGAAAATATGTTTTCCGTGTGTGCTGGAACAAACAGTTTTGGTCCTCCAATGAGATGCTATGGCTGCTGGCCAGAGCATCTCCGCTTCTCCATTTATGCCCCAGCTGCTCCAGCAGGCTGGGAGCCAGGAGGAGCTGGGCAAGGGCAGACTGCCCAAAGTGGGACACAGTGACCTGCAACAAAGCACACATGCAGGGGAGTGCCCTATGGCACAAATTTGTGCTGCTATTATTTGTGCCACTGCAGACACCACACCCCTGCACATCTGGACGTGGTTTATGGATTAAATGTAGTACTTAGATACTATAGTGTTACTGGATTAAATTAAACTAGATTAGATTCAATTCATCTTGATATAACAGACAGGCAGACATAGTATAAGCAGACTTTCCCTTTCTCTTAACTCTGATCTCAGGTTTCTGGGTAACAAGATGCAGGTGCTGTGCATGTTAATTTAAAGGCACCATGGGATCTGATCCTCAGTCCCATTAATTACACCTCCTGCCATGCCACATGTGCATGCCAGAAGAGTAATTTTGGGACTGCAGATCAGATCCCAGTGTCACCCTTTCTGCATTCCAGTTCAGTTCACGATCCCAGACTCCTGCTGCATCAGCAAGTTGAAAGCTGGGTGTCTGCAGCTCCAGGGCCTGGGCCCTGGCTTTGGGATCACACCAGTCTTTTGAACTGGCTTCAGTGTGGTCCAGCAATCAGCTCATTGTCAGCTCTGGTCCCAGACTTGTCAAACATTCATTTAAAGTGCCAGACAAACCAACCATAAAAATATTCCTACATCAGTGGTGGTTAATCTTTTGGCCCTGTGGTCTGGATAAGTGTTATGGGGTTTGTCCATGGGCCAGATCTACACCATACCAACTGGGCCTGTGTGATCTTGCACCCCATCTCACACCAAGCCAACTGGCCTCACACACTCAATCTAGTGTGCAGGGCCATGCTATCTGGCCTGTGGGACTCCTCTTGGGTCCAGAAATTTGACATCAGGGAAGTCGCAATTAGCTGCTACTGCTCCCTCATAGTTTCATAGTTTCTAGGGTCAGAAGGGACCTGAGCAGATCATCAGGTCTGACCCCCTGCCATGGCAGGAAAGAGTACTGGGGTCAAATGACCCCAGCAAGGTGTACATCTAGCCTCCTCTTAAAGACTCCCAGGGTAGAAGCCAGCACCACTTCTCTTGGAAGTTGGTTCCAGATCCTAGCCGCCCTGACCATGAAGTAGCGCCTCCTGATATCTAGCCTAAAATCATCAGATTTTCAGGCCCATGGGGAGCTCTGTGGGCTGGATAACATGACTTCACGGGTTGGATCTGGCTTGCACACTGGGGGTTGAGCACCTCAATTCTACATTATATGTGGAACATTTTTATGGCTGGTTTTCCATTTTATGGCGTCTTAAATTAGGTAAATGTGTAGCACACTTGCCATTTATGCTATGATTAATTAATGATGTAATTAATGATTAATGTGTTAATCATGGCATAAAATGTAGTGTATAAAGAGAAGCTTAGTGAAAATGGGGTATTTCTTTTAAAATGTCTGCTTCTGCCATTATCAGGGCTTACTACCAAGTACTCATATGATTCATAGATGTGGTGTCCCATCACACAGTTTCTTCAATCCCAGAAGCATTACCAACAAAAGACACTTAAAATCTGTCTTCCATACTGAGAAAATTATGTATCCAATGAAGTGGGAGCACTTTGTGATGCACCACTGAAAGTGATTAACCTGCATGATTAGAGAGGCATAGCCAAAGGCATGTCTGGAAGCTTTCCAAGGGTTAAATAAACTGAGGTAATTAGACTTCATTTTTAATCTCATCACATCATTAAAGCCATTAGTTTACAAACACATCTGCCTGATGTAAAATCACTCAAATAATTAAAAGCCACACAATATATGGAAGCTGCCTGTTAGAAGCTTTGTAATAATACTCTGCTCCAAAGTACAGGAGAGTCAGGATTCAGGGTGACACAGAATATTTTGAGGTCTGCCCTAACACAGCTCAACGGCTCAAAGAAATTATATGCTTTGTGCTGGTTTCTCCATGAGTACTACAGCATAAATATGCTCATAAAACTGCAGATGCAAGGAAAGGAAAGGGAGGAAAATAGTGCTGTTCAGAATGAAAGGGTGGAAACTCTTTAACACCCTCTATCATTCACTGTTTGGCTAGATAAGCATGGGACAATCTCTGCCTCAAAGTCTGAGTTATTTATTAAAACTCATTAGCTGTACTGACATATGTAAAAAGTTTAATTTCAGTAAAATCTTTGAAACCATGGCAACTAGAAACTCCAATAAAGATAAAGGATTGCAGAACCAAGGCTTTACCTAAGACTTTCAGCAGAGGTATATTTGAAGGCTTAATGCTAAAGCTACTGGATTTGTCCCATAACCACTGGGACTGAAGAGGTGCATTATGAGATTTGTATTGTGGTTAAACCCCATTTATTGAGGGTAATGTTAAGAAAATGCTGTTCTTTTACATACTACTTGTTCAAAACCTAAGAATACAATGAGGGATAATGGTGATGTCTGTGAATAAATCTAACCATGCACACACATCCCAGTGATAAAGGGATTCCTACACATAAACTCCCAAGAATCAACAAAACAGCTACAAAGCAAGTTTCTATGTACGGTTATAAATATTTCTTATCTGCTTTATAGGAATGTCATCTCCCAAGCCACAAAGCAAAGCAGAGCAGTTTTGACACTACAGCGATGCAAGAGATGATGTTCTGATTAGATAAGAACCAAATGGGCATTTATTTTATATTTTCCCTTCAAATAAAGGAAAAAAGAGAAAAGAATGATTTCTGATTTGGGGGACAATTCAGTGTATGAATAGCAAAGGGGTTAACTGGTATATAAGGTGAGTGCATTAGTCATTTATCTCTAGAGATGTTGATTCAAATCCTATTGTATCAGGCAGGTTTATAAATCAGCGAGTGATAGTGTCATTGCTAGTCATCACACAGAGAATCCATGAGCCCTATTAATTGTTAGCTAAAGCATTCTTCTTCACGTCTAGAAGAGCTATATTTTGAAATGTAGCTGGGGCTACATTTGGCCCCTACATCTGGGGCTCAGCTTTCTCTGTTTCTGAGTATGCTTAATGTTTTTGTTTATACTTAATATTTTTGTTTCCCAACATGCGTCTGTTACAGTAAATGCCTAAATCTAATTCTTGGCAAACAAATTTTTATCTGGATAAACACCATCCTTTGCCATGACTGACAGTTTCTGCTGGGGGGAAACTCAGAACTGGAAATGATAAGATATGTTGCAGAATGGGATTTTGATATGGAATGTCATGGGGTCAAGACTTAGGTTTATGTATACATAGAGCTTTGTTGGGGAAATTCATCTATTGCTAGTTTTACTATTTCTGGTCACAGAGAATATTATCACCTACTCCCAACATGTAAGAAAAGAACAATGTCATTTGAATTTTCAGTATAGTACTTACCTCCCTCATCTACTAGATTAGCACTTAAATGTCCAAGGTCAACATTTCATAGAATCAAAGAAAATTAGGGTTGGAAGGGACCTCAGGAGGTCACATCTAGTCCAACCCCCTGCTGAAAGCAGGACCATCCCCAACTAGAGTATCCTAGCCAGAGCTTTGCCTAGCTGGGTCTTAAAAACCTCCAAGGATGGAGATTCCACAATCTCTCTGGGTAATTTGTTCCAGTGTTTTACTACCCTCCTCATGAGAAAGTTTTTCCTAATATCTAACTTAAACCTCTCTTGCTGCAACTTGAGACCATTGTCCCTTGTTCTGCCACCTGCCACCACTGAGAACAGTCCAGCTCCATTCTCTTTGGATTCCCCCTTCAGGTAGTTGAAGGCTGCTATTAAATCCCATCTCAGTCTTCCCTTCTCCAGACTAAACAAGTCCAGTTTCCTCAGCCACTCCTCATAAGTCAGTTCCCTTGCAGCAATGGTCTCAAGTTGCAGCAAAGGAAGTTTAGGTTAGATATTAAGAAGAATTTTCTCACTAGGAACACTGGAGCAGGTAAAGCACTAGAGCAGGTTACCCAGACAGGTGGTGGAGGCTCCATCCTTGGGGGGTTTCAAAACCTGGTTAGACAGAGCTTTGGCTGGGATGATCTAGTTGGGGCTGGCCCTGCTCTGAGCAGGGGGTTGGATTCGATGACCTCCTGAGGTCCTTCCAACCCTCATTTTCTATGATTCTAAGTCATAGGCCCCATTCCCCTCACCATTTTCATTGTCCTCTGCTGGACTGTCTCCAATTTGTCCACATCCTTTCTGTAGTGGGGGGCCTAAAACTGGACACAGTACTCCAGATGTGGCTTCAGCAGTGCTGAACAGAGGGGAATAATCACTTCCCTTGATCTGCTGGTAACACTCCTACCAATGCAGCCCAGTATGCCATTGGCCTTCTTGCCAACAAGGGAAATACTGTTGGCTCATATGCAGCTTATTGTCCGCTGTAACCTCCAGGTCCTTTTCTGCAGAGCTGCTGGCTAGCCAGCCAGTCCCCAGCCTGTACTGGTGCATGGGATTGTTCCTTTCTAAGGGCAGGACTTGGCACTTGTACTTATTGAACCTCTTGAGATTTCTTTTGGTCCAATTCTCCAATTTGTCTAGGTCTGTCTGAATCCTAGCCCTACCCTCCAGCACATCTATTACTCCCTGCAACTTGGTGTCATCTGCAAACCTGCTGAGGGTGCACTCTATACTAACATCCAGGTCATTGATTTTCCTAATGATAATTTCCTATATATAGAATTTAATTATTGGAGGGTCCTCTTTAATTCATTCCTTCTCCACTGCAGGCGGGCAGACAATGTGGGTAGGTGGTGTAGGGAAGGAGGTCAAGCAACTTTCTCCCTGCTTGTGCCTTCCCTCCTGACTGCACCCCACCTTGCAGCCTTGCCCCCCCACCTCCCCTCTGCTCTCCCTCCTGCCCTTCCTCCCAGCCTCTGCTCCCCGCTTCCCTATGCCTCTGTTTCCTCCCTCACCCTTCTTCCGTTTCCTCCTTCCCTTACTCCCAGCCTCTGCTCCCCACTCCTCCCTTACCTTTGCTCTGTGCTGGCAGGCTCCATCCCTGCTCTAGCTTGGGGCATAGTACACAGCCCTTGGCCTGAGCCCAGCCTTTGTAGCAGCCATGTGGGCTGCACGCCACTGCTATGAGCCAGGCTGGGCCTGGGCTCATTGCCCCAGGCTGCAATGTGCATGGAGCCTACCAGCGTGGAGCAAAGGTAAGTAGGGGAAGAGATGCAGACAAGGGGAGGTGCAGACAAGCAGAGGATGTGTGGTGGTAGGGGGAGGTAAGGGCGGGGAGAGATGGCAGGGTACAGGAGCAGCAGATTGCGGGGGGGCAGGGGGAGGAGGCAAGGCAGCAGCTGCAGTTAAAGCCCTGACCACATGTAGGGGGCTGGAGCCCAAGCCACAGCAGGCTTCACCACCCTCATATGCAATTCTAAGATGTTAAATGGGGAAAAAATGTCATATTAGAATTGATTAAATATAGTACATAAAACAAAATATTGAGGGTAGCATGCACTAGATGAAGATCATTGTATGATTTCAGTAGAGTGGAACTAATAAAATGGGCCATGTGCCTATGTATTAGGGGTCTCACATGGTGGCTTCTATCAGACTGGTATACCATTAGAGCCATGACAATGCATTGTGAGTCTGAGATCCCCTGAATATGGGTTGCAGGAGGGCTGTGGCACTGTTCCAACCCAAGGACTGAGGCAGCAATATGAGTGACTGTGCATCAGCATGGGGGTTTGCCACTATTGGCATCTTTGCCTTGGAGCCTCTTCTAAGGCAGTAGACCTTAGACAGTACAGACCTTACCCACAACTATGTGGTTAACAAAGCCAGGAAACAGCATTGCTGCATTAGGAATGCTTTGTCATGTGTCTGTCTAATTTACCATATTAGTTTTAGAATAAGAAATAATCAAGGACAGAAATAAAATATATTCCTTAAATTTTCAAATTTTCAAATATGCAAAGTCTTGACACTAATTAGCAAGTCAGTCTGCAATAGTCTTCTGTAAATAACTGTTATTACTTTTTGAATTACTTCTACTAAGGATCAAGTTCTACCCTCAGTTTTGCTTTATTCTGGGTTTTTAATTTAATCTTTTGTCCCTAAAATTGCAATGATGTAACTAATAGCTGAGGCTGGCTGGAAGAAGATGAGGTTTAACATATTAAAAATTAACTTTGTCTTTTTAATTTGTTTGGCTGTTAACTTTCTTCTTAAATCTTGAAATTACTGACTCCTGCTTTGTACAATATTATCTCTGTGACTAGTAAGAAAGGAAATCTCCCTCCCCACCCCTATGTAGAGCATTAGTCCTAGAATGAACTATGTTAAAGCAGCCCAATAGTTTTTGATGGTTATGTATACCAGCTTTCTTAGAGATTCAGAGGACAGAACCAAGCACTTGAAAACTGGTTCCTGAAATATATGATCACATATTGTGTTGTGATAGCTTCACGAGGACTAGAGTATCTGCTGTTTGAGGGTTAAACATCATAGTTATCAAATAAAAAACGAAATTCTTTGAGAACAAAGAGTTCTGCAGAGCTGGGTAAGTGCAGAATACAAAGTATCCACAATGTGCAATAAGTCTGTAGACACAGACATCCTTAGAATACTAACTATTTGAAACTTGAATACCATCTGCAAAGACTTTGAGGCTCTGTTCTGAAACCTGAATATAGCTGAAGAAAATAATAAGATGATGTGAGATTCATGAGCATCCTGTTTATATAGGAAGCTAAATTGCCATTGCATGGGCTTTTCCCATAAAGGAGAATGTCTAACTTCATATGTTTTGACTCACTGAGCCTTTTCACTGTTCAGCAAAAGGTAAAGGTAAAGGCCAGGGTATGCTCAGGGAAGTGAAGTCATTCAGCTATGATTTGCAACCATACTGTAATAACTGAAACTTACCGTGCAACAGTCATTAAAAAAATTATTTGTTGGATTTAGGATTAAATTCATCACTCCACATGAAGCCAATGGTGCCTTCTTTGAGCACGGACAAACCCCCATGCTGATGCACAGCCACTCACATTGCTGCCTCAGTCCCTGGGTTGGAATAGTGTCACAGCCCTCCTTCAATCCATATGCATGTAATCCAGTGATATACCATGCTGACAGGAGCCACCATAGGCTGCTTACAGACATTAAAAAAACAAATAAATTGCACTTCACTTTACTGGAGGAAGCAGCACAGTAGTTTTACTTGGCTCTGCAGCATCTATGTAGATCAGGCACTTCAGTGGGGTTTTTGCAGGGGTTTATCTAAAGCTGAGTCAATTAGAGACCCCTAATACACAGACGCATAACTGGTTTGCTTAGTTCCACTCTACTGATCAATCATTTTCATGTGGTGCATGTTACCCTTGATATTTTGCTTTACATGTGTACACTTGTGTATCTCAGAGTCTAATGTTGAGGGAAACCGAGGTGTCCAACCAGAGAATTAGGATAACCCTCCTACAGAAACTCCAGGACCTACTTTTACTTACAGTAGTTTCTCCAAGACCATCAGTGGACTGCTTTGCCACCCTAAGATAGGATGAAGGCAAATCTGACTCCTCCTTTCTGACTCTGCCTCAGAACAGAGCACCATGAAGGGATGCAGTGAAGGATGGCATAGGATGGCTTAACCTGGTTCACTTTAGGAAGAATGTCCTGAGGAAGGGGCATCCCTTTATTTTCCAAAAGGGAACAGAAAGGCCATGACAGAGAGGACACGAATTCAGGGCTTAGAGGTGTGAGCACCTGCAGTAATGCCTTTGAGCAATCGAGTTCTAATTTAAACTAGCAGAGTTGCTCAAGTCACATGTTCCTCATGTCCTCTTCTCACCAATCCCACCCAGACCAAGGCTTTGGCCTGACATAGATGATGAGGCCAATGTCTCATACCTGAACATATTCTCATCTTGTTTTGGCCCCAAAAGTATTAGGTGGAGTAGTCTGAATTCTTAAGGTCAGTGGTGGGTCAGGGTAATTTTGGCAGCATTTCTGTTTCTTTTTTAGTTCAACTCTAATGGGCAAACAGCAGCCCATTCACAGCTTTTCCAAATGAGCCTAGAGGGGCTTGTTTGCCAGAGTTTGAATCTCAAACAGCTCGATACAAGCTGTTTATATCTAATAAATGAGATGGAACTTTACTTAAAAGCTTCAAATACATTTTTTCAGATATACAAGTATTAACCTCCTCTAACCTCCTAAATATCCCCAGTTCAATGACTGATAGCTTAACTACAAACATTAAACCTTAGCTGAAACTTGGTTCAGAGATGACTAGGCATAAGAACTTGAAAAGTGCTAGGCACTTTTAATTTCTATTTCTATTAGTCTTGCAGCAGTGCTCAAAATAAATCCTGACAGCGTTGGTAGGTTCCATACATGTATCAGAGGCAATATAAGAGTTCTAAACAACATAATTATTAAAAAGTTTAATTAATTAATTAACATTAATGTTTCACTTAGAGGTGGAATTGTTCTTAGAAACAAACTCCTAAGGGAAATTATAGAAGCCAGGTGTTTTGGACATGTAAAATGTAACTGGATAAGATTCTGGGAAATGGCTAGGACATCAATTTTGACTGATGTAATAATCTAGTCTAATATCCTCCATCACTAAGACCATATGACTTCCCTAGTTCTTGCTTCAAATCCATAAGCAGTGGTTGAACCAGCATATATTTGTTAGGAAAAGAAGGGCTGACCTTCCTAAGCCAGACTGCTACTCTTGCTCTCACGGTACAAAGCAGCCACTAGGCCCGTTTGACTGGTGACAGGGATTTTAAGTCAGTGGTACTCAACCTTTTCGTTCCCTGAGCCAGATGAGTCCCTTGTAATCCTGGCTGTGTTTCAGAAGGTTGAATGCTAGAAGCATCTCTACTTTTCCATAGCCTTTGTGATCAGCGTAATAATTAAGTATCACATTGTGATGCTGCAGCTGTATATGAATGGATCTTCACCTGCTCTCTGACCTCTCTTGCCCTCAGTCGCCAAAAATAGAAAAACCCAAACAAAGCTAAGCAAATGCTAGACTGCTGTAATTTTTTTGTAATACAGATTTCTTAGGGATTTTTAGCATGTGCTCCTATCACACATGCCCAGCACACATATTGAACTAATAAACCATAACAGCTCTAGAACAGATCTCTTACTGTCTATTGACTCAATGATCCATGAAATAAAAATATTACTGTAGACTTTGATCAGAGAGACTGAAAGCCCTTTTCCAGCACTTACAGGTTATCATGTATCTAGTGCTTATTTTAAAAGGATGCTAGTTTACAAGAACTCCAAGGAAATTAGTATTCATCCTCTCAAAACCCATAATCACACTAATAACTAACAGATTTCAAAGCACCAATCATCCATATCTGCAGTACATTGGCTGTGCTGCACAATACAGTATTCAAGCTCATCTACTGATGTGACAAATAATGAGAGAGAATTTTTCACCTCTCTACCTTTCTCTCACTCATCTTTTTGCATTTCTTTGATATTACCTTTTAAAGAAAAGGAACAGTTATTTAAGCAGCAGAACATGTGTTGGGATTTTTTTTAAACCTTTGGGTGCTGGCTGCAGTTAGGGATTTTGACTGGTGTGTCAATGCTTCTGCTGGGACTTAAGCCCAGAGGTTGCTGGCTAGAGAGTCTTCCCCTCTTCTCAGGGTCAGATTAATAGCCATATTTGGGGGCAGGAAGGAATTTTACCCCATGGCCAATTGGTATGCACTGTGGGGGTTTCTGCCTTGCACTCTAGCAGGAAGGGGGAACGGAGGAGTGGCCCTGTTTCCTGGGATCTCTCGAGTGTATATATTAAGAAATTTACAGCAGCAGGATGTTGGCTGCCATGGCCCCCTTGCTTTACCTGTGGCAGGTTAGGGTGTTATGTCTTGGCTGCATCAGGTTGACTATCTAGTTTTGTTAAAAGGTTAGACAATGCATTTGTACTGGATTTGGATGGGGATGATCCTGCCTCAGGTAGAGGGTTGGATTAGATGACCTATGGAGGTCCCTTCCAGCCCTACTTTTCTATAATTCCATAAAAATCAGTGCTATGGGATACATTATAGGGCAAAGCCTGCCTTCATTTAGGCATGAGCTATGCAGTGGGATCTGGACACTGGGGACTGCAGTGCCCATGTGCTCTGTGTGGGCGAAAGAGTCTATATACTTATCAACTCATAGAATCGTAACGGTGTCAGTGTCTATTCAATCTGTCACCATGGCTAAAAGAAGTTTACAGTATAATGCAATGAGAAATGCTATGCCATTGGACTCTGGTTTTTCTGCTTTCTTTTTTTCAACTTGATGAAAATCAAGGCTTTAAGGGTTGTATTTCTGATATTCAGGCTCCAGCCCCCAATTATATATGCATGTATGTTATGAATGCTTAGGCGTTAGAATTGATTAGACTGGTGTTAGAAGAGAGAGAGAGACGGAGACAGACAGAGTGCATGTATGTGTAGATTGAAGAAAAGGGCATGGACATGTGTGCATGTACAGAAAATTGTTAATACATAAGTGGAAAGGAAGCCTCAAATATCATTAAGCCTTAAGAGTTATTGCAACAAGCCCCACTATAAATAATCTTCAGAGCTGGTCACTAAGTAGAAATTCGGTTCTATGGGAAATTCTATCATTTCACATTTTTTTTGTCCTAACTCAAAACAAAAAGTTAATTTTTCTTTTTTTACTTTACTGTGGAATTAGGGTTTCAAAATATTTTGTGTCAGAAATAACCAGAATATCCTACTGAAATGTTACATTTTGACATTATTGTTCAGGCTTCAATTATAAATGATAATATTATGTTGAATAAAAGTCTAAGCTTTTCAAATACTGTATCATAAATCATTTCAGATTTCAAATGAATCCTTTTGATAATTTCCCACTGAAAAAAGTTAATGAAATTGATACAGTCCTGAAGAATGTTCCAGCTGAATCAAATCAGTGTTCACCGATGGAAAATTGTTCCACTGGAAAATTTCAGACTAGGTCGTGACCAGGGCTTACATATGAACAAGCCACTAGAGGGGGATGCAGTGTACACATTATAAAAAAGTCCTATTATCTTTGAATTTTCTTTCATGTATTGAGTTTATATGCTTATAAAGATAGAGATCAATTATACCCTTCAGTTACACTTAGTTTAGTTTAACTGAACATGTTCATTTTGACGAGAGAATTCAAATTGTATTTACCTTACCAATAATAAGTAATGCTATGTAAAGAAGCAGAGCAAACAGTTAACAAGGCTGGGAACTAGTAGAACAGATAATGCCATGCATTGCCATGAGTTTTATCATATGCTGTGCTGTAATTTTCTGTAGTTTTGTACATCGCTAATGTTTGTCAGCATTCTTCTACTCCCAAATCTTAGCATAAAATAAGTGTTCTGTCATATAACTTCATCTAAAAAAAAATTAAAACGCTACCCTTTGTCAATAGGAGAAATGAAGTGATCTTCTCTTTCTGACAATCTCTTCATCCTTCCAGGATAATACTGGACATCCCTCAGAAAAACATATTCTGTGATCAATTTACAAGACACTACTGATTTTAGGGTACCATGATACTATATGTAAAGCTAAGTAAATCTTCAAGCAATTAATCTCATTTTGAAAATCTCTCTCAGAGTCAGTGGAGGGAATTATACAGTGACATAATGGGGGAATTATCCATCTTCCAGTCTTTGAGTAGGTACAGATACACACACATGCACACACACACACACACACTTTTGCAATGGGCAGACTTGGGACAAGTCTACACCTCTACACCTTACAGGTATTGCACAATTAGCTGGTTAATTGCACAACTAACTGAAAACAACTACATATGCAAAGTACCTATGACACCATCTAAAAAGATCTAACCAGTAGGCCTGTGCGAAATTTCGCTGGGTGTTTTGTTTCAAAGCTATTTCAATGCGTTTTGACTTCGAAACAGTGAAATCAAAATGAAACAAAAGCCTTTGAAACAGCTTTGAGACAAAACAGGGGCACTCAACATTTTTTGAAACTTTCATAACGTTTCGAGTTTTGAAGCTGGGCTTACTTGGCTTCAGTGCCGGTCCCAGCCGGCAGCAGCTGCCTCCTGTCATCCGGCATCTAGATTGGGGGCCCACACCCCTGGGAGGAGTCCGGCACATCTCTGCAGCCCTCCCGGGGGTGTGGGCCCCCAGATCTGCAGGCCAGATGACAGGAGGCTGCCACTGCCAGCAAGTGACATGAGTTTTGCTTGTCAACACCTTGAGGTGCAGTTTCCCAGAAACCCCTGTACCTATCTCCTTGAAATGTGGCAGGCTTCATGGCCTCCACAGGGGCTACCATCCCTGCAAGCTTCATCCAAATCAGGCAAGAAATGACAAAGTTTTAGGCATTTTCATGATTCCACATTATAGCCTATGGGCGAAACGTCAAAACAGTGTTGAAACAGTGAAACAGTTTCGATAAAATGAAATGGAACAGTGCTTTTGAAATGAAATGAAACTTTAAACAAAACACTTTCCTGTTGAAATGGTGAAA
>NW_017728993.1:518212-521449 GCF_001723915.1 Gavialis gangeticus
GCCTATGGGCGAAACGTCAAAACAGTGTTGAAACAGTGAAACAGTTTCGATAAAATGAAATGGAACAGTGCTTTTGAAATGAAATGAAACTTTAAACAAAACACTTTCCTGTTGAAATGGTGAAACAGCAGTCAAAATGAAATGGTGCTGTTTCACGCAGCCCTACTAATCAGCTATAAAGGTAGACCTCAAAGTGGGCACTAGCTTTATGGCTGGTTGGTATCCAGATTTGCATGTGTAATAGGGTCTCCTTTGTGGCTGGGAGCCCTGTCAGTGTCTGTTCAATCTATCACCATGGCTGAAAGAAGTTTACAGTATAATGCAATGCAAAATCCTATGCTGGGGTGCACCATGCCCAGCCCTGGTAGCTGCCGACTCTGGGTTCTAGGAGTGCTCCACGGCTGCCAGGACCCAGAGTCCCATAGCTATGGATGCAGGGTCCCAGCAGTGCATCTTCCAATGCTGCCTCAGCTGGGTCCTGGCAGGCATGTGGCACAGCTGTGATCTCCCAGCCCTGGGTGTGTGTGAAACCCCAGAGGCTGGAAGATCACATGCAGGTAAAAGTGCAATGGGATCTAATTTGCAATCCACATAATTGCACCTCCTGCCATGCCACATGTGGCACCCCACATAGCCCCACAGGAGTTGTTTCTTGCCAGTGCAGGGGGAGCCCTGGATCAGGCTCCACCGAGATCAGCAGTAAGGTGCGATAGGATCTAATGCATAATCCCAAAATCATGCCTCCTGCCATGCAGGTGTGCCATGTCAGGAAATGTGATTATGTGAATCATGCATTAGATCCCATTGTGCCTTTATCTGCACATGTAGCGGAACCTTTAGATACATTTACTCCCTTCTTCCCAAGTCCTTCCCGGTACTATCAAAGTGCTACAAAATGATGAAACAATACTTCACAACATGACATCAACACACAGTCACTAGAACTGGAAGGTTTCCTTTTTTGATATTAATTTATCAGCTCAAGTCACAATCTAACATCACTGCAATGAATCTGAGCTGCTAAACCAGAGTATTCCAGCCAGTCACAATAACCGGTTCCTTGACATCAGTTTAATAAGCTAGAAATGCTGAGCTGCTTATCACAAAAAGGTCTGGGTGATTTGCTACACCTGAGGCTAAGAGAATTCTGGACAAGCTAGAGAAAGATACTGCACCAGTGCTAGAGCCCTGCCAGATCTCATTCAGGAAAGCTTGAATCGCCATATGTGAAAACAGTAGCTATAGTATGAAAAGGGCAGCTACATTTTCAAAGATATGATACTTTCACATTGCTGTCCATTCTTGTGGTCTGGAATATTGGCTTTTCATTGGGCAACTTGAGCTATGATGCAGCTGACACAAACATTAGTGGAGTGGTGTATGCGAGAAACCATCCCTTAGAGAGGGTGATTGGGTGATTCACAAAAGTAGGTGCAAACAAAGAACATATTTTTAAATATAACAAAAACGTTTTGGAGAGCGGAAAATGTAGGCCATGCTCACAGGGTAGGGGACTGTGACTGAGGAGCACTTAAGAGGTCATGATGCATGAACTGGTGTTGTGATGGCTTAAAGAGTTAATATATAAACCCTTGGAACAGAGGAAAGTTATATAGAGAAGTGGTGTCACCTCTGTACATGGTGTCAGCAAAACCATTAGTGAAATACTTTGACAGTTTTGGTGCCTATCCATTAAAAAAACAGGCTGGCAAGATGGAGAGGATTCTGAAAATACCCATGACATGATGTAAGTATTGAAACACCTGCTTTAAAGTGACTTTGCAGTGAAAAACTTAAGAAACTCAAATTTTTTGTCTCATCCAAGACAAGGCTAAGAGGCTACTTATTCTTAGTCAGTAGATACCTGAATAAGGAGAATGTTTCTGACAGCAGAGGGTTTTTTAACTTAGCAGACAAGTTCCTAGAAAGTTTCAGTGTTTGGAAGACCTTTTCATATGGGAAGTAAGCGAGCTTTTAGACATGAAGGTCATAGTAGCTCTCTACTGATGTTCTTATTTAAGGAATGGGTAAATGACCAATTGTGAAAAATAATGTGCAATACCTTTCAAATAAAGAACATTATTTATTGCTAGAACAAAAGAGAAGGGATTCTCTTCACTGTTTTCTTACTCTGGTTTCATTCAGAGACTTCTCATTCTTAACCATGCAGTAGATCATTACAACAGCAGTGCAAGATGATAAATGGTTACATCCTGCAAGGGGCTTTGATTTAATAGGCTATCGCTCTATACAAGCTTCTGATGTAAACCATAGTACCTATTGATTTCATCAATGTTTGAATTACTTTTCTTGTAATATTGACTTTTTTGCAGAACTATATAAGTGTGGGAAGAATAGTCTTCCCATTAAAGAGTCCAGCTTTCAAAACAGTTAAAAACCATTTCTGTGCTGCCCTTTTGACCTCTGGCCAACACTCCTAAATTACATATCTCAGGACTATATGTAGCTGAAAACTTAGGCTAAATAAATCATGTCGTTCAATATCTGATGCTTGATTCATGCACATGGCTTTCATTGACTACACAGAGAATTGTCAGTTTTCAGCACCTGTAATAATTAGGCGGCTTGTTCAGGTGAATAAATAAGGCTTTAATTGTCTAACTCTGAGCACCCAAGTTTAAAGATACTTGCTATAATTTGTGGTTACTTCTGCTGTATTTAAAAATGCAACACTATGGGTAATATAATTTCACAAAATTCAGCATTAAGGCTCTGCCAGCAACTAGTATACCAATGTGTTTAAAGGACTGAATATAGATGAGCAATCAGAGCGTAGTTGCAACTTCTGCTTCCTATTTCTGGGGCTTTCACTACAGGTAAACTGCTGTGGTCTAGGTAGTGGTTTACAACAAATTATGGAGGATTGGCTGGGGGTTAATAGAGGGACATATTCCAAAGGAAGCCTCAGAATGTGTGTTCAGACCACTTGTTATATACAGCTAGTAAGATGGTAGGGAAGGATGCAGGCATTGCTTCAAAATTCATTGCAAAGGTGATCTGAGAACTTATTCTTTCACTTAGATGATTTACTAACTATGGGGTAAAGCTGAGGACATCTGTGACCTACCCTGCCTTCAGTGTGGCATTCACTTTTCAGGTTCTGCATTTCTAAAACAGAAATAACAAATCTGGACTTGGACTACTTTATCTTGGGAGCTAGGAGTAGCAGGGAGAAGGAGGACACAGGCACACGTGTGTTTTGTACACACGTGTGCC
>NW_017728993.1:521460-523586 GCF_001723915.1 Gavialis gangeticus
GGTCCCTTCCGACCCTAAAAACTATGAAACTATGAAACTGTCTTTAGCTCAGGTGATTGCTATTAAACTAGATAAGCACAGGCTAGTTAATGAGACGGAATGATTCTAACTCAGGAAAACATTATTTAAACCTAAGAATCCTGGGTTCATTGAAATACCCAATAGAACTGTATTTATTTAATTCCCTTGCCATCATGTTAGCAAACAGATTTTCCTCCAATAAACTCCAGGAAACAAGTTTGAGGAATTCCAGCTTCCTCAGAGAGATTTTGTAGTATGCAGATAAAATAGGAAATTCAAAGCAAACTTGTGAAGAACAGATACCGGGAATTAACAGAATTAAAGCTTTGATTGTTTTTCTTTGTGTGGTTACGGTTCAGCGTTTGATCAAGACAAAGCAGTGCCAGGAGCTAAGTGAAAAAGAAAGTGTGTGTTCAAAACAAAACATTACATATGTCCCAATTTGGAAAAACCAGCGCGAACATGTTATCAAATATTTGTGAAGTTAGGTTAACACAGAGATGACTTTTTTATACACAGCATATTATTAGGATCATTTAAAAAGGCATTGATGATTAAATAATAATCAGAAGAAGACTCTGCTTGAGTGAAAACACCCTTCACTATTGGGTGCAGAAGGGTAGGGCCATGATACAGCAGGGGATTTGATTCTCCAACTGCCCCAAACCCACTGGTCTTTGTAAAGTGCTTTGTGCCCTGAAAGGAGTGTTTTGTGCTAAGTGCCAAGATGGGCTCTTGAATCATGCAGATTCCAAATGTGGGAATCACTTGAACCCTTTTGTGAGCTCTCAGAAGCATATTATTTATAGTAAATGTATAAGGTCTGTAATTAAAATATATAATGTGTAAATAGTATACAGGATATCATTTATAATATGCTATGTATATACATATGGGAAATGTATGTTATAAAATAAGTGTGGGTTAGCTGAAGTGTCATCAATACAGTATTTCTTGTTAGACAAAGTGAAGTTTAAATGCAAATAATTATTTTCAAAAAAATCAGTTTGGCCTAAATGTGCTGTTTTTCAGGCCCACTTAGGGTTACATCAGTATTTTCCTGATAAAGTTCCTCCTCTGGGGGCTGGACAGCCCTGTCCACTACATGATGGTAAGCACCTTAAGGCTGCACTATGGGTTGTGATGCTGCCTACAATCTCTGCAGTGCTCATCTTGGCCCCTAATACCTAACTTTTGGCTGCCAGACTTACACATCCTACCCCAGAGCTGGTAAGAGTATTTGTGTAGCTGGCTTGTGTACTCCATCCATGCACCAGGGCAATCTTCCTGCAGTAGGACCAAGGACTCCAGCCATTTTACATGGCATAAAGAAATGAACAAGGAAAAGACAATCTCATCAATAATATCCTTCAATTTAATCATTTTCATTTTTTTTTAAATAAAAAGAGAGAAAAATTAGGAAACTCACTCTTCCACCCCAATGTATCTTAATAATTGTCCTATATTGTTAAAACAAAACATATTCATTTGGCTGTCTGCTCTTCAGAAATGTAAGAAGAAATATGAACTTTCAAAGCATGTTGTGGACAGTATAGAGTACAAAAACTTAAATAAGTGAATAACTATCAAACAAAGGATTATCCTTATTTGTGAGGAACCCATTCCAGCAAGAAATTGAATCAGGGAGTTTTGCTTCTGAAAACAGCAAAGTGAAGGCTGAATCTGTTTTTTCTGCCAGTGGTGGTTTTATTTGAGGCTTATAATAGTCTGAGGAACCAACACACCTGCATTCCAGATTCCTCCTTTGCTTGGTGATATCCTGTCTGAGAACTGATTGGGCTTATCTGTGATAAACTTTTTACCAATAGCTTCATGGACCCATGCCCACCATGAGCACCTTCATGTATTAAGGCAGGGCAGAGTTGGCTACACATTTGCATCAAAATATTACAAATTGCTGATAGGACCAGATCTGTCTCTCTCACCCTGGTTTTATACTTGTAAAAATCTCCTGATTTATATAACTGTAAGTGTAAAGAAAATCAGCTCTCCTTTCTTAAAATTAGCTGGATGTTACTGACTTCATTGATGTCAATAAAAGTATTGCCATAGACTTCACCATGGTCAGGAATTTGACCTAGATC
>NW_017728993.1:528586-529137 GCF_001723915.1 Gavialis gangeticus
AGAGGGGCGCACACACAGCAGTGAGGAAGCAGTGGGGCTGTGGCTGAGGCTGGGGCAGGCCCTGGATGCCCGGGGCAGGACACAGCTGCTAGCGACTTGTGTGGGGGACGTGGCTCCTGATGCTATGTACACCCTGGGAGGCCTGGTTGATATGTGCCTCTGGATCTGTGTGGGGTGGGGAAGGCTGTTGCTGTAGGCAGGGGCCACGGTGGCACTGGCCACAGCCCAGCCCAAGCACAGTGCAGCCCAACCTCACCTTGCTGGGAAGAGCACAGTGTAGCCCTGGCCCCAGCCCCAGCCCCAGCAGCAGCTCACCCCGCCCTGAGCAGATCCTGGGCACCCCTCCCATGCCTCCCAGTGTGCGTGCAGTGGTAGAAGCCATCACCCCCACCCCACACCAGGCACCCCACAGCCAAGCCACTCACGGCTCTGTCCCACGCGCCACCCCAGCTGTGCAGGGCCTGCACCAGCTCCACTCCCGCTCCCTCCTCTTCCCTTGCCCCACAGACTTACCTGCTGGGGGTGTGTGTGTGTGTGTGTGTGTGTGTGTG
>NW_017728993.1:534137-534407 GCF_001723915.1 Gavialis gangeticus
GATTTATATAACTGTAAGTGTAAAGAAAATCAGCTCTCCTTTCTTAAAATTAGCTGGATGTTACTGACTTCATTGATGTCAATAAAAGTATTGCCATAGACTTCACCATGGTCAGGAATTTGACCTAGATCAGTGGCATAGGCAATTGAAGCAGAGGGCTAATGGGGCTCAGCCCCCTCCAATGTGGGGCAGTGGTAGGGCTGCGTGGCAGCTTGCCCACAGGCTTCTGGTGGCTGCAGCAGGGGTAGGGTGGGGTGGGATGGGGAGGGG
>NW_017728993.1:539407-553643 GCF_001723915.1 Gavialis gangeticus
CAGGCCCCTCAAATAATTTTTTTCTCTCTCCACCTATGATCAGTGGTTCTTAACTTTTTCGGTAACAGGACCCATTTGTAAATGTTGATGGCCATTCCCAACCCAGTAAATAGTTTAAGTAGAAAACAGCCCCCCAGCCCTGCTGTGGGCCCTCAGTCTGCTGCCCCCAGACTCCAGCCCTCCAGTGTGTGGGGCAGGGGGAGGGTGTGTGAGGCAAGGTGGGGATATGGCCTGGGGCCCAGCAGCCTGTTGCAAGCTGGATCTCTGCCAGCCTGCAAGGGAAAACCCATGATTTCCCACATTTTTCTCTGTTAAAGAAAAATCCATTTGTAAAATTCGCTGATCCATCATTGAAGTTTGTTTGCAACCCTTTCATATATTCTTGCAACCCACTTTTAGGTGGCAACACATGGGTTGAGAAATGCTGACCTAGATAACAACATCTCAGGAGACTAATCCTTTTTCTCCCACATATTACATATAATTTACATTGAATCCACCATTGTTGCTCATAATGTGTTGGAGTGAATGACAGATGGCATGAGAACAGTACCCTGAACTTTGGCTCAGGCCCCACTTCTTAAACCAAGTACTTTCAGAAATATCTGGACTATTATAGCTGTGCTTTTCCTAGGCTTCCAGCTCCTTCACCTGAAGTCCTCTGTAATCCCCAAGGATTTTGTCTCAGGATACCCGAACGTGCCTGACTATCATGAGCTCTGAAATCTTTGAAGATACTCTATGGTTACAAGACCAGAAATATGAAGGAGGACTGTATCTGCCAGAAAAGGATATGCCCACCTTGGGTACCAAATCCATAATCAGAGGATGCGCTAATGTGCCAGATGCTTAGAAATGCAAGTTGAGAGATCTTCACTTTATTTTCCTCTCCTTCATAACCTGATCCTAGGAATTGCTGATCACATGAAATCAAAATAGATGCTTGGGTACAAGGGACCCTTGCATGTTAATTTATGATAGGAAAATAAAGGAAAGCATCTCAGCACATGCTCATTCCTTAAATAGCTATAACTTCATTATTTCCCAGCTAAATTCTTTCAAATAAGGGCCAGCACACTTTCCCTTTTGAAGGAAACTATATACAACACATTACTATTTAATGTTTAACCCTTCTCTAAATGCTGACCGTCAAAATGACACTTTGCCATTCAACAGATCTGCTATCTGCTTGCATTGATACTGGCTCCCTCTCCCACCACCTTTAGTTACCCCTGAGAGCTAACAGGGCAGCTGAGCAGCCCAGGAGCCTGGAACAGGAGTCTGTTCCTTTCTGTGCCTCATCAGCAAGCTTGTTTATAATTTCCAATTAGTTACACCTGTATAATCCCAATTAAGACACTGAGGTCACACAGGAATCACTTAGACACTAATCTGTCTCGCAGATCCTTTATTAATGGTGATGAGGTGTAACAGGCAAGGAACCTAGCTTGACTTTCAGAGTCAAGCATAAGTTTATAGAGCTGCAGGTTAAAAAGCAACAACACATTTCTTCTTATTTGTGTACAGAGGCCATTTGATCTGGATGTTATTGAGACAATAAGCATTGAATCTACTTTGTAATTTTTTACAGTATATCCTATTAGAGCCACACATTAAAACAAAACTGTTTTTGAGTTACTGGAAAGAGGGGTAGCAGGATTCAAAGAAAAAAGAAAAGAAAAAGCATTTAAAGAGTGACTTTACTATGACTAAAGTTTTTTTTTTGTTTCGTGTGTGGGTAACACAAATAGAACAACAGCTCAATGGTGCTTTACATGGCTTTCCTTAAAGAGCAAGTGTGAGAAATGTCATACCACAGTGTTTCTTGGGAAAGTTATAAGTGATTTAAAATGGGGAGCTTGAATGGATGTGACTTCTCAACCATGCCTACAGCACCCTGATCACAGCACCATCACGAGGTACTCTTTGAACTTGTCAACCGCTATTTCATATGTACTTGGGTTGTTCATCAACTTTATACAGATTGCCCCTGCCCTTCCAATTGCTTCTTCCCTTTTTTCTTGGATACACATGACTAATGAAGAAGCCCACCTGATTACTTACAATGTGTAACCAAACATGTATCACTTGAACATATACAGCTAAGTACTAACGGTCAAAAAACCTGAGGCTGAATCAGTTCAATCGTCACAGGTTAGTCTAAGCCAGGGATAGGAAAAATCTGGCCAGTGGGCTGGGTCCAGCTGGCAGTAGACTCCATTTCCCAGCAGCCCCTGCCTGCGTGGCTAGGGCTGGTTTCCATGGAGGCCCCCGCAGCAGCTGTGTGTGATAGCACAGGGTCAGAGTTTCCCTGGAGTCTAGCCTTAGCAATGCTGGCAGGCAGCAGTGGCGCTAGCCTATTCCTGGTGGGGGGGGCTGTGCTGTGGGCAGGAGTGGGGTGGACTTAGCTGCTGCCACCTGTGCAGGGCAGGAAGCGATGGCACTGGGAGTGGGGGGTGGCTATAGCCTCCCCAAGCCTCATCCTAGCACTGCCCCTGCTGGCAGGGCTTGTAGCAGGGTGTGGAGCTGCGCTGAAGCTGGACTGGGATCTTGTGGCAGTGACAGCATGGTCTGGAGCTGAGGCAGAGCCACGATCGGCAGCCTGCATGCCCCGGGCAGGGGCGTGCAGGCAGTGGAGCATGGCTCTGCCTTGGCTCTGGACCACACTGTCACCATTGCAAGGAGCCAGGGCAGAGCTGTGATCTGCTGCCTGTATCTCCCTGGCTGGAGCATGCAGGCTTCAGATCATGGCTTTGTCCCAGCTCCATACCATGCTGTCACTACCACAAGATGCCAGCCTGGCTGCGGAACAACTCCACGCCGTGCCGTTTGCCCTGGCCGTGCTGCTGGGGCCAGTCTCCATTGAAACCCTGTCCCTGCACTATCACAGCATGGCTGCTGTTGGGGTCTGCATGGAAACTGGCCCCAGCCATGCGGACAGGGGCTACTGGGAAATTGAGTCCCACTGCTGGCCAGATCCTCCATTTTGCCCACCCCGTCTATTTTGCCCACGCTGTTGAACTGAGAAGCAAGTGAACATTCACTTTTCATGCTGGAAGTGCAGCCACATTCCTGTAGTGGCCCAGGCCAGAAGCCGGGAGGCACTAGAGCACACGTCCATGGTTGGCTGGAGCAGACAGCTTGGGCCAAGGCTAGCCTACCCAACCTTGAAGGGGGGTGGGGTGGGGTTGGTTGTGGGGGAGTTGCAAAGCATCCTGGGATGCTGGGGGGACTGTGAGTTAACTTGAATATGGAGGGGATCTGGGACAGAATTTCAATAAACTGATTTAACCTAAATCAGTTAAGTCTGATACTACACACTCCCAGGTTTATATTAAACCAGCTTTGGTCATTTTGAAAGCAGTTTATGTGCACTGAACTTCTGTTGTGTTACAGATTTGAATTGGTTTCTGATCGCTTATACCAGTTTATGTATAATTTGTGTCCCTAGGTGTGATGTTTGCCCTCAGCTTATTGGTGACAGTTTTAGGTGCAGTTGAGTAGTCACAAGCTCACATAGCCATATAAACAGCAAAAGTATTTCAGGAATGAAATAAAATGAAGGAAAAATCTGCTCTGTTGCTGTATGTTTGAAATTTAGTATATGTTTCAGTTTATGCAACCTTCAAAACATAGAACAAGTAACATGTCTAAATCTAAGAATAAATGCAGAAAAAATACACAAGAGATATGCAAAGTGTGAAATGGCACCTCTCTAATTATGAAGGAAAGTTTACCATTTTTAAACATAAAAGAGAGTCAATACCACTTGCAAAGAAATTTCATCTCAGATATCAAAAGCAATTCTTATAAAATGAAAGGAGATGACATTAGTGAATTGGAAGAAAGGAGATTTACTCTGATACCATCACAGAATGCAAATATGAATGGCTGCAAGGACAAGCCATCTGCCATAAATGTTAGCATCCACAAAATCTGAAAAGTGATAGGAAAAGAGAGGAAGAACATCTCCAGGAATATGCATTCAACACTTGAGTCAGTTTAACAGGGTCTGGACAACTGGATACAATTTGTTGTTCAATGGTTTTAATACTTGGTAGGGAAATGTGTAAATACTGGCACCTATTGTGGTAAGCTACTGATGGATAAAGTCTTTAAAAATAAATGGAAAATGGAATGCAGTCAGGGTGACACCATTATAGATCTATACACAATTCAGAACAAACTAAAATTGCATACACAGAGAAAATGTCCCTAAAAGCTTACTGATTAAAGTAATATGCTATATATAAGATACAGTACAAAATTGTAGATCATAGCCATGCAGCTAAAATAGATTTTGCCTTTTGCAAAATGTCATTTAGGACTGAAAGTGTCTATAGAAACTAATGAAAATTGATGTACTGACTCAGGAAAGCTATTACAATTGATTTAATTTGCAGCAACGAACATGCAAGAGGAAGCACAAAAACACAGGTTGCATGTAACAAATACATAAACAGCAAGGTGCCTAGAAATTATAACTATAATTGCTACACAGAGTTGGAAACTGAAGTTGGATATACAGCTAGACATTTGGAAAATGATACTGTTCCTGTCCAAAACTTCCAGAAACTCTGAAGATCAAGGTGTTTGAAAAGTTTCTGTGTGAAGGTAGGGCACTGTGTGTTACAGGCACATGGCTTTTCTAAGACAGAGCAAATTATAACATAGAGGAGTATAAATGTGGACATAACAATGCTCACATGATATCTATCAAAATGTTGACTGATTGAAGCAGATTTAGGGGAGTGAAGAGTACATGAAAAGAAAGAAATGAGCTAACTGGCACCAGTACATCTGATAAATAGAAAATGAAAGCAATATTGATGGTCTCAACAAAAAAAGCATAACTTGCCCATATTAAAGCTGTTGATATGAAAGAGAACAGTCAAGTGAAGAACACAAATTCTTGCCAGATAATAGTTTTCAGGACAGATAAAATTTAAACTCTCCAAACCACAACTTCCACAAATCACTGCCTTCAGGATTTCTAGCTTCACATAAACCAAAACCCCAGGTTGATAAATTTAATCATAAAAATGTAATGGGGTCATACAATGTAGCTCTGATTCTTTCAGTTTATAGGGAATCTGAATTCAGCTCCTACATTTACTTTCCATCAGAATATTTAAGTGATGCGAGTATGGCAGGTAGAACTGGTTGGAGACCCCACCAGATGCCAAATGAAGCTATTAATCAAAGGTGACACTGAGCTGGACACACTCAAGAATGCCATATGCTAGTGCTAAAAAAACAGTTTAGAACTACTAACAACTTGAAGCTCTTAGTTCAACTCTGCCTTGTTCAATAATGATTTAAAATGATCACTGTTGCTTTATATGGACATGATGTGATGACTCAGCTGAATCTAGTTCTTAATGGACACATATACACTGAGCAAAACAACTCCAATAATCAGCACTATCTTGAACCCATTTGATAGCTTTTGTGGAAAGGCCGAGGGTTCAATAAACACAGAAATATAACAGACCTCTCCCTGCTTCCAAACATGGTCCCTCTAATTTAAGCTTAAGGCACTTTGACAAGAAACTGTGGGAAAACCTTTCTAACTGCGCTGAACCTGCTCCCCAGAAGGGGGCCAGGTATACTCAGGAGAGATAACTGTCGGTCTGGCACCTTCCATCAGCATTACAGTCACTAATTTGTCTTTTCTTTCTTCTTCTTTTCTTTTTTTTTCATATGTATCTATCTCATAGAAATAGAGCTCAAATGAGAAAGCACACGAATGCTTTTGTTGCCTCAGTGGCACTTCGACCTTTGAAAGACACAGATGAAGAGAAAGGAACCCTTAAGCCTCAGATTTAGGAAATACAAGAAGAGAAACTTCAGTAATGCCGAGAGAAGGTTAATAAAGAGTTCAATGGAAACAATACTAAATTGTCTGCTGTGAAGGCCGCACATGGCTCAAGACAGCGAGACCAAGAATACCTTTTTCATAGAAAGAATAAAGCACTGGAATGAAAGAAGTTAGAAAAAGAATTAGAAGAAGCATGTAATCAATCCTGTCCTTTACAAAATCCAGTAGTTCTGTGGGTCTGCCAGATGCAAGAGTATCTTCCAGGGCAAGAGACAGGCAAAGCCTATTAAATGTGTGTTCCTTCTCCAAAGAATGGGGTCATGAAAAGATCCTTCTACCCTTAATACACTGTAGATTTAATGAAAGGCAACAGCTATTTTAAGATTTTTAAGGGGATTCTTATAACAAAGAATAGTCGCAAACGCCATCCCCATTACCACTGAGCTGCCATCCAGTCTTTCATCTGTATTGCCGAGCCAGCCCGTACGAAACTTTTTACAGATAGAGCCTTCAAATGAAGCTTAGTCACTAAAAAGATAGGTCCTACCATGCTCAGCTGCTATGGTTTAAATTATATTGATACTAAAACTGTTTCATTTTTAAAAAAAGTACCTTAATCATACTCCAGGAGCTCCTCACCACAGCAATGCAGATAAAAACAAAAATAAGTTGGTGTTCATCCCAAAGCTGGTGGCTGTTAAAACTTTAGACTTCAGTTGGTTAAGGAAAATAAAAAAGGCCAATTATTCTAGAAATGGTCTGGAAGTACCCCTCAGCAAAGGATACTGAGAATGAAAGATGTATCATCAGATCATGTCGTGGTCTCATTCAGTTTTTGTGCATGCTACATTTGATTTCAGTACTTCACAGAAATGACTGTAATCAATGTGCAAATTTGAGGTGAAATCCTGTCCCCAGTGAACTCAGTGGTAAAACTACAATTGATTTCAGTGGGGTCAAGATTTCACTTTTGGTGTTTTGCTCCATCTATGATCACAGAACAAATCCCTGGCATTCATCCACTGATCATCTCCCTGGGCTGAATGGGATTCATAACAGAGAATAGGATTTATGCTATCACTATAAAAGTTTCAAAATATAATTCACTGTCTTAGAGCCAAAAAAACTTCAAACCAAAACAACCCCCCATAAAAAACCCCATTCCATTTACTTTTGTTATCTATCAATGCAGACTGTCACCTTTCTGCAACTGTAAGCATAACTTGACAGAAGTTGCTGCATGGCATTTATATGATCTTTGAAAATAGAAACATTTTGAAAAATTTAAGATAATCTACTCCTTCAAATTTTTTCTGTAAACTAGAGATCAGCTTGAGCTGTACAGCTGTGCCTGGATGGGCTGCCCAGCATTCTGGGATCTTTGGATTAGGGGTTTTGTTCTCTCTATTATGGACATAGGAACCCACAGGGGTAGAAGCTCCACTTTCCTCAGAAAAAATGCTGCTGTTCTGTGTGCTCCTGCTTGGTACATGGAAATAAAATGGAAAGGCAACTTGCATAGGCCACAGAAGGGACCCTCCCAGGAGGTACAAAAGAACATGGGAAACAGAAGAGAGATTGAATAGAGGGTGGCAGGATAGAAAGTCAGTGGAGGGGAACACGGAAATACGGTGTTGCAGGGGAAAGGCTGACAAAGGAACGTGGACTCCAGCTCACCCTGAGAGAGGTATAAGGGAAGACAGAATAGTTTGAGGGAGGGAACGAGCCAAAAAAACAACTCACTCTCAGGAGGTAAGGATGCATTTCATATATACATAATATTAAATTCTGAATCTGAAGTTATCACAAAAAAATGACAAATCAGGGACATACTTTTTGTCCAAGCCTACCCCCTTTCCTCCCTGAAGGGTTCAAATACAAGAGGGCAGATCAAGACAATAATGTTGAAATTAATTTAAAAAGTGAGTCTCGTGTTTTGTGGCTTGATTTATAATTTCTGAACTCTTGCTATACTGCTATAACAGAAGACGAAACTTCTGTGAGAGGGGAGATAGACCCAGCTATCACTACCTCTTTTATGACTACCTCTCTTTGTCTCACTAGGCTTAAACTTGGCCTTCTTTCAGCACCACATCCCCTATTGAATCCACCTCACATATTAAAAACAGAACAGTCGCTCATGTCTTACCTGCCCTAGCCCTTTTCTTTAAACAGTCCTTCTACCGCTGGAACTGTTTGGCTGTAAGCAGTGGTGGGAACTTAAAAAAAAGGCTAATATAGAGACCCACAAAGTGATAAATATCAGAGCACTAGTCAGTATTGATGATTTCTCTTTTGCTACTAGCTCAGTCATTGCAATATGGAGTGGTTAGAGAGCCATTTCCCAAAAGAACTAGCAAAGTTGTCACAGTTACAAATGGCTACTTCTGCTGGATGACTTGAAGATGAGGTTTATAGATTGCTCCTAAAGCCTGGGACATGCAGGAGTTGACTGGTTTCAGCACAGAAAATGACATCTGAAAGGAGAAACCTGTCATAGTCTAAAGCAAGTTACAGCAAGTAGGGGAAAGAGGAAGGTGGGATGATTTTCAGCAAGAATGATGGTCTTTTTTACACTCAACTCAGTGAAAAACTAAGTGGTATGTACAACCTTGGAAGTACAATAGATCATGTTTAGCTAAAAACCATACAATTACATCAAACTGATGTTATTAAAACAACTGAGCTATAAATATAACAGAACTTATTGGCAGAACAGGGACTCTGAGGTTCAGATAAGTGGATCATGAGTCCTTTCTTTTAGTCAGATATACAAGGTTAGATCTTTGATACAGATACTTAAATTTGATTTCTATAGGCCTGTGTGTGTATTGAAATGAGAGACAATCAAGCAAATGTATGGATTTATACTAGAATTTAGCCTATAGAATGGACACAATTAAAATGTACTTCTATTAAATCAAACAATTCAAATATGAACCCAGAATATAATAAAATGAGTAGTAATTTTAGGAAAAAGATTTTTAAAAAGAAAACAGCAAACACATGGAAAAAATAAAAATGCATACCTAATTATTCAAGAGGAAAGAAATGTTATGTGAAAAGAATGGTATTCTTGGAAATGACAGTGGAAATGTAGAGGTGGAAGCTAAACAAAGGGAACAAGTAATAAAATAAATACCTGTTGTTATTTTTGTTTCTGAGATTAGGAGGTCTATAACAGAAATCAGCTCAGCAAAGACAAGAGTTTGACCAGCATATCATTTGATTTTAGTAGTAAAAGGCTAGAAAGTCTCCATGTTGCCAAGGTGTCAAGACTTGTGCACACTGTGCATCCAAGAGGAATAACAGGAGTAGGGGACAAAAACTGAAGAAGCATTAGCTGACATTTTCAAAACCTGACTTACTGCAGATGCATCTCCAAAGACTGGGAAACAGCAATGTAAGGGAGCGGTGACACACCAGGAAATTAGAGGCCAGGCAGTTCACTTCCAGTTGTAGAGAAAACATTTGAAGCTGCTTTAGAAGATCAAAAGGTGTAACATTTACTGTATTCAAAGCACAGCCTGGTTAAGAGTAGCCAACTCTGTTTCAGGTAAGGCGTATCGTGCCTCACTGACTTGCTGGAATTCTCAGAGGATTGTTCGGTCGGATAAGATGTAAGTGCAGTGAAGTGGACATCGCTTTTTGTAAAAATATGCCTTCTCTCAATTTCTACATTGAAAGATAATGTGTAAGGTGAGAAACCACTGATTATTAGTAGAAAATCTGCCTGATTGGATTCTCTAGTAAGCAACTTTTGATCCTCTGCATCATAGTGTACACATAAGACAGAGATGAGCAAATATGGCCTGTGGGCTGGATCTGGCCTGCCAGTTGATTGTGTCCCACCTATAGCTGCCTCTGTGGAACTGTGTATGGGGCCAAGCACTGCTCACTCCTGCCTGGAGCGGCCTGTACCTACCCCATGGCCCGTACCTACCCTATGGCCAGTGCACAGCTTCCCAGTGGGGCTACTTTCCATCCACTCAGTTGCCTGCAGGTGGTTGGTCAGCACACTGAGAGGGCAGAGTGGGTGGACAGTGGCCAGGAGCTGGGGCAGGAGCCACCCAGCTATAGCTTCCCCCCTGCTTGGCTGAGCATGTGGTGTCTGGCATGTGCTCCCATGCCTGCCACCACTTCCCCATGCTACCTGCTGTCTGGAGTGGCATAGCAGGGGCAGGAGGAGGAGGAGGAGCCACTGGAGGTGGGGGGAGTTGAGCAGTACCTGGACAACTGCAGCAGCTCTAGGAGCAGCCCCGCTGGGAAGCTGTATGTGTTGGCCAGGTCTTAGGCTGGAGCAGTGCTCTTGGAGGGTGAGAGCCAGGTGCAGGTGGGAGTGCAGCACAGGCTGCCCCAGGCAGAAGCAGGTGGAGCTTGGCCCCCATATGGAGTGCTGAAGGGGCAGCTGCGGGCCAGATGGTGGGATGGCAGACTGCACCTGCACTACACTACCTGCTGTATGCGGCCCCTGTCCTCCTCTCTTCCTAGTGGGAGCCTGGGACCTAGCATCCGGGCAGCCCCCCAACGCCTCTCACCCCCCACAACACACCCCACCTTCCCACACAATACATAAGAGTAAGACTTTATTTTGAACTATTATGCAATCATCTCTATGTATACTACTAAAAAACCCCATAAACAAAATTAAAGTATACTACAGTAGATGTTTGATTTTTAGTATATGATTTGATTTTTTTTAATCTATAATTGGGCTCCACAATTCAAAAAGGATGTGGAGAAGCTTGAGAGAGTCCAGAGAAGAGCCACGCGCACAATCAGAGGTCAGGAAAACAGACCTTACGACGACAGGCTGAGAGCCATGGGGCTCTTTAGCCTGGAAAAGCGCAGGCTCAGGGGTGATCTGATGGCCACCTATAAGTTTATCGGGGTGACCACCAGGATCTGGGGGAACGTTTGTTCACCAGAGCGCCCCAAGGGATGACGAGGTCGAACGGTTATAAACTACTGCAAGACCGTTTCAGGCTGGACATAAGGAAGAATTTCTTTACTGTCCGAGCCCCCAAGGTCTGGAACAGCCTGCCATCGGAGGTGGTTCAAGCACCTACATTGAACACCTTCAAGAGCAAATTGGATGCTTATCTTGCTGGGATCCTATGACCCCAGCTGACTTCCTGCCCTTCGGATGGGGGGCTGGACTTGATGATCTTCCGAGGTCCCTTCCAGCCCTAATGTCTATAAAATCTATAAAATCTATGACATTTGTTTAAAATTATATCTTTTGAAGGATTTTATATGCATGGCCCTCTATAGCTCACCAAAACTCATTCAGTGTCCTACCAGCCAATATAATTATACAACCTTAGCATAAGAGGTATAGTCAGGTGCCCAATGAATCTGCTTGTATGCAGTTTTGTGATCTTCACACCAAGACCTCCGACACATTTCACTAGGCAAGAGTATGGAGGAGTGGAGACTGCCCAAGATCTCCCATCCCTGCTTTAGATCACAGAGACAGAATTCAAAGGCCAGGCTGAGCCTGGACATTTAGTGTCTCAACGGCTGTACCTTCTGCCAGAGAGCAATAGATAAGAACTGCTGCTGACTGCATAATACCTCAGTTAGTGTGTGTTTCTGTCAAGGTGATGTCCCTTAGCTTTCCTCCAGCCAAGGAGTACCCACAAGGCAGTGGAGGCTAGGGTTTTGAGGTGCCCTATACTCACCTTATTCTGGAGGTTGCAACATTGGGGTATTTTATAGGAGCAACCCTGCCATGAGTAGCTCAACCATGTTGCCACCAGGTCCTGCAGTTCAATGCAATTTAAGGTCATACCCAGGACCACCTGATTGGATTACAAGATGTCTAAACATGGAACTTTCTCAGGCTACAGCAATGGAATGGGGATGTCACAGCATCAGCTATGCATTTGTTTTTTATACTCGACACAGGATTCCTTTACAAATGTAAAAGTGCATAGAGTTTATAAATCATGAGGTGGGAAGGATACTAAGCAATCAAAGAATATGTCCCAGAGGCCTCCTCTAATAGTGTGCATGGAAAAGCATGGGGCCAGGATCTATACTGTTACTAGATATCTGAGTCTGGGGGGTGAGTCCAAAGGGGGTACACTGCTGCAGCTGCACCCCTCTTTCAGTCAATGATACTGTGCATGCAACATCCAGGGGCTTCTTTTAAATCCCAGATTCAGGTAAGAATCCCACTCCCACTTCCCCTCCATGCCCAGTGGCACTTTCCTTTCCCTTCCCTCCCCTCTCTCCTACCCACAGCTGCCACTGGCTCCATGTGCTCTGGGGGTGGAGTGGAGGGAGACTCCAGAGCAGCTCCTACCTGCTCCAGCTGAGCTCCACAAGGAGGTAGGATCTGTTAAGTGCAGAGGCAGTGGCAGTGGCAGGAGAGTTTCTCCTCCCTGCCAGCCTGGGAGCAGGTGCCAGGGAAAGAAACCTGCCTGCTGATGCTGCTGCCACCAGGCCTGGCTCCTGTGCAGCTCAGCAACTGATGAGACCTTGCTGTGCAATAAGTATTAGTAAAAAGCTTAAATAAAATGTGTATGCTCATAAAATGTATTAAAGCTGTTGGTAACACACATTTGCACCCTAATCTCCCAATGTGATTCATGTAGGTAGGCCCACATGAATATTCAAACCAGACTACTTCATATATTTTAAGACAATGTATGGGACAAAAGGAGAAACTTACCTGTTCAAGTCACGATGTATAATTGGTTGTGTAAGATTATGAAGATACTCCATACCTTTGGCAATATCTACAGCAATGATTAATTTAGACTGCAAGTCAAGATTCCTAGGTTTAAAACAGATCATAATGCAGGTCAAAATGGAGAGAGATAAGGTAAATTTAATAAAAACCACATCATAAGGAACATATCATTCTATGAACTACGAAACAATTTGGGAGTTATGTCACCTACAGATCTGAGCTTCCTTTTTATTTGGGTTAATGTAATTTAAATAAAAAAACTCCCCAAGTAATAACAACAACTGCTAGTTTTGTGTTTAATTGTTATTTTTCCTTGTATAACAAATAATGTGGCTTAAAACAATCATTTGATCATGTACATTAATTTCAATACTTCTTATACTGAACTGGATAATGAATATTTGCATTAACAGAGTACCAATAACCTTGAGAATTATTTGTCACAGAGAGTTAAGAGAATACCTCTTCTGTTCGTGTAGTAGGGAAAAAAGTGATCCTCCAGAAATATATTGTGTAACTATAGCAAATTGACTTGGGTCATCTAAGCAAGCACCAACAAACTGGATGACACAAGGATGATTGAGTCGGCAGAGAATAGAAACTTCACGGCAAAACATGTCTACATCTGATTTGGAACAGTAGGTATTGGCTCGGTAGCTGATAATTGACAGGAGGAGAAATAAGTCAGTCAGAAGTAGCATAAAAATGATATGATATGATATGAATTTGTTGTACTTCAAAATAAGGTGCTAACATTAAATTGTAAAGTCTCTGGCAACTTACCGTTTGATTGCTACTATTTTATTTCTGCATCGCCCTTTATAGACTTTTCCAAACGACCCTAAAATGATTTAAAATAAATAAGCACAAAGATATTTTTTGTGAGCATCAAACATTTAAAATGAACACATTTACTTTCCAGTACCTGAGCCAATAATCTCATGGAACTCTATTTCAGAGAGCTGAAGATGGAAATGGGATGGTAAACCTGCACGGAGGAGAAGAACATCTGCCTTTTCTGCAAAAGAAAATTGTTATCCTATTTGTAAAATGCAGGAAAAGAAATAAAAGCACTTAACTTGACAAAAGACATTACACAGTAAGAAATGATTTTCCTACTGTAAATTGGTTGACTGGTAATCCTATTCCTCTTTGTTTAGTACCTGCCATAAAACTCAATAATAAACAAAGATTTGCAACATTACAGCTGCCTGAGGGTTTCTTGCCTTTAAAACCTTATCACTGATGAACACTGTCCCATAACCATATTTTGCATGGACCATGTGATGTTTTCAGAAAATATTTTATGTAAGGAATTAAATCCATATTCTGTATATCCAGCACTCACTACCAATGTTATGGACTTTATTCTGGATCTAATCCTCTTCTCAGTAGCATTTGGAATCTGAACTCTGATGTCCCACTAAATTCACACATCTTGCTGCTGAGCGATGTGTGTTCAAGTGAAAGTTATCCGCCTGTTTCTAAATAGAACGCTCAGACGTACATAATGACTGTATGGGAAGGTAGCTCTTGGCTACTCCACAGCTAACCTTTCAAGTAGAAAATCAAAAAGGTCTCAAAAGATGAAATATTTTAAGTACACAGATGCAGCAGAATTATTTTTCCACATTTATTTCAATGCCACAGAATTGATTGTTTTCTGGCTTTTTCCCTACCGTGATCCCACATTACAATTTTAAGAAGTCTGAGGT
>NW_017728993.1:558643-580213 GCF_001723915.1 Gavialis gangeticus
TTTCCCCACAAAGGCATCCCCAAACATTTAACAATGAACTTCACTCTAATGCTCCCACCCTTGTATCCATGTTTATTACATTTGTATTAATTTGTATTAATTACAAATGTGCCTGATGATTGGAAGAAGGCCAATGTGGGGCCTGTTTTCAAAAAAGGGAGGAAAGTAGATCCGGCAAACTACAGGCCCATCAGCCTGACCTCTATCCTGGGGAAGGTTTTGGAAAAGATTATCAAAGAGGCCATCCTATACAGGCTAGCTGATTGCGATATCCTGAGGGATACCCAGCACGTGTTTGTTGCGGGTAGGTCTTGCTTGACCAATATGATTTCATTTTACGACCAGGTGACCTATCACTTGGACAAGGGGGAAAAGATTGATGCCATATATCTTGACTTTAAAAAAGCCTTTGATCTGGTATCCCATGATCACCTCTTGGCAAAACTGGCTAACTGCAGCCTCAATCTCACCATGATCCACTGGCTGCGGAACTGGCTCCGTAGCAGGCCCCAGAGGGTGGTGGTTCATGGAAATCAATAGTCGTGGTGCCCTGTGAGCAGTGGGGTCCCTCAAGGCTCTGTCCTATGGCCTTTACTTTTTAACATCTTCATCAATGATGTAGACATTGGTGTGAGAAGTGGGCTGGCCAAGTTCACTGATGACACCAAAGCATACACATCTGAGGACAGGAGGGCAATCCAGGCAGATCTTGACAGGCTTAGGAAATGGGCAGATGAGAACCTGATGGTGTTTAACACCGAAAAATCCAAGGTTCTCCACCTGGGAGGAAAAACCTGCAGCATCCTTATAGGCCCGGAAGTGCTACACTGGCTAGCACTACAGATGAAAGGGACTTGGGGGTCATGATTGACCACAAGATGAACATGAGCCTTCAATGTGATGCTGTGGCTAGTAAAGCGAGCAAAACGCTGGCTTGCATCCATACGTGCTTCTCAAGCAAATCCCAGGATGTAATTCTCCCATTGTACTTGGCTTTGGTGAGGCTGCAGCTGGAGTACTGCATCCAGTTTTGGGCTCCACAATTCAAAAAGGATGTGGAGAAGCTTGAGAGAGTGCAGAGGAGAGCCACACACGTGATCACAGGTCAGGAAAACAGATCTTATGATAAGAGACTGAGAGCCATGGGACTCTTCAGCCTAGAAAAGCGCAGGCTCAGGGGTGATCTGGTGGCCACCTATAAGTTTATCAGGGGTGTTCACCAGGATCTGGGGAAAAATCTGTTCACCAGAGTGCCCCAAGGGATGACGAGGTCGAATGGCCACAAACTCCTCCGTGACCGTTTCAGGCTGGATATAAGGAAGAACTTCTTTATTGTCCAAGCCCCCAAGGTTTGGAATAGACTGCCGCCGGAGGTGGTTCAAGCACCGACTTTGAATGCCTTCAAGACACATTTGGATGCTTAACTTGCTGGGATCCTATGATCCCCGCTGACTTCCTGCCCCTGGGGCAGGGGGCTGGGCTCGATGATCCTCTGGGTCCCTCCCAGCCTGAATGTTTATGAAATCTATGAAATCTATGAAATTACATGTCCTGCAATTCTTCTCAGAACAAAAGAATATACTTTGAATCTTAATACACTTTGAACTTCTTGGGGAATCTATAAGCAAAAAGAAACTAACTTTAACCTAGAAAACATGTTTTTTTCTGAGTGCCAAGTGTGCTTCATCTGCAAATCCACCTAAGGTGGCAATAAATCAGGATAAATCAACTGCTTTCTAAAACTATGGCAGAGGTATACAGCTCCTGTTTGTTCATATTTTCTTGACATTTCTAGATCAGAAAGTCAGATTAAGATTAATCATGTGCAGTATGTTCAGGATGATAAACAGCTTTAGGGATGGAGTATAAAACTTGGGGTTTCCCCTTGCCATTAAAATTACCTTTAGTCATGCTTTTAATCTTCCCTAGAGGGGATGGAACAGAAACATAGGAACCATCTGAAATCAAAGAAGAGAATGAAGTTTATAGACTTTGAAGACAGTATGAACATTGATAAGAAAGCGATGCAATGTTTACTTAAAGTGTGAAGGGAATGTGAGCAGAAGAAAACATTTTTAAAATCTTGATGGGATTGTGAGTTTATACTTTTGAAAACATGAGCTCTGCATACCGGGCTAGATACTTAACTTGTGAAAATTGATATATTTCCATTGAAATCCCTTGAGCTACTCTGATTCACACCAGCAGAAGATCTAGTTCTATCTATCCAATTACGCGGTGAAGTTTCAAAGGAACTGGGGGTCAAATTTCCAAAGCGTTCACCACCCAGCAACTCCCACTGCAGCATTCACCCAGCAACTCCCACTGCAGCATCCACAGGTGCTGGCCCCTGGCTGCAGATGTGGGAGGAGCTGGGCAGGGTCAGTTTGCCCCAAGTGGCACAATTTGACCCACTCCAAAGTGCATGTTCAGGCACATGTGCTGAGACACAAATCGACAGCACAAATTTGTGCTACTGTTATTTGAGCTGCTGCAAGCACACATGCCTGCATGTGTGGATGCACCCAAGGGGTGTAGTTTATTCTCCTCAGAAAGCTGGAACTTATGCATTGTGATTCACCTACCATTATCTCTGTGAATAGTGTTCCAAAAACCATAAATAACTTTTGTGACCTTTTCCTATAGCTGATAGGAGTAAGTGTTCTTCTTCCCGTTTGTTATTTAGTTATCAAAAAACAGTATTTTTTTGTAAAAACAGAAAAAAAAGCAGTAATTAATTCTTTACATGGGGAACTTAAGCTGCTAAAGACATGCAAAATGTGAATACAAAAACATCCTTCACATCAATAATAAAAGAAGTATCAAAGGAAGGCAACACAAAGGGAATAACTAAACAAAGTATTAACTATGTAGAAAAGTATGTGTAATGATCATTAAGGAATGATCTTCATTTCTTAGCTTAGTTTTTGTTTCTAAAGTGTAGCAATGACAAGACCATTTTAAGATAAAGGGGAAGGTTTGACACTAATCAGTGATGTATGTTACCTGAAAAATTGGGATTCTTATGCTGTAATTTATCTTCATATTTAAATTTATAGTATTGGGCCAAAGCTCAGAGAAACTTCAGTGGGATTTGGTCAGATCCTTCACATATAATGTGATTAGTTTATCAAACCATACCTCCTCCAGGCTGGGAGTATTCATTACAAGGTGACTCATCCTGGGGTCTTTTATAATGCTTCAAAAGGGTCACAATGGCATCATGTCCTGACCAAAAAAAAGGAAGGGAGATGGTGATGTATAACTGACATCAATTTGCATATTCAACACAATGCTCTTTACTTATTTATTTTTACTATATTAGGATTTTATTCTAAAATAAACCATGTGTCTATTTATGAAAAAATATAGAGACAGACTCAATTTGCATTAACAGAGTACCAGTATTAGGCAACTAAGTGGTCCTTAGGCATTACATTCTGCCCAAGTCCCTGAAAAATGGTTATTGCAAAAGGTGGGTGGGTTTCCCCTGGCTGCTTTTTGTGACTTAATCTTAAGGCTAAGATGAAGGCATACTTCAAAAGTAGATATATCATGGACTTAAGCAGTTTGAAAGAGAATTGTACTTAGAGGCTTAGCTGCTTAAGTGCCACTGAGATGGGGAACTTATGGAATAAATTCTAGCCCAAAATGTTTATTGATGGTAATCAGAAATACATATTTTTGAGGAAGCACCTGCCAATAAAAATAATCAGTTTGTGACATGTCTTGACCCCGGATGTGGTCAGGAGCACCTTTGAGACACTCCTGCAGTACACTCATGCTTTCAAGGGAGTCCTTTAGCTCCAAACCCCTCTCTGCTCTCTGCTGCTTGACCCCTGTGAACAGACTGCTGCTCTAAATGCCACCTTTCTGCCCTACGCTATACCCATCTCGCTCAGGTGAGATGGGTAGCTCTTAGCAGAGGGAGATTCTGTCAGCTAAAAGAATCATACCCTCATTCAGTTGCACATTCAGAAAAGATGGACCTCACCCCTTGCTGGAAAAAAGCCTGCATGGTCAAAGCTCCAAAATCCCAATTAACACTGGCAATAAGAAGATAGCAAAAAGATTTATTACAAAAATAAAAAAAGCATAGAAATCAGCATATATTGAGACAGACAGAGATATAAGAATAAACAAACAAAAGAAAATATCAGAAAAATAACCTGTTTGTACCTTGTATCTTAAATCCAAGACTACTTCCTACCCAGTTCAACAGGTTAGAAAGCAGTTTCTGGCTCTGACTTCTCTGCCAGGACCTCCTCCAATTTCTCCTGCCAACCTGCTTTACTCAGGCTGAGGGACTCCAGTGTTTCCCTAGGCCTGGGGAAACTGAAGACCCCCTTACGCTTTCCAGGCAAAACTTAAGTACAGTTTCTTATCTGTCCATTCACATGTGTCATCTATTGGATGGGGGGGAGGCACACGAAGTGTATAACTTCCTGCCCAGATCATAAATCTTTCCTAATCTAATTAAGATCAGGAGAATGTTTGCCTCCTTTTAGACATGAGGACTAGGAATCAAATATCCTAATAATACTCTCTCACTTTAGTTTCGGGCTCTGAGAAATGTCCTTCTCCCAACCGTCTGAATAGTCAGGTGTTATTCTTACAGTCCCCCTTTTAAAATATAAATTCCTCATTTGTCTAGAAGAGCCTGGTTTCTGTGCCTCAGAGTAGGTCCTTAAGGAAGATGAGTAAACAACTCATATCAAATGCTAATTTTTAGCTATTACTGTTCTTCAGCCTTTAGGCCTTGAACTTCTCTTAGGTGCCAAAGAAACTCATTCTTTATCACTTGAAAGGCATCATCGTATTGCAAACCCTGGCCCTATTATAACATATAAAATACATTTAATATTAAATAGCACAGTGCATATAAACATCAGGATAAGGACAAATACAGCTTGATACTGTCTATCTGTAGAGACTAAACATGGCATCTCTGCCAAGCAAATTCAAGAAAATATTCATGACACCCCATAAGACCCCCAGACCAGAGTGGGGTTTGTGACACAGATAATTTTCACCCTGAGAATAACTTTTATTAACAGCAATGGGGAAAATGTAAGTCTGAAAATACAGCTGTTCATGCCAACTCAGCAGACCAACACACTCTGTCTTCTTGTTGTGGACAGTTACAAATATTATCATCACTATTCTGTATGCACAGACTAGCTACTATAGCATGTAATCAGTGTCCTAGATATTTTGGAGTATATGAAAAGGTTGTTTTGGGGTCCCATTCTGCTCACTCTGATCCCCCAGAGCTCCAGATTTGAGGTCTCTCATCACATCTTCCACTTTGCTAACAGCATATTGTGGAAGGCTCTTTTAAATGTGGAATTCTTAAGTCCTTTGAGGCTATGCTGCTGGTTAATTGGATGCATTTTCAAAATAAATAGTGTCTTTATGTTTTCAAATCCCCACGCCTTTTCTCACTTTTCCTAGCCCCATGGAAAAAGAATAGAAAATAACAGCACTTTTATTATGAGGTTTTGCACTTCTGGTTCAGCTCTACGTAGTGGTTTGTCAGAGCCAGCAGCCAGTGCTCCTGTTTACCTCTGACAAACATGAGAGCACAGAAAAAAAAAGATGCTTTTGCAATGATATTGCGATGCAGTGATCACACACCAAATGCTACCTATCATTTCAACAGTTCTTTTGGCTCTATTTGCTTGGAGCTGTTTTAATTTCCTGCCAGCTCAGTGGCAAAATTTGTTGGCATTTTCTTAGGGATATTCTTCATCAAGAGCCTAATGAGTGCAAGCATTCTGGCTCATGATAAGCAGAAACCTGCCAGGAAAATGCCAGTAAGCTCACAAGTGATGAAAGGCTTGTTCGCTCGACTTCCTAAGTCCTGCAAACAGTTCACAGCAGCCCTCACAGAATCCATTCTATAATTCTTTCATCATAGAAATACTGCATCTACTGTGATGATTCATGGGATTTAATTTGTGAAACGAAATAAAATTGCATTTGCACAAAACTGGCTGCTAATTTAATACAGTACGAGAAGCTGAAAGATTTCTATTTGTATCCAATGCTCCCTAAGCAAAGCTATTGGAAACTGATTAATTGAGAGAATCTACAATTTATTGATGATTTAGTGCAACTTGTATCTTCAGCTACTGGATTTTTTCTGGAATTTTCTGTGATTACACCGAGTGATTGACTATCTCCAAGGATTTAGTCTTCATTTAATATCTGGGTCTTACTGTTACAAAAAGGTGGCAACAGATCATTATTAACACTGTAAAAAGAGTAACTAAACGCTCAGCATCTAGCTGAAACAGGACAATAATAAGTCAATGAGATAATGACGATCCATGCCACATTAAACACACGAGAGCTATTGTGATGTGTTTAATACAAACTGTCCGGACTTCTGTGTAAGAGGATGGCAAGCAGGAACACCTTGCAGAGAGATGCCTGGAGAGTTGTTTTGCTGACTCATCCTGTTGTCAGGTGCTGTTCTGCTGACTCACCAACTCCGGTGGATAGCTGTTCCAACCAGTGAATATAAAACTGCTTTGGGGTCTCATGAAAATAGAGAAATGTAAGGAAAATGGTGGGATCCTGTAGATAGAAACCCTAGACACCAGCCAGCTCAGAAGAAATTTAGACTGTTTTCTGCTTCTTTGTTATATAAAAAGCGAAACTTCTTTGACTGACTAGGAAAAAAAACCACAGAATATAAATCTGACATATTACTCAGACAATTCTGTGAGACGTACAGGACAGGACAGCTGGAACCACAAAAAACAGCCCTGAATTTATGCAGGAACACAAGTGTAATGCGTAGCTCCTTGCAATGTCTCCTCAGGTTGTGAAAAAAAAACCTTCATCCAAATAATATAGGTAGAAATTGCCTTTTCTGAACTCTGAAAAATGAAGTTTTTATTTTAGCAGCACATAACAACTCTTACAGAAGCTGAGTTTGTGTTGAATCAAAGTAAGGTTTAACAGCCTCAAATATTTGAAGGAATAAATCCCAGGCATGGTTTTCAGCAACTTGATGTCAGAGGCTGGAATACAGTTGTGGGCGTTCCCAATCCACAGGTGCTGAGGGGTCAGTGTGTACTATTATCTTCTACCGTAATAGTCCTTTGTATTTGCAACAGAAATGAGGAAATTGAAATACCTTTCTCATAAGCCCACATCAAACAGGTTTGCTCATCTTTTTCTCCACTAGACCTGCTAGGATCACAGGCTACCAGATTCATATCAGCTCCATTATCCAGTAAAAACTGTACTAGACGAATGTGACCGTGGTAGCAAGCACAGTGCAATCCTAGAACATTAGAGGGGGGAAAAGAATAGTCAGTGTGGTAAGTACAATTGTTACAACAACATAATAGGACTTGTAGCAATAGCTATGAAGCCTGAATTGATTTCCTTGATAATGGAATATATTATCAGGCGAATGATTACAGCACTGTAAGAAAAGAAAATATTATGCTATAAGAGCCAATCTATTGCTTGCCATACAGGACATGTTAGCACTTATTCCACTGCCTGCAAATCACTACGATAAATATAGGTTAGCAATTTTATTTGATATAAATACAAAAAGAAAGGGATTTTTTGCCTTTAATAAACAAAAGGGAGATACACATTCTGGTGAGAATTCATGTATATTGTTCTAGTGTGAGCAGATCTCTTCTCTTCTTGACTCCCTGCATTAATTTATCATCAGTTTCCCCCTCCTCACTTTCCAAGCACTTTTCAGCTCCTCATGTCTATATTTCTGTCCCCACTTCCTTCTGCACACCCACCCATAAGCCTCTCAGAACTGAGGTTTTCATCTCCTTATGCCACTCTTTGCATCTTTTCTCATGTCACCATGCTTAGCAAGAACAGCCCAATTATACATAATTCAAGTGCATTCTGAAATTGCTTCTATTACATTCCAGTTATAAAGGATGCTTGTTATTTGTTTATTGTATTGTTACTGTTCAGTTTAAGATGCGAGCCTTTCAAGTGCTTGATACCCTCAGCCACCTCTCTGTGTCACTGGGAGTTACAGATTCAAGTACTTTTGCAAATCTGGGCCTAAGTATTTAGAAGCCTAGCCATAAGCAGTGACAGAAGTAGGGTAAATTATGCTGGATTCTGTGCTTTTCTTACTGGACTGCTAGTGATACCCAAGTTAGCTGCATCACAACTACACTACACAGTAGCAGGGGCAACGCATAGGCAGTGTATGCAGATGCATGTGCACTCCCTGCACATGGTGGAGCACCCCATGCAAAAAGGCACTGCTGACACTATCGGTGGCACCTGTGGGTGGTCGCCACTTGCCACCCTAGCATCTTCAGGTGGTCCACGATTGCCCCTGGCAGCCGCTGCCGGTGATGCCTGCAGGTGGTCACCGAACCCTGGTTGGTGCTCGCCACCCCACCCTGCCACCAACGGTACCGGTGGTGTCTGTGGGAGCTCCCTGCTCACTGTCACATGGCTCCCACCGCTGCCACTGGGCTCCCGCCACTGCCAGTGCAGCCGTGCCCCCCCCCCCAGCCGCTGGGGGCATGCACTGTTCATGCACAGCAGTGTAGACATATTTAGGAGTGCTCAAATCTCACTGAATTCAACAGGAAACTGAGCATCTGACTCCTATTAACTCCTCTTGAAATCTCAACCTAGACATTTTGGGCTTGGGAACTTCTCTGTTAAGAACATCTAATGCATAAATATTAAGGATCATGATCATACCTGTATGCCCATCTCTTCCTTGATGATTGATACTTATAACATTCTGATCGAGAAGAAATTTTACAAGTTCTATGTTCTTACCATAGGTACAAGCACTGCAAAAGTAACACAGAAAGTGAATTCACCAGTTCCTATAACACGCAAAATGGATTACCCAATGATTTCAAGGGAGTTACCTTGACATTAAATTGGTGTAACAGAATGGAGGATCTTAATTTAAGTGCAAATGCAGGGTTAATACACAACATAAATATGTACTTTTCCACCCTTTTGGAAAAATCCATATTATTATTCCCCTTGAGCTCCACACTATTGGGTCACATGCTGTGGGGGCAGCCCCTGGGATCCCACTTCCTCTTCCCACTGCATGGACACTACCAGTGGCAGCATCTGCACTCTGCCTAGGCTACATTGGCGATGTGCATCCATCCTGTGGTGTGGGCAGCATCAGTGGTATGTGAACCCCTTCTGGGTCCTCCCTCACCATACAGCTATGGAAGAGGTGGCCACAGGTGCTACCAGTTTATCCCAGGATATCCCTGTTTTATGTCTTCATAGAAGTGTGGTGAAATCTTTGGAACAATTTTTTACATGAATTTTGACCTGCCAACTTATTCTTGTCTATATATCTATGATAATGTCTATGTAGCTAGAAGATCTAGAATGTCTAGGAGTCAGAGGGATTCTAGGCTTGGGGACCATGTTCAGATTCACTTAGGAGAAAGACAAAGACAGAAAAAAGAAATAATTAATCCAGATGTAATGAACTTGTTGATATTTTAACATTTGTCCTCTCTCCTATATGACCTCTTCGGCTATAGTTCTCCACTGTCGTTATAGCAACACTAGACTCTTGTCCTTGTCTCTGTTGCATATGTGAGCCTAGCATTCATACCTTGCCTGAAATCTTGGTCTCAGTCAGGCTGCGGTAGAGGTTTTTGCATGAATCTATAAGCAGAATTCAATGTTGTACCTGTGAAAAGCTGTTTCACTGAATATATTTTCCTTAGTCAGGCTTTCTGTTCCTGACAGATGAATTATTTCCTTGACAACTTCAAATTTTCCATTGTAACAAGCACTGAAGACAAAGTCAGAAAAGTGTTAGTAATGGAATTATTAACACTCTTAATACTGCCAATGTAAAACAATGCTTATTTCCACTACTCACAGGTGTAATGGTGTATCCCCGTAAATATTAACTACATGGGGCTGAACTTCAAAATTGCTTTGGAGCAGGAACTTGACTATTTCATGGTGTCCAAATCGACAGCAGAAGTGAAGAGGTACATGATCTTCATTGTCCTGTGCATTTGCTGTCATTTTGAATAAAAGAGAGAGGAAACAAGAGGTTTACAGTCAGTCCAGTTTTTTTTTAATCGTGTGCTTGTGCATATAAATGAAATCCCAGCAAAGTTAACTGGTAAGCATATCTGGGCTTGATTCCTTATAGTGGAAGCCAATGGGACCTTTTCCACTGACTTGAACAGATACAGGATCAGGCCCTACAACCTTCATAATAAATCATCGAAGCCATTTTCTTGTAATCATTCAGAATGTAATTAGGTTTGCAACACGAGATTTCTGGCATGTTTTGATGGCATTTTCAACAAAGAAAAGTAGGAGGTATTAATGAGCCAATGACCCTTGGAAAGTGGTATTACTGTCAGTGTATTAACAATATGAAGCAAAACTCTGATCCAAAGTTACTATGCATAGGAAAACAACCCTCTGGGTAATCTCAAATAAATGGAGCAAAATTCATTCATTAAAAAAATGGGAAGAAAAATCCTTCAACGCTGTTCCCTGGAGTGGAAAATTCAGTTACTTTTAAAGAATATATTAGCCTCATTAAGTACTAGGAACTGGCCAAGAGAACAAAGGGTAGTTGCAGAAAACCCCCAAAAACATGAATACAGGAGATACAAGGAAAGATATATTATAGTAAAAACATTAATAAACATTCGTGACCCTCCTCCTCAAGATTTTCAGAAGAGATTACAAGAAAGCCTGTAGTAAATGATTCTCAGTCAGGGTGCTATGGGACCCTGTGTGGTCCTGGCCTGCCATTAGATTTTGTATGGGTGCTGCACAACGCTAGCATTGTTATGTATGCAAACATCTACACATGATTCATAAGATAAACCCAGAGATTTCAAATAGGAAACTAGAGTGTCAAAAACATTCTGACCTGTTGGGGGCTTTCTGAGTTCTCTGCAACAGAATAAATGCTCTATTATTTTTCTGTAACCAAAACATGAGTAAAAGCCATAAGATGGCATTTTCCTAGGCGGTGTCTTGAGTGTAAGGAGGGTGCCCTTGATCACTGCGGTAATAGATCACTATGGAATAATCTATATGTATAGCTGAAATTTCCACTTAATCCTCTGAGTCAGCAAGTGTTTTATGTTATGAAGGTTTCCATACATTCTTGTTTCAGAGCCCATCTAAAGAACCCATTGGCTGTGTACAGGTCTAAGAATTCTTTGAATTCTACTAAAATTTTGTCTTTAATGATATTTTGTGGCAGTGAGATACATGGGTGAGTTAGTTATACAATGTACCTAGTAAGTCCTTCTACCAGTATGAAGCTTGTGTTTTTAAATTCCAGTGACTATCTCCTTGTCGTCTTCTTCTAAGAAAGGGTAAAAGAAAGAAACACAGACCTTTCTGTGTATTATTTTGTGTACCTCTAATATATAACCTTTATATTTTTATTACAGTGTGCTGCCAGAGGCTGATTCATTCTGAAGTGGAATGAAGAAGAGGAAATAAATGTTGAAGTTCATTCTACATTTTCTGTTTAAAAGACTTGCTGTTTGATAAGGTAATAGAATAGCTGGAAAGCCAGAGGTACTTTACTGATTCCAAACCATCAGAAAGTATAGCATAAAGAGTTAAGGAGCACAGTTTCCCACCCCCCATTTATTCACATTGGGGAATGATGATGAAAATATACATGAAGACTTGCTGAGGAAAGAGATATAACCCCTCCCATTGCTTTTAAAAACGATGATAACCCTTTCATTTGCAAAAAGAATGTAACAGGAAAAACCCAGAAAAGAAGTAAGAAAGCCTTTGTAGAAGAACTATAAGAACAAGTAGAGCACTCGGCTGTGACATCAGTAAGGAAGATTATAACAGAGAACTTCTGGTATGAGAATCTTGGAGTTGGGATTTTAAATTTTTACAAAATCATAAGAAATATTTGAGCTATCCCTGGAAGAGATGCTGCTCAGTGCTTAGTGCTGCTTGCACAGCAGACTCCAATCATAAAGGCGTTATCCAGCAAGAAAGCGGTAGAAGCTTAGTACAAAAACAAGCAAAGAAATTCCTAAATGGGACACTTGAAGCACCATAAAAATTACCTGTAAGACTATCTAGATACTTGGAAAGGTGAGACAATTTCCAGCCGTCAGAATCATAAGAAAGGACAAAGGGAGCATGTTTGCCAAAGGAAATGGCCCACACAAGACAGCAATATCTGTTTGCAGGAGTCTGTGTTCCAGGATGGTACTGATGTACTGTTAATCTTCATATGAGACAGTTTAAAAATGACTTAATTGGCAGGGTTGAATATAACTTAAATAGATACATTTCAGGGTATAAGCTGCAACTTTGGATGGTGTTGACGGGGAAAGATACATTTATTGTGATCATTCAAAGTTGATAGAAGCTATAAAAGCAAAGAATCCATATTTTAAATCATTATGGGAGGAGTGTCCAAGATACAGTCTGCAGGCTTGATCCTACTCACGGAGCCCCATCAGCTGAACCCCAGTGCTGCCCCTGGGTTTTGAATTGACCTACACACCACGTGCAGTGTGTGCAAGACCAGCCCAGTGCCCAGGGCTTGGGACGTGAGCTGCACGTGGCACCCACTTTGCCCTGTCCAGAACTGCACTGCACATAGTGCTGCACCTGCCAGTCTGGAACTGAGCCGCGCATGGTACCTGCTGTGGCTGGTCCAGGACCTGCACTGCGTGCAATGCCAGCTGTTTGATGTCTTGGATGTGATATGTTTTGAGGGGAAGGGAAGGGCAATGGGCCCATGGAGCTGATCTAGCCAATGGAGCTACTCTTAACCCATTCATCCAGCCTGTGTAGCAGTACCAAGCCACTCATCCAGTCTGTAGGGCCAAATGACTTTGACACACCTGCATTATGACTTTAAACACTAAATAATCTGCTAGAGCAAAATATGAAGCACACTCTATATGTGTTTCATAGAATGTAGAATAAAAGAGAATGAGACTATCTGTAGATAGAAAAGGGACATCCTTGTCTCATAGTTATTGATGATTTTTTACAGATTCTACTTCTTACTAGACAAAACAGATGATAGATTTTCATTTTCACCTAAGATTGAAACTAATCAAGTTTATTATCCAGGCAAATAACACCGATGATTCATCCAGGTCTAAAACTTGTTGCTAAGTATTATTTTCTGTTAGAAATTGTCATTGAAAAAATGATGTGAAAAATATGAGTATTTGTATGGTCATTCTTTAAATCTATAGCAGGACGAGAGATAGAAGGAGGTGAGAAAGTTGCAGACACAACTTACTGCAAAAGTGAATGAGAAAATGTTACTTTGGAATAACACTGTTTTTATTTAAAAAAATAAACTTACCGGTTGCTTGCTAGAAAAAAATAAAGCAGTTTTGTGATTTATCATTGTCACATAAAAGTATTGATTTGCATGAATAGTAGTACTGATTAAACCCTACTCACATGAATAAGGATGTCTCATATGAGGAAGTATTCCTGGACTCTAGAAATCAGGGAGATGTCTTTTATCCTAGTTGCAAAGTATTTTCTTCTATCGTACAGTTTTATTTGGATTTTATGAAATAGCTGAACTCACTTAGAAATAAGGAAGAATAAGTAAGAATTGTTATGGGGTGAATAATGCTAATCTAATAGTAAAAGACTAAGAAGCTAGAGAGCAGGAAGAAAAAGAGATAAAAATGAGATTTGTCATGACAAATCGATCCCAGCAACTGGATATTCTCAAAATTCAATACATTTCAAGTGCTATCAGTTCATAATGGCAAATTAAACTTAAGCTTGTATTATGGGTCTAAAAATGAATTGAGTTTAAAATAATTTGATAAAAATATACTACTATAATATTTCCAGAAAAAATGTTTTATTTATCTGGTCATTCAAGCAAATGCTCCCTTTTGAAAGTGTTCACATTCAGATGAGAAGTGTTCATATTGCAACAGTGCTCATACTGCTTTGCTCAAACCTAAACTAATCATGGGATTAACATCTGGAGAGAGTGAGCTGGATTTTTTGTTTGTAGATTGTAATATAAAATGTGTTTATAATATAAAATATATCAACATGATTTCTACTTCTTTGTGACAAGGATGAAGCTAAACTCGTGTTTAAATTAATCCTTGATGGATCTGAATGAATTCAAGTCAGCAGAACCTGATGAGCTTCATCCCGGTGTACTGAAGAAACTGGCACAGGAGATCACTGAGCCCTTGGCATTAATAGTTAGAAACTTATAGAGGAGAGATGAGATACCAGAGAACTGTAAAAGGGCCAGCATAGTGTCCCTCTTTAAAAAAGGCAAACAACAGGATCGGGGGAACTACAGATTAGTTAGCCTCACCTTGATATCCAGGAAGTTATATCTTAATGAATTCAATGTGCAATCATCTGGAGAAAGAACAGTCAGTATGAGTTTGGTAAAGATTTGGCAAAAATCTTGCCAAACAAACTTCATCTTCTTTGACAAGATAACTAGTTGGGTGGATGCATGGAATAGATGAAGGGAATCTGTGGATACAGTGAATCCCAATTTCAGCAAGGCTTTTGACAAAGTCCCACATGACCTTCTTATAAACAAATTGGAGAACTGTGGGCCAAAGTTACTACAGATTTCCCTCATTTTATGCAGGTTCCATATGCCCAAATTTACTTGTATGAGATGACACATTTTATACCAAAAATTTTTCATATGCAAGGTAAATTCACTCTTATGTGACCAGCATGATGGAAGCCTGCAGTCAGTTGCTTTGTGCGGTGCATTGAGGGAGTGACACCATAGACCAGGGAGCAGCACCATGTGCTGCCCCCCCAAACAACACCAGTCCCTCACTCGCCCCTAACCCCCAGGGGCTGGTGCTATGGAGGAGCTGGGCACAGGGCTGTCCCTGGGCCAGGGTCTTCATAGTGGCATCACCCTCATGCCACCCCTTCTGTGCAGTGCTGGCAGTGGGGAGGTGTCTTTGTGGGCACAGCACTGGTGGGCAGTGCAGGCTGCAGCAGAGACCTGTGGCCAGGGTCAGACTCGCCCCCCAGCTCCCTCCTCAACCCCCACCCCTGTGCTAGTGCCCCATGTGAGGGGCAGCATGAGGGCAGCACTATTGTGAAACCCCTTGCCAAGGGACACGCCTGTACCTGGCTCCTCCATAGTGCCAATCCCTGCAGCCCAGCCTGGTCCAGCCCTGTCAGCATGGTGCCCTGGGAGCTGGGAGCCTTGAAGCCACCTGGCAGCAATGTTGTACTGTTTGCTGTTGGTGAGCACCAAAATGGTCTTGTAAAAGTGGTAGAAATGGGTCTGGGGGAGGTTGAGTTCTTAGAACATATCCCTATTTGTTACATTGTAAATTGGGTTCCCTTTATGTGAATTCAAGTTATGTGCCATTTTCCAGGAACACATGTACAGCATAAAACAAAGGAAACCTGTATAAGATGGATAGACAATTGACTCAATAGCCTAAAGCAAATGGTAAGTATAAATGGATTTTTGATGGAATCACAGGAAGTTTCAAATGGAGTTCCACAAGGGTCTGTCCTCGGTTGTTCAACATGTTTGTTAACGATTTGGATGCTGGAATAGAGAACTTCTTGAGCAAATTTGCAAATGACATGAAATTGGGATGGACTGCAAATACATGAGGATTAAGTACAGACACTCAAAAAGCCCGAGGCTGAATTGATTCAGTTTTTGCAGGTTAGTCTAAGCTGTGCAGTTTAAATTGACACAGAAATGAACAGACATTTATTCAGGAAATGCAGCCACATATCTGCAGTGGCTCAGGCCAGAAGTCATGGAGTGTTAGAGCAGGGACCTCTGAGTGTGTGTTCACTTTCTCTTCCTGTTGCCCCCAAGGTCTCTGGGATTTGCAGTCAAGAATCACAGCAGCAGGACTCTGCAGGATGACTCATCACTTCTTCCTGCTCCTAGGTGCCTCTGGGATTTGTAGTCCACAGTCCCAGCAGTAAGTCTGAGCAGGGGAAGTGGTGTTTAACTCACCCTGCCCCCTCCTGGCCCCAGACCCCAGCTGGGGTTTGCTGGGCAGGGGGGGAAGTATCCTCTCTGTAGACTGGGCTGAATCCCCAACTGGGCTTGCCCCCCACTTTGTCAGCCAGCCCTCACTGCTCAAGATGGAGAACAGAGGGGTGGGACCTGCCCCGCTCTCTGGAGCAGACAGCACAGCCCAGCCCAGCCCAGCCCAGCCCAGCCCAACCCAGTTCTGGAAAGCATGCTGGGATGCTGGGGGACTGTGATTTAACTTGAACCAGGAAGGGGTCTAGGACAGAAGTTTCATAAACCGGTTTGATCTAAATCAGTTAAGTCTGATACCACATTCAACCAGGTTTATCTTAAACCAGTTTCAGCCATTTTGAAACTAGCTTATGTGCACTCAATTTGTGTTCTATTACAGGTTTAAACCAGTTTCTCATCACTTAAACCAGTTTCTGTGTAACATCTGTCCCTAGCCTTACAGGTTTAAACCAGTTTCTGATCGCTTAAACTGGTTTATGTATAACTTCTATCCCTAGTCTGGAGGACAAGAAGGCAATTTGGAAGGATCTTGACAGACTGGAAACTTGGAAAGGAGCTAACAGGAAGAAGTTCAGTGCTGACAAATGCAAGGTGTTACACCTTGGGAAGAATAATCAGAAACACAAATACAAATGGATGACAACTGGCTGGATGGCAGGATTATGGAAAAGGATCTAGGACTCAATACGAGTCTGCAGTGTGATACAGCTGCACAAAATATGAGTGAGGTTTTGGGATTCATCAATAGGAACATAAAGTACAAGACTCAAGAGGTGATAGTGCCCCTTTACTCAGCAGTGGTGTAGGCCTCATCCAAAGTATTGTGTACAGTTTGGGGCTCCATATTTTTAAAAGATAATGAGAAATTAGAGATGGTTCAGAGACAGTTAATAAAAATGATAAGGCAAGGCATATGAGGAGAGGTTGAAGGAAATAGACATGTTCAGCTTATGGGAAAGGCATATAAGAAGGGTAATGATAGCAGCCTTCAAATATCTGAAAGGATGCCATAAAGATGAAAGAGAATGTCTTTTCCCTCTAGTTGCAGAGAGCAGGATGCAGACCAATGGCTTGAAGTTGCAGCAAAGTCAAATTAGTTTGGATATCAGGAAAAACTTCTTCATTGTTATAACAGTGAGGCAATGGAACCGATTGCCTGTCAAATCTCCATCACTGGAGCGTTCAAGATGAGGCTGGATAAGCATTGGTCAGGGATGATCTAGGAGTAGCTATGCCTGTGGTATACTATGGATATATCTCATGCTTCTGGGCCTTTCTGTTTGCCACATAGGGCAGGGAAAGAGTTTATTTTTTCTCCTGTTGCTACATGTTTTTTCCTTTTGGATCTTCCTCAGAAGCAAGGACTGTTGGCTGCACTCAAGACTGGGGATTTTGAAGGGGGTGTACAGTGTTCCTGCTGGGACTAAAAGCCTAAGGTTCCTGATTGGAAGGTCTTGCCCCTCTGCTTGGGGTCAGACTAATTGCTACATTTGGGATCAGGAAGGTATTCTACCCCAAGGTCAGATTGGCACGGACTGTGGGGGCTTTTGCTTTCTTCTGTAGTGGGGGGAGTGGCTCTCTTCCTTGGATCTCCCTGATGTCTACAACAGCCTTTGCAGCAGTAGGATATTGGCAACTATTGACCCCTTGCTTTACCTCTGACAGATTAGGATGCTATGCTTTGTGGTTGTGTGACAGGGTTGCCAGTTGTTGTAGTAGGTTAGACAAGGAGTTTTTTGTGATTCTTTAGATATAGATGACCCTGGCTCAGGCAAAAGGTTGAACTAGATGGCCTTCTGATGTCCCTCTAGCTGTACTTTTCTATGATTCTATAAATGACTTTGGTGCTACCTGTATTTTGCAAATGTTAGTAAAGTTTGACAACACTTTGGCCTTTTCAGTGTGATTCAGTGAACATTGATTTTCTTTGTCTGTTTCAGTGGCCTGAGAAATGAGATTTAAATAACCAAACAATAAAAATATATTCAACAGACTGGGTCACTTCCATGAAACAGATCGCTGAATTACAAAAGATGTTTGCAAAATTACCTTATTTTATTTTATATTATAAATTATTTTCATTCTTAATTGTTGATGAGTTATTCCTCTGTTACCATAGTAAGATCAAGATTCCAAAATGTCCCATTGTGTGTGTAAAACATTTCAGCTTCCATTTTCCTTGCTTTTTCCAATGAAGAATATATAATTTTCAAATCAATAATCTGGAATGGATCCTAATTTCCTCTTTTCTGGAATAAATTAGCTCACTGAGAATAAACCTCTTTCTTCCTGAAATGGTGAGTGAACATCTCTTCTCTTTTCCCCTTTTATTATAATTATATTGGTTCACTGCACACATATCAAGACTTAAATATCAAGAGCTCATTGTTGAAAAAAAATACTTACAAATCTGAGTCACGCTGTTTCCCCATTTTTAATGAGTGAGTAGGAGGTGTGTAATGTATTCATGACTCAGAGAGAATATGTTAAATTTATGCTGTCAGAACCTAGCAAGTAGGAGGCATGTGGGTGCAGACAGTTACAGTGCCACCAGCAGAACAGGCCTGTGATACTGTGGAAACAAAGAACACGAATGATGCTAATTTTGGCAGCACGGAGCCCAGAAGAGCGCACAGAAAACCTGAGTCCTGAGTGGAACGATTGAAGAAAAATGACATATAGTCATTGCATTCTGGGCTGTGTGATATTAAACAAGGGGCAATACTTTTCTGAATTGGGGCCAGACATTATGGGTTTGAGAATACAGCACATATACATGCAAAACTCCCATAATGAAAACTCGATCAGTCTGCAGTCAAATTAGCTGAAAGGCTCTTGCTGTCTTCCATAAGGACTACATGAGGCCTGAACTGAGTATGGGCTGCAGGAGTTTTACATGATTTACATACACGGTTACATGGGATCCTTTTTAGCCTTTCTCTGTAATGATCTATTGTTTTTAATTCATGAATAGCTGTGCACATTCACAGGCATTAAAAATAAAAAGGATGCTATGTTGGGAGGATACAGCTGAGCAATTTTGATAACTTTTGTTCTTTTCATAGTGTGTCTGACTCTGGCAGTAAACATCAGTTATTTCAGGGATATTTTTTTCCAGGTTTGCTTTTAATTAAGTCTCTCAAGATCAAATAGAAATTGTCTCTTTAGGCAAACTCCTGACCCCACTGAAATCACTGGGAAGTTTGCCATTGGCTTCAGGAGGTGAATATTTCAGTCTATGTGTTCTGACTGTTAGTGGCCATGGACAGGTGTTCGTTTCTAGTAGTAAGAATTTCAGAGAAGAAAAATGGCCTGGGATCTGGAGCATACACGTGTTCTAGCCCCGTAATGAACTCTCTAGGCAGGGGGCACTAGACGGCTGCTCCCTCACCCTTAGGGGAGCACACTACTTGAAAGCCTGCCCTCCTCCCTGCCTGAGAAGAGGGCAGGCTATTAATAGGCAGCCTCTGTTTTCAAAATTGCAGTGTATGCAGGCACATGGGATGATTTAATGCTGGAGGTGTGGGGAAGTGCAGCTGGGAAGAGCCTCTCTGACCCAGTTCTTGACTTTCTGGCTTTTAAATGACCATGATGGGCAGGTTGGGTGGCACATATTCCCAAATGGGCAGGTTTTGTGTCGCACATCAAAATTTTAAGTCTGCAGGGCCAGGGACACCTCCCTACCCTGTCAGCCTTTAAATCACCCTGCAGAGAAAATCTCCTCCTCCCACTCCCCAATCAGCTGATTGGCCAGAAGGGTACTAGGGACTTTCCCTGCTGGGGCCCACAGGGACAAGGCAAGCTATCAGGAAGCCAGGGCTCTCCCTCCCTCTCTTTTAAAGGGAGGGAGAGAGAGCAGAGGATTGTGGGATACTGGGTGTCCATCCTCCACACCCAAGATAAGTGGAGAACTGTACAGGAAGAGAGAGATCTGTCTTGTAGGAATCAATCTCAGTTTCTTGTGGAGGAGCCAGTTCTCTTCTGCAAGAAAGCACTTCAATGGCTGTACAGCTTTTTGTGCTGGAGAAAGGATTTCTTCATGGTACAAATGTAATGCCTGTTTATGGCCAGTGTGTTAACAGCAGTAAGAAAAAAGTCAAGAGTTATATTAAACTAAACAATGTTACAGATTCTTTGTTGTCACTTTTTCAAAAATCACCTTTGTCTAGTTCTTTCTAATTGCCTAATAAATGTAATATAAGGCTGCATCAATTTTGCGTACAGGAACCTCAGGATTAATACTTTTCCCATCATTTTTTAGTTTCTAAAATCTGCATTTTATAATTACTAATTAATTTTTCCCTGGTGCGCATGCATATGTTTGGGTGTGCGTGCATGCATGTGTATGCCTCTACTGTACAAGTATTACTAAAACAGGTGGGGAGCAGTAATGGTACATCCTCCCAATGAGTTTCAAAACCATGTAATAAACTGCAGAGTTATTATATAAATCAAGGGTCAGCAACCTATGGCCCACAGGCCAGACCTAGCCTGTGCACCTGGAGCATTCAGCAGCAGAAAGCTGTAACAGCAGTCACTTTCCCATGCTGCTATGGGGAGAAGCAGTAGTGGTGGCTGAGTCGTAGCACCTAACTGCCTACCTGCCTCTGACTCAAACTGGGATAGTCCAGCCCACAGACTAAAAAGGTTGCCAACTACTGCTATAAATTATATTTATTGTGTATTTTTACTATCTCTGCTGCATTTTACTCACCAGTCCATCTCTGTTTAACTTCATTCAACATACCAAACTTGGAACAGCTTCAAACAGTCACCAGTTAATAAGAGGAAAAAATCAGAACACTGGAAAAAAGTGCTTATTCCTTACTCCCTTTTCTAAAATTATACAGGGGTAAGGTCCAGGACAGAGGATATTCAGATAACAGGATTAAGATCCAATATCCCACAGATTTAGGAGAGGAAGGTATGCATTTGGCAAGGTTAGAATCTCCTTTTCCAATAAGACACTCACCACTTGTTTCCAAGACAGGCAAATCCCAGGACGCTACAGCAATTTCATGAAGAGCTACTTAAGTTACTGTATTTCCTCACATACAACACACCCCCTTTCCTCCAAGATCAGCCCCCCCAAAACTGGGATGTACGTATTAAATGGGGAAACTTATTTTCTATCCAGTGCTGGAAGCACATAGATTTAATTCCTAGTCTACAGCGTCACCACTGTGGTATTACTGTTCAGCAGGGATCCAGGTTTTTCGTTCCACACAGGAAAATGGGAAAAAACATGGATTTTCCCACTTGACCAAGAAAAATGCAGATCTTTCATTTTAACAGAGAAATAAGTGGATTTTCCACATTTGCAAGGAACTCTCTGCAGGCTGGCAGAGTTCCAGCCTGCAAGGGGCTGGGGGGAGTGGAAGAAGGGCGGTCAGGCAGGGGCACCATGTGGATGTGGGGACATACACACGTACATGGCTGCTAGGCAGCCTGGAAAGCAGCTTCTGCACGTAAGTCTGGTGGGGGGGAGGGGGGATTGAGGCCCCCATAGGGACGAAGGGAGGGAGGGAGGGAGAGAGGGAGTG
>NW_017728993.1:580377-581167 GCF_001723915.1 Gavialis gangeticus
GAGGCTGGGGCTGGGATTGGGGCCCAGGGCCAGAATGCATGGCTGCAGGGGCCTGGCAGGGAGTGGGATGGAGCCATGGGCAGCTCATCGGGGGCTGGGGAGGGAGGGGGTTCTCCCTGTTGCTACATGCACTCTTGTGGGGGGTGGAGCAGGGGGCATGTGCCCACCAGATTTGTGTGCAGGGCAGGGGTGGGCTGCCCACTGCATGCTCAGGCTCCTTGTCCTGCTGCCCTCCACCCAGGGCCTCTGTGGCCCACCAGGTGGAACTCGGCATGGCAGGGCAGAGCAGGACCAGGCAGAGAAGAAGCTCCTTGCCACTGCGAGCCCTGTGCTACCCTGGTGAGACACCCTGTGCCCACCCAGCAGCAGCAGGGGCAGCAGTGGTGGTGATGGTGGTGGTATGCAGTAGCCACCATCTCCTGCAGCCAGCCTCTGGGGCTTGGGCATTGCTGAGGGGGCATAGAGCTGTGGATCCAGGTCCCTGAACCCATACCCCTGTGGGCCCCCTCTGGCAGGGATGGTGGGCATGAGGGGCTCTGGGTGGGGAGTGAGTGGCACCAGCAATGCTGGGGGACTGTAGGTGGGGAGTGAGGAACTTGGACCTGCATCCTGGTGAGCGAAGGGGGCAGGGGGAGCTCTCATTTTCTATGCTAAAAAACCCAAAAGCAAATACTAGGATTTATAGATACTTAGAATGTGTTTTATTTTACCACTGGTAGGCTTCCAAATTGTAAATATATTAATAAAACATTATGTTCAATTGATGCCTATATATATATATATATATATA
>NW_017728993.1:581299-588357 GCF_001723915.1 Gavialis gangeticus
ATATATATATATATATATATATATATATATATGAGTGTGTGTGTGTGTGTTTAATTTTAATCGCTTATTTTGGTTTTTTTAATCAGATAATTTGTGGAATTTTTATCAGAGATTTTGTGATTTTTAAAGAGAGAAAACCAGGATACTGGCTGTTCAGGTAACTAAGGGAGTCAGTTGACTTAATGACTCATTGTTTGTTACTCTACAGGTGTTAACAATTATCCCCCTTTTTTAATGATCTTGATGTTCCACTAATTAAGCTAACCTTTCTTAGACCAGTTTTACTATGTGCTAGTTGTTTCTGGTCTATTTCACAGCTCTTTTAGCTTTTTAGCAGAGACACTTTATCTCTTTTCAAAATGATAGATCCACCCATGGAGACCAGTATTAAAGAACAGTTAGGAATTCAGCTTTAGTTAAAGAGGAAAGGAAGGGTGAGTCAGCTGATGATTAGGCTCTATCCCTCCTCTATGCAACCATAACTCTGAAGAAAAAAAAAATCTTCATTTTGCTTTTCAAAAACAACATGCGTATTATACTCCAGGGCATGTTGTAAGCTAGGAAACATGGCATTTTAGAGATATTCGAAATGTATAAACTTACAGTTCTCCCTTTCCTGCAAGTCCTGTATAGACTTACTGGATTTCCTCCTTTCCTATTAAATTATGCTTCACCCAGGAGCTCAGTTCAGGGTATGACGAAAAAGGTCTATAAGCCACTTTGGGGCCTGCTGTGTTCTGACCCTTAAGGCTGCTCTAACTTATGTCTGCCCGCAATAGTCACGTCCTAGGAGCAGTTCCAGAGCCAACAATCGTTGGCACACTGCATCACTCTCCCTAGGCAATCTTTCCCCTCTGATCATGTTCTCAGCATGCAGGTTTTGAGGTGACCTGCTGCAGTCATTCTCCTGGCTCTGCACTGTACCGGGAATCCATTTAAACAGCAGATATTACCTGAATATAATGATTGGTACCATTTATATTGCTAAAGTAACTACAATAAAACTTGGCACATGGTAACTACAGAATGTGTCTTCAAAGATGAAAGGATAACTCCCCTCTAAATCCAATATTTTATTTGTGAAATCTTCAGTATTTATGTAATTTATGTTGGTATAGAAGCACATAACAATTTTATTGGCAGTAGCTTATGATGACCCCAATCCCTAATTTACACATCCTCAACTTGTAAAAAATGCAAAAAATTAATATTGATAAATGTTTTGCCCTTCCTCCACTCATATATTACACACACACACCCTCTCTTAAATTGAAATTCCAGCTCTAGTTCTCTTCAGAAACTCTGTGATATTTATTACTTGAAATTATGTACCATATAATTTAGACTTAACTCTTTTATTAGTGGTTTTCATTGTAGATATTTAATATCCCGCATTTGAATTGCTTTGATTGTTGACATAGGTCACATGGTTTGCTTCTTTTTTCTGGTTGGATGAGCATAACGCTAGAAACAGGTTGGCAGTGTCAATTATTGTGATTATGAATTTTGAATTTATTTTCTGCCAATAGTCTCCATCAGTCATTTACATCTCACTGTTCCTATGAATATTTCTGGCAATAAATTCACTCTATAGCTTTTTTCATGAAAAACAAACACAAACAGCATGTAAACATAGAAAAAGCAAATTTAGAAAGCAAAAAAATATTCCCAGAGATATTTTTTTGCCACAGCTGTCCAATGCCAAAACAAAAACATGTGCAAAATACCAGAACAGAACTGCATCACAGTCAGCTGGGGACTTGACACTACGTATCAAATGTAAATGTACCACTGTAATTTAAAAACCTTTCCTTACCATCTGCCTTGCTTCCCTCTTCCATCAAGAGCTTTGTAATATTAAGAAACCCTTTGGCAGAAGCTAAATGGAGTGGCCTGTCTCCAACTTCCCCAGTTGCATTCACATCGGCACCAAACTTCAGCAAGAGGCGTGTTACCTAAATATTTCATATATGTGAATTAGAAAATCCAATTTAAAAAACGTTTAAATGAAACCCAGAAGGATACTGTCTATTGTCTTTCTTAACACCTTGGAAGGGAAGCTGTGTTTTTTTATTTAAAACCAGACTATGTATACTTAAATAGTGTATAGTCATGAGAAACATTATAACATCCATTTGTAAGTTGCATGTCTATAAAATATTGCATTGCACAGTAGCAGGTTTCAGTTCATTTTCTAAGATGACATGGCTAGCAAGGGATAGGGAACAAGACACACTTATTTGTTTATCTGACCTAGTCAGCATAATAAAGTAAATGTTCTTAAAGTCCATAAATTAGATATGTCACAGACTTAGTTTCCTTTCTGAAGGTAGAGTCCCTTATCACAAAAGCACCATATGCATTTTAGCATAATTTCAGAAGACTGTGACTATTTGTTCAAAAGTGGTTCATAGCAAATAAGCAAACTAATCTCTCAGCCCAATATGTAAAGAGTGTCTTAACATTACTGCAAGATGAGGTGAACATATGAAAAAGAAAGATCTCAGGAATGAATGCACTGTGCACATCCTTACTGCTACTGAACCATAGAAGTAAAGCGTTTTCAATCATCTGTGCTTTTGGACTCTGTCCTTTCAAAGGCTTTTTCCGGGAATGACTCTCCAGTGCACTCTAAATAACACATCAATAAAATGAGAAATATACTCTACCTGCAGGTCATGCTTTGAAACCAAAAATGTCCCAGCATATGCTTCTTTCCAGAAAAAGAAAGGCATGGGGATGAATTCACACAAGGCAAAAGAGATACAAGGCCACTTCTAAGCTTTAGGGTTTGCCACAGTGCAAATGTATATATTTCCCTCCAAGCTACACACCCACACTACAAAAACAACTGGAAATGAGATTACAAGGGTTTTATTTTAACTCATGTAGTGATTTTTTTAACTTCATTACCTTTGTGAATCAGGCAGGCAGGATTGTTGCATCTATCACATACTGGGTAAAACCATGGCTTCACTGAAGCTAATAGGAGTTTTCCTACTAATTTCATTCATCAATTCCAAAATCAATCAGTTATTTTGTTATGGTAGAACATGTATACTCCTTTCCTTAGAAATATTTAAGCTGGTATACCTAAAGGTTAAGTGGGAGATCCATGGGACAGAATGGGTAATATGTGTCATATGAAATATATCCCCAGGTTAAAAACCTTTTATAGTTTTGAGTAAAACTCTCTGTGATGAATAACAATTAATTTCAAGAGGTCTTTTGTGGGGTATTAACTTTGGCTGGAGGTTCTCACAGTCAGTACTTAAAACATGAATAGTAAAATTCTTATGGGCTTTCAAACTGCTGAAAATGCCAGAGATTATTCAAAGGCATAACTTAAGTATGTGAAGCCCACGGAATGCTATTTTATAGTGAAACCCTTTTGAATGTGGCAGACAAGTGACAATAGACCTACATATGGCTCATTGTGTGGCTGCACTGGCTCAGTTTTTTCAAATTCTGCCCATTTAGATACCTGCTCATGTCCATAGTATGCTGCAATGTGTAATGGGGTGAAGAAAACCGCATCTTGAACATTAACAAAAGCTCCATGCTGCAAGAGAATATCAACAGCCTGGAAGAAAAAGAAAGAAAAGATTCCGATTAGAAGTTCTGGATGTTGTTACCTTATAAAATAAAATTTTGTAACATTACAGCTAGAAAAAACAAGCCATAAAGGTCGAGAACTGCAAACAACTGATAAAAGTGATTAACTTACAGTACTTTAACTGAACACTGAATGTCACTAATGCCCTATAAATAAGCCTGGAAACACATTTGCCAGTAAAAAACCGGATTTGAGAGGCAAAGAAATGACTGACTGGAGTATTTCAGAACAGCCTTTAATTTTCTTTTAAGTTTTATGAACAAACAGCAATAAACACATCACAGTTTTTACAGTAAATAAAACAAAAATGAAAGACCCCATTTAATTTAAATGCACACAGGTAAATCCACAAGTGCAATTCCCCCTGGGTGTAAAGCTTTTTTGTATTTTAGCAGACAATAGCCCTGGGACTTCAATAACTAACCCAAAGTGTTCTCTTTCAAATTTCCACTTTCCTAGTTATTCAGAAGGCCAATGCTTTAGTTGAACAGCTATCAATTATGAAACATTGACCATCTGAATAACTGTCAAAATGGAAGTTTGAATGAAACCACTTTGGATAATTTATTGAAGCTTAAGCACTGCTATTTTGTCAAAGTACAATGGAAGTCTTTATACCTAGCAAGGGGTTTGTGCCACAGCTTACTTCTGTAATTCCGCATACCACTTTCAGGATTACTCTTGTTTTTTGTATGCAGAAGATGTATTGATCATGAAAGGTGGTGGACTGCAAATTATCCATGACATGGGAAGCAGCAGGTTAAACATCCTCATGTCCATCCTGCTTTCTATGGTTACCTGAAGGGAGCTCCACCCTGAGCGAGCGTGATTTTAGTGGCTATTTCACTTCTTCACCTCCAAATTGAAATTGCCAATGCTGCTCTAATTAGTGCGAGCTGGGATGAATGTTTTGTGATGGGCATTTGTGGGAACCAGTAACGGAACTGGGATCACCAGCTCATTTTACTTCCGCAACAAAGAGGCCTGTCATTTGAATCAGTGTCATTCATGAGTCTGAAGGAACTAAGGCCTGTTACATTAGTGTTTGGGGATTACTTCTTTAGATAATTTAAATTGAAAAATATTTGTCAGTGTGATTCATTGAGTAGTTTTTCTTCAAGCTGCCTTGCATAATACTTTTCCCCTTACTTTTAATTCTTCCTTTCTAAGATTGACAGTAGGCCTCCCCCAGGGCCAGTGTTCAAGGGACCAAACTTTCCAAGTCCCAAACCTATTCGAATCTCATCAACTTTGATCGGATATGAAAGTGTTAAGTACCTCATAGGACTGCACCCAACCACTGCAAGGACCAGATGGTCCTGAACAGAAGAAAATCTGAATCTACAAGTCTCAGAAGGGGAGGCATGACAAACAAGGTGGGGAGGGAACACTGGAAGTGCTGACCTTGTTTTTTTCACATTTTATTACACATGCTGTGAAAATCAGGCCAAGGGAACATTGGGAATAGCTAGCAATACTTCTGTAGGTAAGACAGTTCTTCTGCCATAAACTCAAGGAGGCAAAGAGACAGATTGGTGACAGATAACAATGCAGAGGCAACTGTTCCCTTTACTGCCTCTGGCAGATCCTCTGAGATCCTCATAGAACTGGCTGGATTCATTCCTTTATGGTCTAAATCCACTGGCTTCAATGGAACTTTATCTCTTCATCTCAGTTCAAGATCAACTTAGTGCTTAAGTTAAGTATATGGTTCTGATACTTTATCTATGTATCAAACAAAGACGAGATATAAAAGACAAGAAATACCACTTGTTTTTTAAATTGTTGGCGTCATGTACAAAAGGATGGTGGAACACAATAGGGAGATTCAGAACGATTAGGTGAGAAGTTAATTCATGTAGTGTAAAGGCCGATGTACTCTTTGGCTTAATGGCCTGTTTGTTTTTAAATGACTCATTTTCAACTAGACATGTATACACAAAGTCCTATTAGAAAATAAAGCTGTAGCAGTGAAGAAAAGAGATACGCCTGTCCTGTTCACAGCTTCCACACAAGAGAAGTGTGAAAGTTATTTGTATCGGTTTCATTTTAATTTAGATTTGCAAATGCTAGCTTATGTTTTCAGAAGAAACCGCAGATAATAGAAAAGGCACAAAAACAGAGCTCTGATTACCTCCACACTTCATGGGGGTCTGAATCTAACTTCAGCTCCGGTACAGAATTTTGATAAAATCTCTATCTCTGCGATTAACTTGTTGGGTTTCAAACTCCAGAGCTTTCACTCTACCTCTATCAGTAACTGGAATAGTGGATGAATTTAGAAATATTTTCCAGGAGGTAGAAATAGCATCAGTGCCATCTGTCAGAGGCATAGCAGGAAGATGCTCAGGGCAGCAAGGGCTGCTGCCATACTAATTGCAACAGCACTATCAGGTGGCAGTTATTTTTGTGTCCCCCAGTAAAGGTGGCCTGGAGCTGCTGCCCTGGTTATCTCCCTCCCCCATGCCCCCTCCCCTCCCCAGTTATGCTACTGCCACCTGTTTTGTGCTCTACTGCTAAAAAAAATGTGGGAGTTATGTGACATTATCTCCATTAAACTAATAAATGAGAAAGGGCAGTGGGGATGGGGATCAACGGTATTGTTGAATTTACAGACAACAATCTTTTTAAGCAAGCAGAAAAACACAGAAAGTTTTTAATCACTCATAGGAGATGTAAGCAGTAGGGTTTTCTGGAGTGATCTATAAGGATAAGCTTCCAATTCAAAAAGAGCTTTAGATGGGAAGACAGTTTTAAAACCTCGTACAAAGAGTAGAGAGAAGCCTTTCTTTAGGAAGCAAGGCACCATCAATGAAGGTGTGCACCTCACACTGCAGGAAGTTTTCCTGCAGAGTTCATGCAGACACCAGTTCCCACACATTTCCTTTGACATTGTGCTGGTCAGTTGCTATGAAAAGCAAACCTTAGGTATTTTGCATGCCCAGCATCACAGGGCAGATGTAAAACCCTGAGCCTCAACCTCTTAATGTCTCAGTTTTACCATCTATTAACAAGGGGAAACAATGATGCTTACCCACTATTATGAAGAACTTTGAAACTGCTGCATTAAGAGCATTATGTAAGGAATAACCAATGATTTATAATTAACCAAAATTGCACAAGCATATCATTCCCACAAGAATTTGTCTCTATCTGAACCACATCAAGAATTAGGCCCTTTTTAATTTTAGATTTGAGCCAGGAGAAAAAACCTAAATATTAAGATCTACGTCTTTGCAGCCTCCTATTAAATCAAAGTCAGATTTGAGATTCCAGTTTTACCTCCATTTCTAGTTTAAATCTATCTAGCTCATAGCAACATCTTTCTTTTCATCATATATTTACTTACCATCCTCCATGTCTTCTTCTGTGTTGTTGTGTCCATCTGCCATCGCTACATTCCCATTGATGACAGGATTTTGGGTAATTCTTGGTGGATCAT
>NW_017728993.1:593357-599901 GCF_001723915.1 Gavialis gangeticus
CCAGCTAAGAAAACTTATTGACATCAGCACATATTATTGCCCGTTTTTTTCTGCTGAAGCCCTAATTTATTAAATAAGGCTGACTCCTGGTGTGCCCTTTCCACTCTGGGGAGCAGCTATTCAGTACAACTCATTCCTTCCTGCATAACCAATTTTTAATCTACAACAAGACTTCTCCTGTTACCACATTGTATTTTCTCTTAAGGGTCTTACATAAAAGGCATTACCAACAGCTTTTTTAAATTTTTCAAGTAAATTATGTCCCCTTCAAACAGAGACTATTAATTAAGGTGCTTTTTGAAGGTTAAGAGGAGTCAACAATTGAAATACAAGACAGACTACACACAGATTTTGTCTCTTGGACAAGGGCAAAAGATAAGAATTCTCCTAACAAAATTAAATCAATGATTATTGACTTTCTAGCAGGTAAAATTAAAATGAGAAAGACATTTTCAACAATTAAGCCATATGCACCAGCATTAGCCTCTGTATATCCCTATGTTAACATATCTAAAGAATCTGCTATGGTTTTCAGGTCTTCATTATTAATTAAGCCATTAAAACCAAAATATGATGAGTACTGAGTACTGGCCTAATTCTCTCCAATTTAGCACACAGATATAATCACTCATGTCCAGTGAAGATTCTTTGCAGAAAACAGGCATGCCTTTTAACTCTTTGTTGGTTTGCAAGAATTTTAGAATTAATCATGATCAAATGGGGCAAAAATGTTTAGAGATATTTCCAAATATTTATGACAGATGCAAGAGACTATTAAAGGAATTATCTTACTAAGGAAGAAGAAATGTTTTAACATATTGATTCTTGTTAGACGTAAAAACAAAAGACAGAACTGAGTTAAGCTTTTGGTAAATCTATTACCTATTGGAATAGCAAAGATTAATAGAATTAGACTGAGGATGAAATCAATAACAAAAGATGCTGGTATCGATGTCTTGAAATATACCGCTCTTCCCACAAGAATGTTTTCTGCTTATAAAGGCAAGTAGCTAAAGGAGCAAGATTTTTGGGTGTATCTCTGAGTACTGTATGCAAAATCGTTTAAGTGCTTTTGTGAAACATTATTAGAAGACAATTGTTCTGGGCAAATACAGTGGCATTAATAGAGTAAAACTGTTTCTTTTTCATGTATCTCGATTGTGTTACATTATACCAGTCAGTTGGCTTCACAGTTTGGACTGCAAGGACAAGAAGAAAAGGTTAATCAAGTTAGTTCAGTGGAAGCTCCCTCACAAGGACAAAAATACAATGCAGTTGTGTTAACTGATTAGATTATAGCCATTTTGGCTACATGCCCAAGACAGAGGACCTGAGAGCAGCTTTGGGGCATGTGCCCAGGACCCTTCTAAGTTGTTTATGTTGCCAAATTATTAGGTATGAGTCAAGTCCAAGTGCATGGATGGGGTTTACTTCTCACAGATGGCCCTCAGTCAGCAGGGAGGCAATATAGAGATGTTCTACATCTTGCTGAAAGTCCATGGGACTCGGGCATCTAATGTCTACCAAAGCGATTAGCCTTAGTAGGAGTTAGGTGCTTATATACCTTTAAAGATCTGGGCCTAAGTACCTAAAAGCACCTATACGTATGTCAGACACCTACTCCAACATGTTCTAATTAGAATGCATTGGATCAGACTCAATTAATCAAAGTTGAATGAGCTTTAGTTAAAGCACTCCTGCCACCATTTTGAACACGGGATGCTGAATATATGAGACACTGCAGGCATCTAATTAGAGCCGCTCTAATTAAAGTGCCCCCCACCCACCCCAGCACACATGTAAAGACACTCCAAGTGACTTTAGATAATGGGAGTTTGCTCTGATATCACTTATGCAGCTTTGAATATTTTAGCCTTAAGCTACAACTCATCATCCATCGAGGTACCAGTACACCAAGTCACACAGCTTTAAATGTGTTCATGTTTCTGTATGAATATGAAGGGGGTATTACAATCATGTTAAACTAGCTTAACTAGGCTAATCCAATTACAAATAAAACTTCCCCCATATAGACAGACATTTGATCTTGACCTCTGATCACATTATTTTGCTGTATTTGATCAAAATTTGAGCAAGCGAGTGAAGTCTAAGTTAAAAGGTTTGCTTATGTGAGACTCCAAGGGACCATATCCAAACCATACCAACCATATCACTGGCTACAGTTGGACATAATCAGAGTGTGGCAGGGCACTGTGTATGCCTGTCACTTTAAGGCCCTGGAGCTGGCAGCCGCCAGGTGCCTAATGAGGGCAGCCATTTTAGGTTCAGGGCTGCCCATATAAACAGGCCAGTTCAGATGCAAGGGGCCAGGAAACAACACTGCCTGGCCAGAGGGCTGCTGAGTTTCATCTGGAGGTAAGGAAGGAGCTGTAGGGGATGGTAGGAGGCTCCTGGTCCTGGGTACGACCTAAAACTACACCCAGGAAATGCCAGGCCAGTGATCACCCCAGTGAAAGGTGGGTCAGGGCACCTTAACCCCTATCCCCCACCACCAGATGGGTTACCCCTTTGTGTGGAGGGCCCAGAGGGTGGACCCCTAGAGAGAGTGAAGGACTAGAGACTCAGTACTGATCAAGAAAATACCCTCGACTGGCCCATGCTGGGGCCAGGACCAGACTGGTCAAAAGGGCCAGGGGCCCACCACAAGGGACGCCTGAGAGCCAAGGGCCAGGGGTTCTGACTGGCCTGGTGGTGGGCCAGGGTTGGTAGCCAAAGGTCCCAGGGGACCACACCCAAGAGGGGAAAATGGCTTCAGGGAGCTACATAGCTTATATTAAGGTGGATGGGGCCACATGATGAGAGGACTCTAGGTTGGGGTTCAATCAGAAGGATTCTGGGGCCCAGCGTGGGGCCGGTGATGACAGAAATACCTAGATGCCATCTGTGAGGCTTGGGCTGTGGTGTAGGGGAAGAATGGAGCTGCAGATAGTGCCCCCTGGCATTGGGCCAGAAAATGGGCTGCTTCCCACTTAATTAACACCTTTATTAATTAATTAAGATCAAGGCGTGGTGGGCGAGAAAGCGGGTGGTTGGCCGAAGAACAGGTGGGCGGGCCACGCGGAGATCGGTCCCGGGCAGGGCCCTGGTCACACAGAGAATAACAGAATTGGTCTGATGTTCATTTTTTGCATATTGATTTTGGGCTATATGGATTTGTGCAGCAGTTGCTTGACATATGGATCTCAGCAGTCGTGTGACATATCAGTTTTTTTTGTGCACAACATCCTGTGGAGATCCATTATGAAGATCTAAGACATGACAGAAATTACTTACATCTGTGATAGTATCTTAGCTATTCAGACCATATGAGAATGAAAATGAATTATTTCTATCTGATTTTAGTTCAATGTTTTTCCATAGTCCAGCCAGGACTATGAATAGACAAAGCAGTTCAGAAAATCTATATAACTTAACTCTGTTATTCCAGAGGCCAGATCATAGCAGTTGGTTGCTCACCCATGTCAAAACTTTCAATTATAGTCTACAAGAGGAGAAAGCAGATGGAAACGATGGTCTGAAAGCTTTTGAAGTTGGAACAGGCAATGGTGCAAAAACCATAAAATGAAGATGATGATAATGACAAAAGGTTATAAAAAAAAAAATCAGCCTAATTCATAGAAACAAATCAGCCTAATTCATAACTGTACCTTACTACAGAGAAGGAGATACAATCTTTCTCCTGGACTTCGAAAGAGCTTCTTTACTCAAATCATTCTGTGGATTGGTCAATACCTACAAAATAGCTTCTGAATTCCAACCTCATGAATTCTAATGCTGCCAGGCCGAGAAGATAAATTCTGGAGAAGACCTAGAACCTGGTTTATCATTGACCTCCAAAAGATATAGCCATCACATCACCAGCTACTGTTGGGCTTAGGTGAAAAACAAAGTAATTTTGCATGGATACATGTAAGTGAAAAGGGAGCATAAGGCTTATCCCGACTCAATTAGCATTCTATGATGAGTTTTGCTCAGATGTAAATGACTACAAAACACTTCAGATAAGTTGCAGGGCTCTGACGTTCCAAGACCTTAGAATTCACATGATTCGATTTTCCAGATAGCCATGGTACGCACGGATACTTAAAAAAATCCTTCAAAGCAGACCTTTCCATCTCATGGAATATTGTAAAAGAAAAGCAGCCTATTGGATGATGAGGAAAGGAAGCTGAACCTATTTGAGATTGTGCGCCAGAGGAGAGATGGAGTTTAGAGAAAAATAAGTACCTGGCACATGTAGGCAAAACAGGGGTTCTAAATTGAAGCAGTGGGTTTTTTAAAACACCGCTTCAATTTAGGGCCCTTTAAACCCCTGAGTTGTGCACTCACCCCGCTGATGTATTTGCCTCTTTGGCAGCGGGGAGGGGAGGACCAGCTGCCGGAGGGCAGGGTGCCTGGGCTGTGGTGGGGGGCTGGTGCTTCCTTCTGCAGCAGCAGCGCGCCACCCCCGCTCTCCCCAGGCGGCACCTGCCTGCAGGCACCTGGCTGAGGCAGTCCTGGGGGGCACTGCAGCTGCAGAAGGAAGCACTGGGCCCCTGCACAGCTAAGGCAGGCAGGCTCCAGGGGGGGGGGGAAAAATCAGTCTCGCTGCTTTTCTTGGGCGAAGCCTGCCTTCCCGTGCTGCTGCCAGGCTGCCTGCAGGGCTTCCTGTACAGCCCCTGAGTGGCGCAGAGCCCGGTGCTTCAGTCCACGGCTGTAGAGGAAGCAAATTAAAACTCCTCAGAGGAGCCATTTAAGGCGCATTACGCTGCCAAATTTCCTACAGAGGCTGTAATTAATGCACAATACGATGCCAACACGTGCAAACACCAACACCATTTAGCATTTAGCCCGCTTTAAAGTGTTGTGCACACATGCCCCTTGTTTCGTCTACACACAGCCTTAGAAGATAGAAGGATTGGCAGAGAAGGTAGGAAAAGAAGAGAAATAAGGACTTTGACATAATTAGATAAAGTTCAGGTAAATATGTGAGTTTTTTAAGGCTTCTCTAATCTTTGGTGCTTCATCCATCATTAGTGATAAAAGTCACTCTAGTGCAAACTAGTAATGAGCAATACTCCGTTGTAAAATAAGACTTCCAAACGAAAATGTATATACTATGTAGCAAAGATGTAATTTTGTGACAAAATCCCTTGTATTCCAACAGCTCCTGCTGCAAGGAAAGAAATGTAACTGTAGATGGGGCAAAATCAGTAGTGTTTATCTACTCTACTGGAGCCTCAGCTTAGTTCACAAACCCACACGTAATGATACCTGCAAATTCCAACTTTATTTTATAAAACGAAATAGGCAACAATATTCGTATTTCAGCATGGTAATACTGGGTTGCACAGAAGTTCATATTAAGTGAATGTATTATTTATTCAGCAGTGACTTCTCTGGGCATTTAATGTTTTTAAACTATCAGGCTTAGGAATAGATCCTTTAAGCTTCAATGGCAAAGTGTATATATTGGATTTGGTTTCCAGGTTCTATTCTAATTTTTCTCTAATTTGGTGTTCTTCCTGCTAAGGACTTCAGTCCAGGGACTGGGCTTTAAAACGTTCATTGATAGATAAAACAAACTAACAAACTATTTTCGCTAAGGTAGACAAGTATAACAGTAAATCAGGAACAGATTGAATATTTATGCACCAGACTGGCTCAACTGAGTTAGAACATCTAATTTACAGGAATGGCCTTCAATCTCCCAGCTTTATTGCAGGGATTAGCATCGTGGTTTGAGGTGTGTGATTGTGCCAAGGCCCCAAACCAGCCCTGCAGGACGGAGAGCTAAACGTAGCTTCTCCAGGTTCTCTTTGCCTGGCTGTGATTTGTAGGCAGCATCTTTTACACAGCAATGGAAAAGTCAAGGAATATTTGAAGAGGGTAGTGTGTGTGTTTCTTTTTATTTCCTTAAGTGAATAAATAATGTTTTTTGTATTTTATTAAAACTAGGGGGATATGTCAAAAATTCTATTTTCCCTTTCTTTCTGTCTGACTTATATTTTATTGTAATTTCAGAGGGGTTTTTTTACTGTTCTATGTATCCATGAATATTAATGAAATTCCGTGCAAAAGAAGCTATTTAACCTAGCAGAAGAGACTCTCAGCAGACTGACAATTTTAGAGTTATATTAAAAAAAGGGGGGTGAGGGGGGGAGAGAAAAAGCTGGAATTTGAACTATTGTTCCAAACCAGCAGCTGAACCAGATGAGATATATGAAGTACCACTCTCTCTGTGGAGAATTTTTCTGGCAAAAATCAGATCATTACTACAGCAGAAAATAATCATACTTTTCTAAACTGCACAGAACTATGGCTTCCTCATCAACTTAATAGCCTTATTCTTGTAAGATGCTAAATGTCTTTAGTTTTCATTGACTGAAGCCAGAACTTAGGACACTTTACTCAGCCCACAACAAGCACTCTCATACTTCCAGGAACAGGCCTAGAAGTTTTAAAAACTAGGTTAAGTAAGTTAAAAAAAAATGTATTTCCTGCTAATCTCATTTTTTCATTATAATACTCTAATCTGAAGCAC
>NW_017728993.1:600085-601647 GCF_001723915.1 Gavialis gangeticus
TTTTTTTTTTTTTGGTGTTCTGGTACATACCCTATAAGCTATTTACTTTACAAGACTTTTCAGGTTTGTGATGCAAAACACAATACTGTATTATATAAATTCTTCCCCTCCCCTTTACCTCTTCATCTTGCAGGAAGCACTATTTTGGGAAGCACACTGAAGAACTTAAAATTTACTCTGGTAATTTTTAGGGGAAAATGTAGGTAGAAATAAAAATACAAAACAATAGAAATAAGGAAAACCACGGAGGTACCAAATGCCAAAATTCCAACATGTGAATGGTAATCTGCAAAACTCTAATCTGCTAGAACATAGAATGGTTACATCAGATTAAACTAATAGAGAGACAATAAATTAGAGCCTACCTTGAACCAGATGAATTGAAAAAACATAGACAAATGGATCAACGATTTCTTGTTTCTTTAAGTAATTAAAAATGCTGTATGTAAATGACCTGTCAGGGAAAATAAAGATCTGCAATTCCTATATTAATTTGTCTACTTATCCAGAAAACAGAAGGTATTAGTATACTTCATTATTCATTTGCCTCTCAAAATTATTTTGCTTTAATCAAGAGAAAGTATTAGTAAAAGTTACACTGGCAAGAAGAATGGCATGGAGTTTCAACTGCAGTATTTTCTTGCATTAGAAACATAACGAAGCCAATCAACCCAAGGGGCTTATATTTTAAGTCATAAATGTTTTATTTATGTCAGACAAGGTTCTTTGGGTGAATCTGATATCTTTTACTAGACCAACTAATTAGCTCGAGAACAATATTTAAACAAGCTTTTGGGTTCAAAAACTCTTCATCAGGCAAAGGAAGTTTCAGCAGTTGGTGTGTGCTCTTCCTGGATGGAATGAATAGTAAAGAAGCCAGAGGCTGGGCTGGTCTGCATACAAGATGGGCCGTCAGTGAAGAGGTAGATTGAGGAGTCAATGGGTGAGAGACAGGCTGGGTGGTGGGGGAGAGAAGGGGGATGAATAGTGGAGAAGTACCTGGGGAGTCAGATGTCAGGCAGGTTACAATGTGTCATAAATGCAATGTCTATATTTAGTCCATAATTTTTAATATCGAGGAGGTTGATGAAGTGGAGTTCATAGGCTCGTCTCTGGGAAGTGTTTTTAAGTTTCCTTTGCGGATCAGGACTGAGAGATTGGAGAGAGAGTGCTTTCTTGTGAGAAATGTGCCCCTACAGGTACTTGGGTATTCCTGTCTTAGACAGATTTCCGGTGTGCATCCATTCTGGTGTGCAGTTGCTGTTTGATCTCACCTGAAATTGGTGTGTGTGAGGATGAAGTGAAATTGTTGTGTGTGAGGATGAAGTGTATAAGGTCAGTAATATCTCTGGGTCTGTATTCTGAGTGTAATCTTGTTCCTGTAGATGTGTAAGGCAGGATTGGATGCTACCCTGGTTTGGGATGTTGGTATAAAGGCTGGTAACGTCCATGGTGGCTAGGAGAGTGTTGCTGGGAAGGTGGTCTATGTTTTTAAGTTTCTGTAGAAAGTCTGTAGTGTCTTGGACAAAACTTGCTCTGTGAGTGATGAGCAGTTTTAGGAT
>NW_017728993.1:606647-606849 GCF_001723915.1 Gavialis gangeticus
GGCTTGAACCACCTCCAACGGCAGGCTGTTCTGGACCATGGGGTCTCGGACAGTAAAGAAGAAGCCTGTCCAGCCTGAAACGGTCTTGCACTAGTTTATGACCATTCGACCTCATCTTCCTTTGGGGCGCTCTGGTGAACAAATGTTTCCCCAGATCCTGGTGGTCACCCCTGATAAACTTATAGGTGGCCACCAGATCACC
>NW_017728993.1:611849-623342 GCF_001723915.1 Gavialis gangeticus
TGCATTGCAGGCTCATGTTCATCTTGTGGTCAATGATGACCCCCAAGTCTCTTTCTTCTGTAGTGCTAGTCACCATAGCACTGCTGAGTCTATAAGTATGCTGAAGGTTTTAATTCCCAAGGTGGAGAACCTTGCATTTTTCGGTGTTAAACACCATCAGGTTCTCGTCCGCCCATTTGCTGAGCCTGTCCAGGTCAGCTTGGATCACTCGCCTGTCTTCTGGTGTGGATGCTTTGCCCCAAAGTTTGGTGTCGTCGGTGAACTTGGCCAGTCCGCTTGTGACTCCAATGTCCACATCATTAATGAAGAAGTTGAACAATATGGGTCCAAGGGCAGAGCCTTGGGGGACCCCACTGGTCACAGGACACCATGATGAGTGACTGTCATCAAATTACTACCCTCTGGGTCCGACCACAGAGCCAATTTCCCAGCCAGCGGATCATGGTGGACCCAAAGCCACAAATGACCAGTTTCGCCAAGAGGTGATCATGGGATACCAGATCGAAGGCTTTCTGAAGTCAAGATATATGACATCAATCTCTTCTCCCTTGTCCAGGTGGGATGATTGGATTTCTGTCTTTTAAGTTGTTGTAGTATGTGGTAACTTCCTTCCTGAGTTGGTCTCTTTTGGAGTAGATTAGGTGAAGTAGATGATTTCTAATTTTCTCTGAAGTTCTTCTGCGTAGCTGTGAAACATATTTGGAGTTGTGTGTAGTAGTCAGAGGGTTGTACATGTTTAGTCCTCGGGGAACAAAGTTGTGTTTCTTGTATAGGCTTAGAAAAAATATGTTGTTGTTGAGTTTGGCCTCTTTCTTTTTCGTGTAGTACATTTTCCATTTCAAACTGCTGAATTTGATATTTTCCATGTTACAGGGGTGTAGGTTGTAACCATATTATTTATGTCAGGGCAGGCAAAATACAGCCCGCAGGCCAGATCCAGTCGCAGGGTTCCTCCATACGTCTTGTAAGCCCTGGCTCTCACTGCCCCTCTGCAAGCAGTGCCTCCATGCAGGAGGTGCAGCTCTGGTTGCAAAGCAACCACCCCCACCCCAGCCTGGCCTGACCCATCCCAGCCCCAAGCCAGGGAGAGCTAGAGACCAGAAGCCTCTGCCTGGCTGAGGCTTTTTCTGGCAACCCTGTGGCTGCTTCCAGCCCTCCCTCCCTGCCTGCGAGAGTGGGAATTCAGGTAAGGGCCCCACCAGGCCAGGGCAAGGGCCTCCCACTGTGGGAAAGGGGTGGGAGCTCAGGGAGCCTATACTGTAGGGTTGAGCTGGGCTGGCCCCACTTGCTGCCACAACTTGCGGCCAGGGATTCAGGTGGGAGCTGCATGTTGTGGGGTTGGCCCCATATCCTGCCACCATGTGCAGCTGGGGACTGGCTGGATAGGCATGTGGCCCCAGCACTCTTTCCTGCCAAGGCAGGGGGTTGGACTCGATGATCTATTGAGGTCCCTTTCGACCCTAGCATCTATGAATCTATGAATGCAGGAGCTGAATGTTATGGGTCTGGGCAGCTGGGTGGTCGGCTATGCTTGACACTCCTAGCCCCCCACATCCCCCGCAACATGCTGTGCTACCCCTGGGGCAAGCCAGCCCCTTCCCAGGTGGTGCCATGCATCCTGCCAGCCACAGATGCCTGCTGATGGCAGAAGCTGAGAAGGGCCCAATCCTACTTTTGGCAGAGCCTTGCCGCCTGCCCCAGAGGCAGAGGGCTAGCTGCTGTTGGGCTGGGCAGCCCCTGAGCTGCAGTGGGGCCTGGTCCTTTCCTCCACAGTGGCAGGACTCCCTGGGGCTGCCCAGGTGGGTTGCTAGCAGGCTGGGTGCTGCCCAAGCTCCCAGGGGCCCGAGCCAACTTCTTGGGAGCCCACCAGCATGGCCTCTCCCATGAGCCCACCCAGGCTTCCAGCACCTCACATACCGAGGTGGGGTTGACTTATACACCAGACATATAAAAATCCTAACTTTTTAAATAGAAATATAGGGTTGACTTATACAATGTGTCGTGTCATAAAATATGGTATCTATTTTATTTATGCAAGGGTGGGATTTGTGTTTTGAGCCATTTTTTCTGTCCCAGAGCAGCATGAAGAAGTTGCATTGTAAATGAATCTGGCTCTAGGAATTTACTATAAAATTCTTTGTCTTTTCTCTCTGATAAGTGACTCCAACTTTTATACTGCCTTTCTGTACATTTTGACCTATCTGTAGCTTTTACTGATCTTTAGGCATATTTTGTACTTGTGTACATGTGCCAGCCAAAGACCCAAATGATTACAAAAATCTACTGAGCTCAAGCAGCTCTTATTTCTTGGACAGATGCAGATTCTTTGCATAGGTTCCACTGTATCTATTATCTTTGTTGACTTCCAATTGGCTGCTCAGAATTAGTCCATATGATGACAATGATGAAAGACTGTGCTTACTCTGTTTCCAAAATTAAATATACTTGGACAAGAATTTCCAAACACTAAGGCAGCCAGCAAACAGAATGGAGATACTGAAATATATTGAAGTGCATATTGGCTTCTGTTCTACCCAGGAGAGTACACAAACAACAACAGACTCTCCCTATGCTTGAAGAAAGGTATTTGTGCCTGAAAGCTTGCAAAGAACATTTTTCCAACTATTTACTTGGTCTAATAAACGATATCACATTTACCCAAAGAACCTTGAAGTGCAGTGAACGCTTTGAAAGTGTGTAAGAAACAATGACCTTTCTATTTTTATTTAGAAAGTATCAGCTGTCGGGAGTGACAGTGTATTTCTTAATGCTGAAAGTCTGTGAATAAATCCTCATGTTCCTGCCTGCTTTGCAAATAGGAGCAGGTAATTCCCAGAAACAAGCTAAAAACAATTCAGCCTTATGTCAGATTTTCCCGCAGTTCTGGGTCTTTCAGATTTGAGGTGAGGAAGATAGGTTTAGCCTGGTATGATAGGGACCAGCTAGGAATTGTGGATCCAGATTTGGGCATTCAGATCTTGGGCTGTGGTTCTTGTCTTTTTTTAGTCTTGTCTCATATCACCAGCAGCTTGTGCAGAAGATTCTGGAAACTTGCTGTCTTTATTCTGTACTATACTTCTTGACATGTCTGTCAGTTGGTCTTTTTCTACTTCTGGCATCTTCCAAAAAGTATAATGTCAGGTCATATTTCATATCAAAATTGGTAGGATACTGTCACATCAGATAATTTTTTGCAACTGTCACACCACTTTTTATATACAGCTAAAAGATTTTTATTAAAGGTGGATCAAAGATGAATCTGCCACCTCTTTCTTATTTATTGCACTCAAGAGTGACGGGTGCTGAAATTTACTTTGTACCAAAATAGATCATTTTCAAAGCGTAACAGATTCATAGTATGGGATGAAGACATCTGAAAATAAAGATTTTCTGGCTTTATTCTGAAAATAAAGATATTTTCCAGCTACATAAGAATCACAATTCCATTAAAAAAACCACTTTAATAATATGGAGGTGGCCTACTGTGCAAGTACATAGGATATTTGAGTATTGAATAAATATTTATTCTTTACATGGAGCTGGAGTAACAGAGTAGTATCTTTGGTTTCCACAGAAACACTGCACAGCTACTTATAAACTCTTAACTAGACAACTCTAGGATCAGCATAACACTTTGAATCTGAATATAATGTACCTACTTTGCCTGGTATGACAGTAGACTGTTCAATTCTGTGCAAACATGGGACCATCTTAGATATGTATAATCCACCTATTTAGTGTTGGGAAGTGGGAAAGCAAGAAGATCCCCATGCTCCTTGATGACAGTTCTTGTGCAGAAAATACATTTTCTAGGATAAGGCAACTGCATAGAAGTGTAGGTGCATCTACAGATTTCACAAAATGCATTTAAATATTTTTCACTTTTATTTTGTAGTTTATTTGCTTCTCGTTTTTTATTGTCAGTTGATTAGTTAGTGTGTTGACCTAGGCACAGTGCAGATAATGGCAACCTATGGATCTCAGACCTGGTTGGTAGTCAACACAAACTCCACCAAAATGTATAATCGTAATCAGCTTTCCAATAGTGTCATATAAGGATTATCACAGGATTTGAATGTAAGTCTCCAGAGGTAAAGAGCTTGTACATAAATATTCTGTAATGCTCAATATACAGCTAAATTACTTTAGACATAAAAGCTTGTAATGAGTTTAAATTGAGATTCATTCTTAAGAAGAATAGTTAAACAAAGGGAGCAGTTTTAGAAAAACTTGCTGGGACCAATAAGACAGCAGCTTCTCCAGGGACAGCACAATAGGTTTTATGAAGCTGTATTGCATAGCATGTGTGTATATGATTTTAGTTTTTTAGTTTTGCTAAAACTGCTCCCTTTGTTTAATTGTTTTTCTTAAGAATTAATCTCAATTTCAATTCATTTTCAATTTAAATTCCAGATCCTGGCTTTAGTGTTTTGAGCTGAAAAGCATGCATCCTGCTGGATCATAGATATGCCATGTTTGTCGTGGTCTGTGGCTTTGGCACAAGAATTCCAGTTCTTCAAAAAGAACAAAAAAGCATTCAAATTTAAACAAATTTGAACAAATACCAAATGTTTCAGTGATGATGACTGATTTTCTTCATAAAAAATTGCAGATAAATCTTCATGGCTAGCTGGTACATGGCACTGCTGCTTTGAGTGTCTTCCCATTTGTAGGATTGGCACTGATGCAAAAGAGCCTTGTTCATTGGGATCACTTTCCTGTCCAACCCACAATAGGGTTGAAAAGAGGAGTGCTCCCATATATCCATCAGTTCCTTTCTAGTCACTGAGGGTCTCTATACATATGCTCTGGGGTGAGTCGCTTTAATTAGAGCAGCTCTCAGAGTTTGATGAGCTTTAGTTAAAGTGCCCCGTGCCATTTTGAAATATGGGGACGCTGAAAACATGTGATGCAGAGGCTGCAGGAGTGCACTAATTAGCATGCTCCAGCAGACTAGATTAATTGAGTCTGCTCAGATGCATGTTAATTAGCACACAACTGAGCACAAGTACATCATGTGTATAGGTACCCTGCAGGTGTAGCAAATTGAACCATAGGTTTTCATTAACAGTTTCTCCTCTACTGATGCTCTTTTAAGTGCTGTTTTGTTTGTCTTAAGTTAGCAGTATTGAGAGTAAGTTAGTAGAGGTTCCTAAAAAACAACAAAGAAATGGCTCCCATCAGGCTTTGGTATCTATTGGACCACTTCCTCCTATAAGAAGTGGCTTCTCAAGCCCTGATAATTAAGTATGGCAACATGTAAAGCCAGAAGGTAGAGTAGATATACACCAATACAGACTACTTAAATAATCTTTCACCAAATAAGCATTCCCTATTAACCTCAAACACCCTAAGCAATGACTCCATTGACTTCAGTGGAGTCAGGTTGTTTGTGCTGCAGTCTTTCTTCTTTGAGTATGGGAGATGAGAGAGATTTGACTCAGCCTACTAATAGAAGTCACTGCTTAGAGTAGGAAAGTTTTCTGATTTTAGCCAAAACAACAAAGTAATTAAGAGCTTGAGGTAGCCAGCTTTCTTCTTGTTTCACATGGGCCAATTTTGAAGAAAAAATGCCTTGTGCATTGTTTATCTCCATAATATCAATTAGTTAGTTAATTGATAAATCATTTAATTTGACAATGTCATACTTTGGTTCACTTTCTTTCTCCTACCTTGGGTTCATATTGTATGGTTAACTTGTCCCCCCCATCGCAGCCTTCTTTGGAGGAACACAAGAAATATGTTTACCAATGGAATAGTCTGGCATAAAATCATTCATTGAGTCAGTGCCTTATGTTATCATAAATTCTGCAACAGCTGCAACCATGATATTGTTTGCAAACCATTATAAAATAAAGATGCATCTAAATAAAAATATGTAGTACATGGCTAAACTATAAAAGGATTATTATTTATTATTTATACATATATCTTGTAACCAAGCCTGCCATTTACTATATAGAATTGTGTTCCTTATACTTCATTTTTTTTATGTAGACTGCTAATCTCATTTTATATTGTAACCAGCTGCCAAGAGAAATAAAGGGTATGGAAAAAGAGAAATAGTATGTATTTTTTGTTTTGTATTGTACGTATTTGTGTCTGTGCAGAAATTGCACTTAACCAGTTTCTTGCATTTTGAAAGATTCTGTTGATTTGAGAGAGATTCTTGTGCTTGAAAGTTCACTTATGTTTGAAGGTACCACTTACACACGTGGTAAAGCTGCTTCAACTTGTCAGGGAAAGCAAGAAGTAAGAAAAATCAAGTCCAAAATATGAAATATCACTAAAGCAACAGCAGGTGGTTAGAATATTTTTTCCAGCACAGAAGAAATTTTAAGTGACATTTCTGTATAAAGGGCACATCTACATGTCACCCTACAGCGATGTAGATTGTGTTATGTCACCATATGGCACACTATGGTGATGCAGCAATTGTATGGGTCTACATGTGACTGGCAGCTACATCGCTGTAGTGGTATTCTCCCCAAGTATAGCATGCCGCTATGGTGATGTAGCAGTGAAATTTAACTGTGAACCATGCGCACAGTGCTCATGGTGCAGTAACTGCCCATGCTGCACCATACTTTAGTACTTCCAAAAGGAAGTATTAAAGCACAGCACCATATGTGTCGATGTACCCAAAGTGATCTAAGACAGTTTCAGTAATATAAATTCAGAGTTCTTATCTCTCAGCCAAGATCTTAGCAAGGTTAGGCTCCTACACTCCTGCAAGGATCAGGGTTTGTGAAGTATTGGTGACACAGAGCAAATCCTCCTGGACAAAAAATGTTATGGAAGGGTATTATCCCATGGGTGAAGTCAGCAGGAATTTCTAGGTCAGGGAACAGGGGTAGTCAGTCACAGGACCCTTGCAGGGGCAACAGCAAAACTGTTACCTCTTACTACTTTGACCATCCAGGAAGAGCACACACCAACTGCTGAAACTTCCTTAGCCTGATGAAGGGTTTTTGAACCCAAAAACTTTCTTAATTGTTTTCCAACTATTAAATTGATCTAATAAAATATATCAGATTCACACAAAGAACCTTGTCTGCCTATTATCTGTAATAAAGAATTCTTCAAAATTACAAACCTACAGATCATAGAATCATACAAATTTAGGGTTTGAAGGGACATCAGGAAGTCATCTAGTGACCCCCCTGCTCAAAGCAGGACTATCCCAGTCAAGGCTTTGTCTAGCCAGGTCATAAAAGCCTTGTTCCACAACTTTTCTCTTAACCCATTCCACCGCTTTAGATTTCACAGATTTTTAGAGTCAGAAGGGACCTCAGAAGGTCATCAAGTCTGACCCCTACCCCTGGGCAGAAAAGAGCACTGGGGTCAGATGACCCCAGCCAGGTGCTTGTCCATTCTCCTCTTAAAGACCCCAAGGTAGGGGAGAGCACCACCTCCCTCGGAAGCCTATTCCAGATTCTGGTAACCCTTACTGGAAAGTAATTCTTCCTAATGTCTGATCTAAGTCTGCTCTCTATCAGTTTGTGGCTGTTGTTTCTAGTTACTCCAAGGGGTGCCTTGGTAAACAGAGAACCATCTATTCCTTGCTGCCCCTCCCTGATGAATCTGTAGAAGGCCACTAGATCTCCTCTCAACCTTCTCTTATGGAGGCTACAGAGATCCAGTCCCTCAATTTCTCCTTGTAGGACCTTTCCTGCAGGCCCCTAACTATACGAGTGGCCCTCCTCTGGACCCTGTCAAGGTTATCTACATCCTTCTTGAAGTGTGGCACTCAACTGGATGCAGTACTCCAGCTGTGGCCTAACCACCCACCTTGTGAGAATTTTTCCTAATATCAAACTTAAAGTTCCCTTTCTACAACTTGAGACAATTGCACCTTGTTCTGTTATCTGCCATCACTGAGAACAGTCGACCTCCATCCTCTTTGTAACCACCCTTCTCGTAGTTGAAGACTGTTATTAAATCCCCCCTCAGCCTTCTCTTTTCTAGATTCAATAAGACCAGTTTCCTCAGCCTTTCTTCATAAGTCATGTGCCCCAGCCCCTTAGTGTCCTAGACATTTTCATTGCCCTCTGCTGGACTATCTCCATTTTGACCACATCCTTTCTGTAGTGGGGAGCCCAAAACTGGACATAATACTGTACTCCAGATATGGCCTCACCAGTCCCAAATGCAGGGGAATAATCACTTCTCTTGATCTGCTGGCAATGCTCCTACTAATGCAGCCCAGTATGCTGTTAGCCTTCTTTGCAACAAGGGCAAGATACTGGTACCAGAAGTAAAAGCACAGAAGTGGAAGTATAGCATGCTGGAAGACCCAATAAAAGACGTAATGTAGAAATAGCTGTTACAGAGCCTGAAAGACTGCAAGTAACTCCCCTGCTGCCTTTGAGAATCATGGGAAATGTTGAAAATGCATGGAAAATTTTCAAATAGCAATTTGAGCTATATATGAAAGCCACAGAGGCAGATAAATTAGAGGAAGAGCAAAAGATTGCTCTGCTCTTTACCATTTCAAGCAATGAAGCACTGGATGTGTCTAATGCCTATTATACAGAGGGGGAAAGTGGGGAGGGAGGAGAAAAAAGCCTTGCGGAAATAATAAAAATATTTGGAGATCATTGTGTTTCTAGGAAAAATATTACTTATGTGAGAGATATGTTTAGGATAAGAACACAAAAAGAAGAGGAAACAGTAGAAGAATTTGTCAAAGACCTAAAAATAAAGTCAGTCCTATGAATATGGATCACTTATAGACTCTCTCCTTAAAGACCAGATAGTCTTGGGATGTTATAACAAAAAAGGGTGTGAGCAATTACTAAGAGAAAGGAACCTGAGATTAGAAAAGGCAATGTGTATGTGCCAAGTTGCAAAACAAACAGAAACTCGAATAGAAACCCTAGAGAAAGACATGGAAAAATTTTCTCTATGTTCCCTCACTAATTTATCAGAACAAAAGTCCACCAAAATTAAGCTGGCATGCGCAGTGATATAGAAGTAAAAAGAAATGTCAGTGATGTGGAAGTTGGCATGAATATAGAAAGTGCCCTGCATTTGGGCTCTAATAAACTCAACCATTTGCTAAAGTGTGCAGAGAAAGTAAGAACGTATATACAGTAAATATAGACACAGACTCCAATGAAGAGGAAGAGCTGTTTCTAAGCATGATTCATGAAGAGGTCAAAAGATTGGCTAATTAAAATACAGAGTTACAGCAAGGAAGCAAAGCTAATTCCATAGTTAAAAAACAAAGAGCATGCCAGCCTGTTAAAGCTAAAAAAAACAAGGAGGTTCCATCTCGCTCATACTTGGTGATCATAGATGAAGGAAAATTTTAAGAAGGAGTTGAAGACATCTCAAAATACCTCACAATGGGCACATCTGCAAGAAATGCTTACTGTGCAGTTGACTAATTAACTGCACAGTAAACATTTCGGCATCTACACATGCAACCCTATTACGGCAACATGTTATTTTTAGGTGGTTCCTGGAGCTCTTAACTCTGGGATTGTCTGCATGCTAACACCTTTAAGTGGCTTAAAGCACCCATGATATGACTGAAAGTTACACCACTCCAGGGTAGGATTATTTTTAATCTGCACAATCCAGCTCCTGTTCCATTAATGTGTGGCCACTTCCCACAGATGTCCCACCCAAGTTGAAGTCCTCCAGTATCCCAGGATGCAGTGGCTCTTTCTCTACCCTTCCATTCTGTGTGGACACCATGCCTCCCTGGGTCAGCCTGTCGCCATAAAGGCAATGTGTGGTAGGGCTGGTCCCTTGCTTTCTCTCTCTTTGGTGAATCCATGCTGATGGTTTCTAATCAACTTCTCCTCCAAGTGCTTAGAAATGGATTCCTTAAGGACCTGCTCCATGATTTTTCCAGTGACCCAGGTGAGGCTGATGCATTTGTAGATCCCCAGATCCTTCTTCCTCCCTTTTTTAAAAGATGGACACTATCTTTTCTCTTTTTCAATTGTTTAAGGCCTCTTCCAATCATCACAAGTTTTCAAAGATAATGGCCAATTGCTCTGCCATCATGTCATCAAACTCCCTCAGGACCCTTGGGTGTATTGTATCCAGCCCAGAGGACTTGTACACATCCAGCTTTTCTAAACAGTCCCTAACCTGTTCTTTCACTACTGTTGGATGCTCACTTCCTCCCCAAACTGTGTTGCCAGGTGCATCAATCTGGGAGCTGATCTTGCCTGTGAAGACTGAGATGAAAAGACATTGAGTACTTCAGCCCTTCAGCCTTTTCTGCATCGTGTGTCAAAGGAGGGTCTTACCTGACTGTGGTGTTTGCTGCTGCTTCTGCTGCCAGGGCTAGCTGCCCACATAGTGCCTTGCTGGGAGGTGGGGTTGGGAAGGGTGGGTCTTTGCACTCTACCTTGCAGGGGCTGCTATTTGTTCCATGCATCCTTGCCTGGCTGCAGCTGCTGTGGTGTGGGCTCCCCAGGGCCGCCATCATTATGCCCCCTTCAAATTAGTGCCCAGAGCTAGTGCCCCTGTTTCTCTGCTGTAGTTATGCTACTGAACAAAGTGGCTTGTTCTTAATTTGGTAAGCTGCTGCAAATTAAGCAGGTTGTGAAAGACCTGGTTATGAATGATCTGGGTTCTACTGTGTTTATTTACATGTAACAAATAGTTGCTATCCATATGTAGCAAGCTTGCCTTTTGGAGCTTGGGTTGAGTCCCAGGCTTGCAATATTGCTGTTTTGGTTGGTACAGCCCATCCACCAACCAGGAGGCAGCAAAAGGGGTTAAGTCACGCCCCTTTCCTGAGGGGAGGAGGAGAGGAGTTCCCCCCAACTCCCGGACCTGACTGAAGACTGCAACACTCAGGTCCAGAAGACTTCAGGGTGGAGCCCTGGAGCGTATAAAAGGAGCTGTGTGCCCAGCATGAGGGGAACACATCTGGGGCAGAGAAGAGAGAAGAGTGGAGCTTAGCAGAGCTGAGGAGAGCTGCTCAGCAGGGCAAAGCAGTAGCCCAGAAGTGCCCCTGAGACGTCCATCAGTGGAGAAGGGCAGACAGCTCCAGCAGCTAGGCTCTTGGTGTGTATGGTGCACAGTGTCCAGACCCTGGGAGCTGTGTGAGACGGCTTGGGTCTGCAACCTCTGGTGTGCAGCCAGAGATACGGTGCACAGGATGGTGCACAGAGTAGAACCTTTGGAGCGCTTGGGTGGCTCAGGTCCTCAACCCCCAGAACGAGACTGGGAGCTCAGTGCAGGAGGCGCTGCATGGAGGGTCTGGGAGAGAACCGAGCCTCGTGCTGCATGAGGCAGCCCAGACCTCCAACCCATAGCAAAAGGTTGATTCCAGGGAGCCAGATGGTGCTTGGGCTACTGAGCCAGCAGACAGGGCCAAGCCAGAGGCCCCAGAAGCCCTGCACAGAGGAGCCCTGTTCCAGGGGACAGCAACTCCCCTGAAGCCCACTGCAGGCGAGACAGCAGCTTGGTGCAGAGGATGAGGGCCACCTTCCAGGCCTGGGAGCCATGAGTTGCAGGGAAAAG
>NW_017728993.1:628342-631709 GCF_001723915.1 Gavialis gangeticus
TATTTAAGTCCCCTAACTGTCCTGGCCTGGTTCTATAGGAACGGAGGGAAACTCAGCAGTCTTCAGCCCCCACCCCCCTCCGCCCACCCTACAGCAAGCCTTTCAGCTAACATTTCCCTTCAATTGGAGAAAGGAAGTATATATCTGAGTTACCTGGGCTACACAAGTATTCTGCATTTGGAAAAAAAAATTAAATACCTTACATACTGGTGAAATTCTCAACCAAACATCAAATTTCCATATATATCATATGCTTTGCCCATTAAGCCTATTGAAACTCACTTGGAAATGAAGTGGTACAAAAATCTCTGCACAAGGCTGAATTATACTGATTGGTCCATAGGAGCATGTTATACTGCAACAGAGCACCAACATGATTTATTTTATCACAAAAAGCCAGAGTGAATTGTAGAAAATACACACAAAATATACTTTGATTTATTTAAAAATAGATAAAATCAAATCCTAATCAGTGGAAAATCTTGATTAAATCAGCCTTTCCTCTAGATCATGGCTCAAAACACTCTCAGGTGTTAAATCAACTTGCAACAGCCTGTACAGCTATTTAGGTCCAGGGCCTGAAAAGCTTAATAATACTTCTCCACTTCTGTAGAGGTACTACTTAGATGGCATCTTCCCTAGCATCATCAATAAAGATGATGCACAGCCCAGTGCGAAGTAATTCACTAAACAATTCCCAAAAGAGCTCCTTTACTTCAGGCTATGAAACAGAACGAGGATGTCTCTTCTTGGATGTCAGAGTCTTAAAGACTAGTGACAAGGTAGTCAGTAGTGCTGATATGACAAGGACAATGCTTCTAGTAGATATATGTCCAGATCTGCCCACCTCAAGTCCATAAAAAAAAGGTTTGATTATGAGACTATCTAGCAAAACATGACCCTCATCCTGCATGGAGATCCAGGCTAGTCAAGCTAGCTGTGTATGGATACAGAGTGTCATAATAGGAAATCTCTGGGCAATATTGGGGCACTGATATGATAGAAAGGATATTCTACGATCGGTTTACTTGGCAAAGTATCAACTATGAATAACCCTCACTAAAAAAACCCAACCAGGCTATAAATAACTAAAACTTACATCTGGCATAAAGACAAACTCTTTGCTATGAATCAGAAAGTCTGATTTTTATATGCAGTCTACTCTTCAAAAGAGAGAAGCTTTTTAAAATTCAGATGGCATCCTATATATTACACATTATATGCTCAAGAAGATTAACGAAAGTAGCCAAATCCCTAAATGACTTGATGTCCCCAGCAAGACAAAATGCCATTCTGTATATGAGATTGTTCCCAAACAATACACAGTTTTCACACATGAGTATGCTCTATTCAAGATACAAAGATCATAAAAGTTTTAAGACTGCTCTTAACATGACTACTATTATTCCTGCACAAAACAATTACCTATAATTTTTACATTTTACGTGGATGTTCTTTTTCGGAGCAGAATGTCTGAGAAGACATTTACATTGAGCAAAATTAAACTTACTTGACTAATGAAGGGAATGACACGATGCCTTACAAGCTTAAGAATGCAATGCTACAAAATTAACACCAAAAACAATCCCTCCTTCACATCTGGTGAAACCTCCCCACCTGAAATGCCAACTTTCAAACTAAGTATTTAACGTCAGTCTTGCTCTATTAACATGCTTCTCCATTCACAGACTTAAACAGCTGCCTACAGATGCTGCAAATTGATTTGTCCCCTGATAACTGTTGGAATTGCTGACTGAAACATTGAAGAATAACAGCTTTTTAATTGAGTTTTCTTGTGTGACCAACTGTAAAGTGCTTTATTCTTTTTTCACTCTGTCACATCTACAGAGATTGTAGAGGCTTTAGTATAACTTATCTTCATGATTTCTATTGCTAACTCCCTATCAATCAGTGCTAAAAGAACCTTTGGAGCTATTCTCATTTTGTACATGCCCTTTTAACTATCTGGAGCAGGATTGGCCAGCCAGGATTGGGTGCCACAAGTGGCTGGGGCAGCCTCTTTGTGGGGTACACAGTGGATCAGGGAGGGTACAGAGAGCACAGTGGTAGATAAGGCAGAAAACAGAAAGCAGAGCAGCTGATTGGACAGGGAGCATAGGGCTGGGACCAGAAAGCAGAGTAGCAGGCCAGGGAGATGAAGGGGATCAGTGTGCCACTTGGGAAGGGTGCAGAACTAATTTGTGGCACACATGCCAAAACAGTTGGTCACCACTGATCTGGAGGATGCAAAGCCAGGGAACCATAATCAAAGTCTACATTGGCCTTTGCTGGCCAATGCCTTTTACTAAAGTAGTAAAAGAAGGTTGTAACACCAGAAAATACCTTGCCTGTCAATACCAAAGTAGGAGGCATGGGAGATTAGGTATTCAACACTGCATTTTTAAAACTTAAATAGCTTAGACAATCTAATTTACAATGTAAGGAGACAAGCAAAGGAAAGAAAGGGTGAGGAGGTTGGGAAAAGTAATATCTCTCCCTAAGTAAAGTAATAACAACATTCATCAAATGTCTTTTAGCACCCTGCCCCAACCATTTAAGTCCTGGCTGATTTTGGGTAGGTGTAACAGAAAAAGTGGATCCCATGAAACTTTCTCTTGAAATGGAAGAAGATTCTCTCTTTTTTTCCAACTAAAAATAATAGTGGCGTGCACTTCCTTCTTGCTTCTGCCCCCTCATTAACTTTACATAGACCAGTGATGTGTGGCTGTGGGACTGTGCATCATTGCCTGACCCTCGCGGAGAACAGGCCTGGCCCGACCTGGTCTGGCCCACCCAGCTAGCGCATATCTTTGTGCCATGAGTACTGGAGCTGTACGTCCTGGTTTTGTCCAAAGGCATGCTAGTGGGGTGTGCCGGGCCAGGCTGCATTGGGTCGGGCCGGGTCCATTCTCCCCACACAGACTGTGGGTCAGGTAGTGCTACAACAGACGTGGCCCAGCTGGTTGCTGCTGCCAGCATCAGAGGCTGTACACCGTAGGGGATGGGAGGGCAGGCGGGTGTGTGGCAGCCCCCCCTTAAACTCCCCTACAAACCCCACATCCCTCCACATTCCCTGCCACTCCCCACACCCCCACAAACCCCCACCCTTCCACCACTCCCCACACATCTACCCCATGCCCACAAACCCCTTCAGAAGCCCCCCCCGCCCCCGTCCCTGCTTACCTGGGACAGCACCCGGTGCTGGGTCATACCACAGCCTTGCCCTGCTTCCATGTGCCTTGCATGCTAAGGGCACGTGCTAGGGCAACAGAAGCACCATAGAGACACTCTGGCTGGATACCAGAGCATCTTTCTGGAGAACCCACCTCCAGGTTGCCTCAGAGCATGGTTCTGGAGCATGTCCTGC
>NW_017728993.1:636709-640824 GCF_001723915.1 Gavialis gangeticus
CCACAGGCTTGCCCTGCTTCCATGTGCCTTGCATGCTAAGGGCACGTGCTAGGGCAACAGAAGCACCATAGAGACACTCTGGCTGGATACCAGAGCATCTTTCTGGAGAACCCACCTCCAGGTTGCCTCAGAGCATGGTTCTGGAGCATGTCCTGCCCCATTTTTTTCCCCATGGATACAATTTTTTTGATACCTGAAATCCAGGTATCAAATTTAGAGCCTGTGCTGCAAATATGCAACACAGGAAACATTTTTTCATTCTCAGCATGCCTCTTGTGGTATCTTAAACTGGCTTGACATGCTGGAACAGGCACGTGCATGCTTGTCTGGACATGCCCTTGGTGTCTTTTACCGTGTACCCTGCCCATCCATATAGTTTCCTTAAGGATAACTACCCACCAAAATTATATTTACCTCAAATCCAGGTCAGATCCATTCCTGTACCAATGACAGCTTTACTATGTGTATGAGTATCAGTTATACAGTTTAATATTTCAGGGCCTTTAATGACTAGAAATGGGAAATTCCCAGATTTCCAGTGGCTCTGGAGGAGCTCTGAAGTGTTGACATCTTTATATACAAAAGGTAGTATAGCTCAGCTAAACTTCATAAACTAACTGAAACTACATCAAAGAGCTACAATGCTAAAATTAAAACTGTATCTATAACTCACTCTTCATTACAAGCACCACCAAAAATCAGAGCACTAACACTTGGAAAGTGTGACAAAATTGGCTAATTATATTTGGATCTGTAGAAGCAGCAAAGCTCTGGCAATACTCTCTTCTGAGCACCATCTTGGACTTGCTCTACTTTTGAAATCTGTTCTATTTTGCTCTGTTGTTTTGCACCCCTTGCCTACTCTGTCCTATTTAAGGAAACTTGAAGTTTCTGTTTTCATAAATTAGTCAGTCAATACATTCGATCTGAAGAGAGGACAACCGCTTTGCTTACCTGATTTACCCAAAGGGACTGAGAACGTAAGTAACTGTGCACATACTGTGCTTGAGATTGCAAGCTCCCTTATAAAGGTAATCCTGCAACTGTAATATTAAATACTTGAAGATTTTTAAAATAAATTAAACTGAGTGTGTCATTGCTAGAGCAATGTAAGTAAGATGTTCTGTCCCTTGGATCCCTAGAGGACAGTCTCAGGAGAAGTAATACATCTCTAAGCTGGGAATCTTTGCCTCATTTCTGAGTAGTTACCACAGCCTTCCAGTTTGACAGGAGGGGATATGAGATATGAGTGCCTCAGAGGCCCCCTCTACAATATGCCTGGGAAGGAGACAGAGTCTACTTGAGCTTATATATGATTATATTTTACTACAAAACTATTATTAAACTGTTTAGATATAAAAAAAGAATGGCATTAATTATCAACAAGACTTTAATAACATTTTATATAAAGGGTAAGAGCTGCATAGATACCCATAGCATAAATACATGTGTATATTCTACATAAAAACATACATCCAGAAACCATTTTTAAATCCTAATCACCTTTTTCCAAGGTGTTCCAAAGTGCCAGAAGCTTAATTTTATTGAGTTAATGATATGCTATTTTGTCTGTCTTTCAACCAGTAACATTTTACAAGAAAATTGAGCTAAATGTGTCATTCCCTTTCATCTTTTTCTAGATACAAAAGGAAAAACATACCTCATGATGACCAGCTATTGTAGCAATATGAAGGGCTGTAAGTGCTCCATATCCAACTTGCTGAATATCAGCTCCACCATGCATCAGTGCTGTTAAAAGTTCTGCATTGTCCTGAAGGGTCCACAAAGTGTTATTTTTTTTGGAATAAACTTTAGCAAAGCTGTTTCTTTTTCTGATTTTCTGTGTTTACATATCACTCAGTCTCACAAATATTTTAAATGCTTGCATGGCTTGTTTTAAATGTCAGAAGCATTAGTGTCAAGCATAGAAGGACATTCTGTGAAGGAAATCCCACACCTACACAGAACTGTGCACTGAATATCAGATTTGTGAGCTTATTATTTAGCTTAGGTCTCCATGTTGACAATATATTGTGCTAAAGTTCTGTTATGTCTTATCTGAAGTATAGCAATGGTGATGGAGATCAGAGTAATAATACTAAATGTAATTTTCTTGGGACTTTTAAGTTCACTTTATACATAGTCGATTGAGAGTCACAATGTCCAGGCAAGGCAGATATTTTTAAATTCAGTTAACAACTGGGCAAACTTCAGCACAAAGATATGAAGTGGTTTGCCTGGGGTCGATGGAAGACCAAAAATAGAAGTCAGGACATCTATTTCCCAAGCTGTTTTAAGTGCAAAACTACATGTGCCCATATACTGAGCTGGCTTCTCAGTTAACTCCGCAGAAACTATCATGATTTAAACCTACTGCTGTTCTGGCTCTGATTGTCAGCTCAGCCTGAAGTTGAAATGTCTTTAAATGACAATTCTATATCCAGTAGCACTACACACAACACAACAGCACAGGAGGTACTTGAGCTATTATTATCAATACAGCCCCTCTTCCTAGGTTGCATATAAAGATTGGTATAGGTCAGAAATTAATCACTATTATAGACAGAGCTCTGAAGAAAACAACTCCTGGTGCATGTCACTTTGCTCATGTTAAAAATATATATTTTTTCAGCACCTTAGATAAATGATTTACTCTTGCATGAGGCTCACAGATACAATATTATTTTAAATCAACCTCCCTGCCAAATTTTAATTCTAAAAATAAAACCTGAAAAAAGATGGCCTAACCTAGGTGTTTCTTAGAGACAGCCCTTCCAAGTGATAGCTTAGTCCCATCTTCTTCATTTTTAGTTCTACTTTGATCCCATCAGATCTCACAAGTTAATGTGGCTACAGCCCAAATGAAGTCAGTGAATGTCGTTCAAAAGTCATCCTTTATCAACCCCTTCCAAATCATGGGGTCTAAGATTTTTCTCTATTTCCCTATGCTTTGCTTTGAAAATAATTTGTAATAAAACAGATGCTCCAATTTGATAACTGCTGGTAGTCCTGGAGCCTTAAAATGTTAACTGTTTTGTAAAGAAGTTTCAGATAATACATTTATCCCAAAAGCACAATTTGCAATGTTTTGCTTAGCTTTCTGCAATCTAATCATGGTACAGAAAAATACACCATGTGATTTGTATGATTATATGGGGTCCCAGTTCAGCAGAGCACTTTAGGATATGCTAAATTTTATGTAAAAATAAAGTTTCATTGGTTTCCCAGTGCATTTTGAAGATTATGAGCAGACAAAGCAAGATTTATTAAAGAAATTTTAAAGAATACTCCCAATTAATGAATATATTAAAGAATGCAGAATATTTATGCAAATTTTTCTTATTTAAGAAATAAAAGGATGTTTTTAGATAAAAGATTGTAAATTATTCACTCAACACTACTTGAGAGGAAGAAAACAAAATGTGCTGTAGCATAAGATTTGATTATCATTATCATTATTTTGGTTGGCATAGTAGGATGTAATTGTTCTCAGGGGTCATAAAATTAAACTAACATGAGAATTACAGAAATAAGCAAAGATATAGCAAATGGGCATAATACAATAATTAGGTGAGAAAAGATAACTTTTTATATTTTAACCATAAGCCTATGTTAGATGTTCTTAATTCCAGCTCTGCCAATAGGGCTCCTGAATGACTTTGAACAAGTACCTTATGGTAATATCACAAAGGGATGTGTATGGCATAATGCTGACCTTCACGATACCTAACTTTTAGGCATCTTAATCCCAGAGTGGAATCCACAGCCCTGAGTTGAGGGAAAGCTCCCCCTAAATACTCCATGGGTGGAAAATGCCAAAGAATAGAATCTACAACCACCAACTTATTGGACGCCTCTACATGAGACAGTCACTGTAGTCAGCTAATTAGCTCAGCAGTAAACAACTTGGTGTCTACATGTGCAGGGCTATTAGGCTGGAGTAAACTAATAAACACTGCAAAAGGATAGTACCTGTAAATACAAGTACTGTCCTGCTGAGGAGTTTTATACTCAGCTGCACCACACCTGTAAACACTGAAGCAACTGTCTGGGGCATGAGGGTGCTTCAGTGTGGGGCCTGCTTGCTGGCTAGCCCCGCACTGGAGCACCCTTGT
>NW_017728993.1:645824-648334 GCF_001723915.1 Gavialis gangeticus
ACACTGCAAAAGGATAGTACCTGTAAATACAAGTACTGTCCTGCTGAGGAGTTTTATACTCAGCTGCACCACACCTGTAAACACTGAAGCAACTGTCTGGGGCATGAGGGTGCTTCAGTGTGGGGCCTGCTTGCTGGCTAGCCCCGCACTGGAGCACCCTTGTGCCTTAGCCAGCCATTCCACAGCACAGTGAGCTGGGTTGGTGCAGCAGCCCCCTATACCCTTTGCCAACTGGGGCTGCTCTGACTTGGATCAATCTGCTACGGTCGCAAACACATGTGTAAGCACTAGAGTTTATTGTGTCACATAAATATGCATGTGTAGATGTTCCCATTGAGTAGGAAACAGGAAATGCTTCAGCAACAGGGGTAGGCACCTAATTCTGAGCTGCAAGAAGGCAGCTCTGGTTTTGGATAAAAATGACCATGTGTTTCATGAAATGCCTGTGTTAGGAATGTTCCAAGATTACTTAGCAGTTTAGGTCCTTCAGGGGACATAGGTAAAAGATATCAGTCTGGATCAGGCTGCAGTGTGAGACAGATGCTGAACTGGGGAATTCAGGGCATGTCCAAATGCAGAACTGCCTATGAATTTTAAACATCTACAGAGTTTGACAGGGATTTTGAAGACAGCATTTAACTTAGATGGAATTTAAGTAACTAATTTCCACTTTAGTCACACACTTCCTTTTGTGGATCTGAGTCTTACCCTCTCACATCAAGTGCATACACATGTATGGCAGGAAGCACAATTGTGAGATTGAGGATCAGATGCCAATCCCAACAACTGAGTCTCATGTCATTCCACATTTGCATGGCAGGAGGCACGATTGTTGGGATAGGGGAGCAGATCCCAGTCAGATTCCAGATTCCCCAGCAGTGGTAAGGTGAAAGCCAGATGCCTGCAGGTCTGGGGCTAGGCTGACAATCAGTTAATTGTCTGTCCCAGCCAGCGACTACACTTGCACTGGGTTGAGATCCCAGTGCAGTCCATGGCTAGAGCTGACAATTGACAAGATTGTGAGTCCAGCCTAAGCCTGCCACATGTTCAATTTAGTGCACCATACAAACCAGCTATAAACATGTTCTACATTGCATTTTTATATGTAGAAAATTGTAATGGCTGGTCTGCCATTTTATAGCATCTTAAATTGGATGCACATGTAGCACCCTTACCTTTTATGCTATGATTAACACATTTACATTTCTTGTAAAAGTACCTCTTTCTCTGACCATAATCTCAGTAATACTTCCCTATTTTACAATACTTCTGTATTGTGAGAATTAATTACTCAGTGTTTCTAAATCAGACTGGCATCATCTCATGGAAGGTGGTCTAAAATATGTATAGTATTTTCTTGTGTAGCAACATTTTATAGATAATTTTCTTATGACCTGTACTCAAGACATAGAGATTTTCATTAGGATTAATGACTAGAGAGAGCAAACTATTAAAGCTTCTGACTTCTGATTTCTTTTTGTCAATTTAATTTTAAAAAATTTACCTTGTAAGCTGCCAAATGTAGAGCTGTAAATCCATTTCTTGTTAACCTGGATGGGCGCAATCCTTTTAGCATAAGAGTTCGAATATGTGATTTGTTACCTTTAGAATTAAAATTGAAGAGAGAAGTAATTTACTGAAAAGACCATACAAATGAAGTAAATGAGAAAAAATCTTCCTATGGTAACTACATACTTAGAATACAGCTACAAATTTGTCAGTTTCTTGTTACTGAGATCAGATCTCAGTACATTCTTATCTACATTTCCAATGTTCAAAATACAAGGAATAGCTGTTTTTGTCACTGATACTGTTATCTGAGTGTAGAAGTAAAGGACTAGTACTATAATTGTCAATCAGGGTGCCACAGCACCCAGGGGGTTACTTGAGTTCCTTTCAAGGGTGCTACAGAGTGCCACACAATATTAGCACTTTTAGGTGGGCAAACAAGATTCATTCTATAAACCCAGAGATTTTAAATAGGAGCTGTAGTGTTATTAATGTTCTTCCTTGCTGTGGTCTTTCGGAGTTCTCTACAACAGAAGATTGCTTATTATTTTTCTGTAATAAAAAAAATTGAAAATTAAAATTTTCTGAGGGGTGCCTCAAAAATTGGGTGCCCTAAGATTTTCTGAGGGATGTCTTTTCTGAGGGGTATCTCAAATCTATCCAAGGGTGTCTTGAGTTTAAAAAAGTTGAGAACCACTGGACTAGAGTCTGATGGCTTCTGCCAGGGTATTAAAATGGAGGGAAAATATAGCTGTCATCTAGAACCTCCTGATTTGCCAGCCACTGTAAATGGGGGATGGATGTGATAAGACCTCCATGGGGGGGGGACAGGGACCTGCCCTTCCTCTCCACCCCCTCACATCTTTTTGAAAGGACTGATCAGAGATATATGCAGTGCTAAAGAATAAATGCTCATCTTTTAACATTGTGACTACATAACCACGGGAGACCACGACCCCAGAGGGAGGGGAGTTCAGGAAGAGTGGTTGCTTCTCAAGGGA
>NW_017728993.1:648354-648763 GCF_001723915.1 Gavialis gangeticus
TGAGGTCCCTTCCAGCCCTAATGTCTTTGAAATCTATGAGATAACAAAGGAGTCCCTAAGCTTAAAAACCCTCCAGAACCATGTCAGGTTTCCTGGATGCTTATCATTTTTTCTGTTCAAAGTCGATATTCTACTCAGCACTTCAGTATATTGTTGGCAGAGTAGTAGCTTATCGGGATACTGATAATCCTAGCATAGGTACTTCTTTTAAATGCTGATATCCAAATTATAGCTGCCTCCCATACAGCTATGATAGAAATAGGGAAAAATGACTTTACCTGCCTTGTCCCTTCATTTAGTACTTGAATGAAATGTTACCAAAAGTTAGCTCACTTTGTGTGTTTTCTTAATGAACCATTTTTTTCATGTTCTAAAAAAGTCATTAGATTATTCTAATACCACCCAGGGC
>NW_017728993.1:653763-654163 GCF_001723915.1 Gavialis gangeticus
GTGTTTTCTTAATGAACCATTTTTTTCATGTTCTAAAAAAGTCATTAGATTATTCTAATACCACCCAGGGCAGCAGTTCCCAAACTCTGACAGATTGCATACCACCAATTTAAAATGATACAGCCTTAAGTAACAGCAGCAAATTTTAATACACATAGGTAACACACTATGTATTAAAATGACATCAAAACCTTTAGTAATCATAAAACATTGTTTTGTCAGTTATGGTAGACATATAAAATAGTTAAAATTAAAAAAAAAATTGATTGTGACTAGTTGCGCGATTAAAAAAATGAGTCACAATTGCGATTTTAATTGCACAACTAAAATATCAAAATTATGTGCAGAAAAACTCAAAATTATGTAGGTATGGATGGGGGTGGGGGTTTTATGATTGTGG
>NW_017728993.1:659163-664678 GCF_001723915.1 Gavialis gangeticus
TGGGTATAGGTTTGTGGGTATGTAGGGTGTGGGGGAGGGTGTGTGTATGTGTGATTTGTGGGTGGCAGTGGGGTTTGTGTATGGGGGAATTTGTGAAGGGGGGTGTTGTGGAGGTGTGTGTGGGGTTTGGATCCCAAGGAGAGGTGAGGGTCCCTGCACACCCTGGCAGGATGTTGGGTACTGTGAGTCAGGAGTGAGGGGCAGCAGCAGGGCTGGGGGGGCGTGGCTTGGGAGGGACAGACACAAGCAGACAGACATGCACAGTGCTCAGCAGGTAAATCTGTGGAGGGGGAGAGGCAGGGAGAGAGGAGCAGATCAAGGCTCCCACAGTGAGGAAGGAAGTGGGGCAGGGGCAAAGGGAATGGGACCCTGGGGCCAGGTCAGGTTGTGGGATGGAGCCCGGGGTGCTGCGGGAGGCATGTCTCCCCACCATTGCACACACCCTGGTGGAACCATGGAGGGCATGCTGCATGCTGGGCTCGGTGCAAAACTCCTGAGGTGGCAGCAGCAGTGCAGTGCAGAGCCCAGCATGCAGAGGGCAGTCCGCCTCCATTCTGTGCACAGGTCCAGGGGGCACATGCCCCACATGCATCTACCTGGGTTTGCATGATGATCAGGAGCCCCCTCCTCCATGCCCCTGAATGAACCGCCCAGGCTCTGACTGTCCCACCACCCATCCCAAGGCCCCATTCACCCTAGCCTCTGCCTCTGCCCCACTCCCTCTCTCACTGTGGGGGCCTCGACCTGCCCCCTCCTTCCCCCAACACATTTACTTCCTGGGTGCTGCTCTGCACGTAGTGCTGTGTTCCTGGCCATGTGCAGCCGGCTACATGCAGCAAGCTGCTGCTGGGCTTTGGGTGTGTGCGGCTCCTCCCCCCGGATTTCTGTGTACCATTCCCAGGTCGTCTGCATGCCACTGGTACTACGCCTACCACAGTCTGGGAACTGCTGACCTAGAGTAATCCTGGTATATCTCATTTCTCCATCAACTGAGGTTAATTTTAAAAAATCCATTGATTTCAGTGGTTCAGGATCAACTCCTTACTAATTGTGCATCTGGGCTCATATTCAGGGGAGCATTTAAACGCATACTTTCATATCTGGCAGAATCAAAATCCTATGGTAAAATTCCATTGGATTCTCAGTACAGAATTGACCTCTGTTGAATATTGTGGGACAAGTGTGAAGTGTGTGAATGCGCTGATGACTCACCATGTGTGCAAGATGTCAGCAGTGTGGATCAGAGTTGAAAATGTCACCAAAAGTATGGGTTTCTATGGATGGCCCTGATTAACTTTTACACAGTGATTATGTGTCTCCCAGGTTATTATTTGCAAGAATCTGATCAGGTTATATTTTTGGTCAGAATAGATTATTTTGATTTTTTTTTAAAATCACTAAATATGTCATCATATCAATTACACCTCAAAATGTGTTTGTGGAAAAAATAGTGTGGATTACTCATCTTCATATTACTCTATAATGTATATATTTTTATATAGGGATACTATGTGATGACTCTACTGCTCTTACCAAATAAATACAGCAAAACATTTTAAGCTCATTGTATATCTGTACTTAAACATGCATCTGAGGCAACTGGAACTTTTGCTAAAATGAAGACTGAGTTGAAGTGTGGGTCAGGTTAATTGGATACCAGTCAGCTCATCAGGAAATTTTAAAGCAAGGTTTTATAGATATTAGATAGTTTACCTGAGCATCAACAAGGATAATGCAAAGAAGGCAACATGATTAAAACTATAATGTTTCTGTAGGTTATTAAAAAGAACAAATGACTAACCAGTAAATAACAGGTTTAAGGTGTATCATGGTTCAAATACTTACCCCCACAAATACAACATAAATGAAGAAGAGACAACCCATTGTCCGTGCGATAATTTAAATTGACTTTGCTGAAGGCTTCATCAGAGCTGAAAGAAGAGATTTTACAGATGATTACAGTTTTCATCCATAAGCAGATTTTATTTCATTTGGAAAATTTTAAAAGAGAAATCTCACTGCAGGTTCACAGAGACACAAAGCTGGATTCTGATCTCTGTTACACCACTATAAATCCGCAGATATATCACTGATGTCAGTGGATTAACTTAACTGCAATAAATTAAACCAGAATTCAACTTGTATGTTTTCCTTAGCTCTACTTCTATTTTGACATTGCATAAACATTTACAAACAGCTATGTCAGAAGAATAAAAGGAGAGGAAAAATTCTTTTAAAAAAGAAAAAAAAATCTAATCTAAGATTGATTCTTTATTGTGGATAAAAAGGGATAAGGAAAAAGAAAAAGTCTGTGTATTCATTTCCATGATGTCCTTGTAGCAGGGGAAGGGGAAAGAAAGTGAGTAAAGCTTATTTAAAAAATAGACCCATGAAAAAATAGACCTGTCAGCAAATACTTTCTGTTTCCCAATTGAGACTTTCACAGAAAGGTGGTGAAGCCCCATTAAACGAATAATTGAGAGACTAGTTAAAGGAGCTCTTCAGGAAGGGAAATATGGTGCCTTCCACTTAAAATGGGTTGCAGCTTCTATAAGAAATGAATACATTTTTTCCCACACATGATAAGACTCCAACTGCAAACTGATAAAAGTTTGTCATATTCTGCAAACCCCAGCCAGTTGCTTCTACTTTTGAATGGATGTTGAACTGTAAAATACAATGGAAGCTAATGTGTTAAAGAAGTAAATATATTACCTTTGGTTTGTACCAACCTAGAGTTCATAAAATAAAATGAATAGAACAAGGGAGAATATAATTTGTGCCAGTTAGGTGTTTGACATTTCTACCACGGTGGCCAAATGTCCTTGCTACAAAGCTCAGTGGTACAAGGTTAAATTTAATAATAAGCTTTATTCTCCATCTGAACTGCACAGAAACCTATTATAAATCTTACATCTGTTTTATAGTATGTACAGTAGTTTTATGAAACACATTTCCCAGCAGGAAGAGCAAAGTGCATTGGCACATTCTCCTTCTTACTGACTGTAAGGAGTTTAAAATACAATGCATGCAGATGATATATGTTAACACTCTTGGCAATGAGGCAGAGGCATGTTGGGGAGGGAAAAGGCAAGGAGCTGTTGAAGTCAACCTGAAAATGTTAAACAGTTTGTGATGCATAACACCTTCATTGGTGGTAGACAATGGAAAGAGAGCATACTGAGATATGGCTTTTGCTGTATCATTAAGGATGGAATAGTTAGTGCTCCCCAAACACAGCACTGTCATTTCAGAAAGTGCATTCTTTAGTATCTAATCACTGAAAATGCAATGCTTCAGCCCCTGCAAGAGTAAATAAGGGGGTTGTTAGCCCAAATGACTTCAATTGCTATAGTAGCACATGGTGAGTTCTACACTACCTTCTCTTCACAAGTTTGTTGTATACCATTCTATCATATAATTTCTTAATAACCTTAAGAAAACTGGGACGGTGAGGCAGTTTAATTTGGTGCCTAGGTTTCAAATTCATTTAACCCAGTGTGGATACATATACACACACTCACACACACACATACAGTAAATGTAAAAATGTATCTTGTATATATACAATATATATTTACTGTAAATATATTATATATTTACAGTAAATATATACAGATTGTGTGTTTGTGTGTGTGTGCAATCTGGGAATGGGATAACAAAACACATTCACCCTCTCACACAGACACCCATGTACACAAGGCATACAAAGTTCATCTACTTATGTCAAGGAAGGAACAAGCACAACATGGAGTTTTAGTTGTTCATACAATCATAGAGGTACTATTATCATTTAAGCATAATAAATAATATGAAAAATTTCATACTACAAAGGCACTGATGGGGACTGAGCACAATGGATCCTATATCTTATTCAGATGAGCTGCACTGGCCTGTTTTTGTGGTGGGTTCCCATCAGCATTTGTTGGCACTGGGGCAGGGTGTCAAGGCTTGCTCCAGTCTCTCTGGATGCCAGCCTGGTGTTGTGGTATTTCCAGGCCCATGGGCCATTTGCTTCTGCAGGGGCAGCCACCTGATTTTTTGTGAAGGGCCACACCCCCCCCCCCAAAAGGTTCTGATTAACATCTTAGCCTTTTGCCTAAGATCAAGCATTTTTGGCACCAATGGGAGAGTCTCTGGCCCTCCTGGTGTTGGCCTTGTATTGCAGTACCTCCAGGTTCAATGCCAGCTCCCCATGGAGGGAACATGTGCCCACTATTTTTTAAGGACAAAGGGAAAAAAACCCCAAATGTTCCCAACATCACTGAAAGTCTGATCAATACCTTTAAGGCAGAGAAAGGGACTGATAGAGCATTGGGGTATAAGGAATGGAGAAATGGAGACCTGAAACTCAAAACAATGGCAATGGTGGCAAGTAAGCATGAGGTAGAAAAAGAGTTGAGGAGCAGAAATGAAAGTCTGGGGACAGATGGCGAGTGGACAAACGTGGAGAAGTGGACAAGAAAAAAGGTGATGGAAGGAGCAATAGAAGGGCAACAACAATGGCAGCAGCAAAGAAGGAGGTGATGAGACTGATGATGCCAAAGAGAAGACAGGAGCAGAGGAGAATGGGCAACAGACTGGGAGCATCAGGAGAAGGTACATTGGGTGAGAGACAAAGGACAATGGGAACACGATGGGATGCCAGCCCACCAAGAGTGGCATAGTGGGAAGACATTGGAAACATGACAAGAGATGGCAGGGAGGATTAGAAACTGTGGATCAAGACAGTACAGAACTCAGACAGGATCAGTGTTAAGCAGATACGACTTTTTGGAAAAGATACTATTTGAGATGCTGGAGGTGCAGCCAGAGCACCTGACCAGCCTAATTGCTTTTCCAAACAGAAAGTCTTGGCAAATCACTTACTGAAATAGAGATGGGTATGAAAATTTTTGGGAGAAATATGCAGAAGAACGTGGAAGGGAGCAATTAAGAGGGATAAGGTTTATGGCAGGAGAAAAGGCAAGGGAATGAGTGATTATAGTATGTGTGTATACAGATTTATTAGTGGAAGAAAACATAGAAAGGTGGCTGGAATTACATGTTCAGAGTAATGAGTGTAGAGAAAGTGAGGGACAAATATGGTGTTTGGATGGGGTCATGGAGGGCATGAGTAGTGTTACAAGCAAACAAGTGGAGCCCAAGTGGAGTGAAGCACCTCCCACCTGTAATCCTGCTGGGGAGGCACACTAGGTTTTTATAATATATCACAAGCAACCTAAGCAGTACAGCAAATACGGCAAGGAGGGGTAACTGCCTGCACATTGCCTGCATATAGTGTGCATCAGGTGTGAAGTGAATGAGCACAGAGCAGCAGAGTGCCAGGAGCTGCTAAAATGCATTACCTGTGGTGGGAAGGGATGTGTACTGCAGGTGTCCAATAGCCTTTGCAAACAAGGTCTGAGCCCCCAAAGAACAGGCCGAATTGGAAGGGAACAGTGAGGGAAAAGAGAGGGGGTGAGACCAAGATAGAAATTGTGGAAGAGACCCTGCAAGAGGGAGAAAAAGAGAA
>NW_017728993.1:669678-678249 GCF_001723915.1 Gavialis gangeticus
GTCTGCCTGTCTGCAGATGATCAGACAAGGCAGAGGTGGCAGCTCACGCAGAGCAGGGAGGGGAGAAGAGTTTTTGTAATTAAGGCAGTGCAGGAGGAAATAGCAGATGAAATGGAAGGGGCCAGTTTTATTCAATATCTCCATTAGTGATTTGAAAGATGGGATGGATTGAACCCTCAACAGGTGTGTGGATGACACCAAACTGTGGGGTGTCATAGATACACTGGAGGGTAGGGCTAGAATTCAGAGTGACCTAGACAAATTGAAGGACTGGGCCAAATGAAATCTCATGAGGTTCAACAGAGACAAGTTCAAAGTCCTGCACTTAGGACAGAAGAATCCCATGCACCGGCACAGGCTGGGGACTGACTGGCTGGGCAGCAACTCTACAGAAAAGGACCTGGGGGTTACAGTGGACAATAAGCTGAATATGAGCCAGCAGTGTGCCCCTGTCGCCAAGAAGGGTAATAGCATACTGGGCTGCATTAGTAGGAGCATTGCCAGCAGATTGAGGGAAGTAATTATTTCACTCTGTGCTGCACTGAAGAGGCCACATCTGGAGTACTGTGTCCAGTTTTGGGAGCCCCACTCTAGAAAAGATGTTGACAAGTTGGAGAGAATCCAGTGGGTAGCTACAAAAATGGTTAAGTGGCTGGGGCGTGTCGCTTATGAGGGAATTGGGTTTATTTAGTTTGGAGAAGAGTGAGAGGGGATTTAATAGCAGTCTTTAACTATCTGAAGAGTAGTTCCAAGGAGGATGGAGCTAAATTGTTCTCAGTGGTGACAGATGAGAGAACAAGGAGCAGTAGTTTCAAGTTGCAGCAAAGAAGGTTTAGGCTGGATATTAGGAAAAACTTTCTCATTAGGAGGGTGGTGAAGCACTGGAGCAAGTTATGTAGAGAGGCTGTGGAATCTCCATCCTTGGAGGTTTTGGAGATCTGGCTTGACAAAGCCCTGGCTGGGATGATGTAGTTGGGGATGGTCCTGTTTGAAGAGTGGGTTGGACTAGATGACCTCCTGAGGTCCCTTCCAAGTGTAATTTTCTATGATTCTTGGTTTTTAACAAAATAGCATATCTGACAAAAATCATGTTTCATCAGAGAACTGCTCTAATTTTAGAATGATAGCTAACTGGAATATGGAGATCTAGGAAGAGCAGCACATACCTGGGACTTGAGAAGGTAACAGAAGGGAAGGGACTAGATTCAGGAGGAAGGATATGTACTGGAAAAACAGACATCTCATAGAAATCCCTTCCCCAAAACACCCCTTATTGTGAACTGGAGCCATTGTGAGTCAAGAGGAATACCTGGAAGCCCCAAATCTTAAGAGCCAAATATAATTTTATTTTTTCTGCTTTTTTTTCAATTATAAAACAACTTATAGATCTTTATCCTGACTGCCCATTATAACCTCAGCAAATGTTTCTGGTTTGGATTTGCACAATTAAACTTTCTAGTTTTGAACCACATCCTCAGAAAGAAATGCATGTTTGCATGTAAAACTCTGTGGCAACTGGATGTCACTAATGTATCATGACATTTGAAGCTTAATTTAGGGTTTTAATTTTCTTCTAAACTTTTGGTAAGCCATGCTACATTTTAATATAGCATAATGATTTCATAGTGTTTTTGAGGACATACATTAATGTAGTGAATAATTAAAATGAAGCAATTATTATTAAGATTGTTCTAATAATATATTCCTCAAATAGACTGACTATCCATTCTGACTCATTAAATATGACATTCAGCATTTGCATCTGATGCTCAGATCTTTTTTTAGTAAAAAATACAGAATGTACCAAAAAATAATGTTATAGTCTCTGCAGTTTTATGATTCATTAAGCTGTTTTCTCTGTGTCCAAAACCTTCTTTTGAGTACAGCACATGTCAAAGCCCCCAAACAGAATTCATTAATAAAGTTAGAACTGGCAATAAAGGAACGAGTAACTAAAATATATAGTTTTATGAAGAAGCATGTACAATACATTGTTATAATATTGCAAATTATTGACTAGGTATGTGTTACTTCACATGATTAACTACTGTTGTATTATGGAAAAGTAGTCATAGTTAAGCTTGCACCCATCTTCATGTAGAATGCTATATTTAAATGTTCATTGTAACTTTTGTTTGGGTAACTGCTTAAAGCTTCCTAAGTGGCATATTTATTTTTAGGTAAGGCAAAATATTTCTGTAAAGTTTAAAGCAGTGTTCTCAACCAGGGTGCCAAGAGGTCCTTTCACAGGCACAGTAAGGTGCCACTCAACGTTAACACTGTTAGGTGTACAAACATGGTTCACAAGATAAACCCAGAAATTTCAAATAAGAATCCACAGGGTAAAAAACATTCTGGTCTGCTGTGGTCTTCCTGAATTCTTTGCTACAGAAGAATTGCTTTAGTATTTTTCTATAATCAAAAAGAGTGAAAACTAAGAGCTGGCATTTTCTGATGGATGCCTTTAGTCTAATAAGTGGTGTCTTGAATCTAAAAAGGTTGAGAATCACCCTTTTAAAGGAAAAGGGTCTATTTATTTTTTAATTACAGGTAATTAGTTACCCTGATTAGAATGACTGACTTTTGTCTAATGCTACTCCGCATGCCTTTAGAACAATTTAGCTCATTACTGCCCTTTTAAATATTCTTGGACAGGGACCAGCAACCTTTTACCAGCCACAGGCTGGAACAAGTTGGATCTGGTGTGACATGGGCTGGGTGGCTTCAGCAGCACGTGAACACCAAGGTTGCGTTCCCTGTGCCCACACCAGGGCCAGGAAGATGGGAGCTGCACCCACACTGCCACCATTTCTCCCAGTCTCCTGCTCTCTGGCTGGGGTGCAGGTGCAAGCGAAGGTTTCAATCCCCCTCCCCAGCTGCAGCATGGGCCCAGCTGCAAGCTGCCTGGTCCCAGCGTAGTTCCACACCGGCTGGAAGCCACAACGGTGTCACAGCTGGGGAGCGGGCCAGCGGGGGGAGAAGTGGTAGCAGTGCACAGTTGGTAGATACCTGGTCCTGGTGCAGGATCTAGGATCAGAATCAAGCATGATGAAACACTTAGGACACATCAACACTTCAGTGGTACTATGTCTCAGCAGGGATGTTCCCAAAAACACACTGGTGAAGACACTCTGGAGCATTCCTCTGTGGCTGCTCTTAAGACCTTAGCCTTTGGCCTGCTTTAGGGAGGCTATTAGGAACCACCCCCAAATTGCTTCATATCATAAATGCCTTTCTGAACTTGGAGTGAGGGGGAGGCAGGTATGAGAAGAGGTGTGGGGGGAGGCAGGCTGTGATCAGGAAGGACCTGGCTGGGAGAAACCACCACAGGGCTCTTACCTTACCCTTGAATAAATAGTTAACTTGCACAAGCTTAAATCCACCCTGATTGTCCATGAGCACTGCATGCCAGTGCTTTGGTGCTCTTCTTTATATGTAATCTAATGTAAATGTAAACTACAAGGCTAGAATCAGCTCCTATATTTTAATAAGATATTCATTTATAGTGGAGATAGAAGACTCTAGACCACTCTGCATTTGCAGAATCTGTATTTACACCACCGTAAGGATGAAACTGAACTATTTCAGTTTCATCTTTGGCGGTGGGGAGAGGGAGATGGGAGGTCACTAACAGAATGGAATAAAATACAGAATTTCTGTTCTGAAGGAAATCTGGACCATGCCACATTTGTGTCCATCCAAAATGGAGACCGAGAATTTAATTTCCATTTTTGTTTCCGGAGAACACAGACTCTGAAAAAATTGGACTTGGAAATGTTGAAACATTTTGTTTAAATGTTTTTATCAAAAAACATGCTGGCATTCTTGAAATCAAATTGCTGCATTTCACTTCACTGGCACGATCCAAAACACTTTATTCTGAGTCACTTTAACATTATGCCTCTGGTTTCTTAGCTGAATATTGCTTTGTACCAGCTATAGTTTAGGGTCTAAATGCCCCCATGTCCTCCGTTGGAAAGCTTCTATGGTTTATCTGCCTCTCCAATGGCCCTTAGAGACATATGGCTCCTATGAGACACCAGACAGAGTCTGGGGCAGAGGAAAAATAGATGTTGCATTATGGATGGTTTGATCCTCTGGAAAACAAAATCGAGGCAGGAAATGAAGCAAGAAAAACAACTGTCTAATGCAATACACTGATGAGGAAATGCAACTTAACTGAATCAAAATGAAATTAAAAATTCTGATCCAGTTTGAACCAAACTTGAACAATATTTTTTTTATATTTTTCTATAGAATAATGCAGTGAAAATCATGATTTTCTTTGCATTTTTGTTGGAAAATCATTCTGATGGAAACTCCTGACCATCTCTTATCACCAGGTTAGAATGGGTTATGAAAAGTAAGGTCTCCAGGTTGCCTGGCTCGTTACATAAGGAACAATAATCCAAAAAAGTACTAGGAATTTTGCATGAACACAAAAATTAGTACCAACTTGAGTAGGTCCAAGGTAACTTTTCACATCTGCCTCTTACACAGTAGCTATCAAAAGCATAAAGGGAAACCTGGTAGTTTTGTTAATATTTTCTTCATGTAAACTCTTCTGAAATGGAATATTTTGTCTACCATTATGGCAGCATTTTTATCTTCAGTGACTGCTCTTCATTTACCACTTACTTTTTACTAAGGAAAAAAATGTTTTGCGCAGTAGAAGGAAAATCTCATTCTCCCTATATATTTTAGTTCTATACATGTCTTCTCAGGCATATTGTGATTAATGATACCACTGTAAGCTCCATCTATTCTTTAAGGTTTTCCTTAGGGGGTGATTGTGGGAAAGACAAACTCCATGGCCTAGGAGACAAGTCCTTTTTGTTAATTTGTCTTTTATTTTAAAGTTCTTGTGCTTTGCATGTTGATGCATTTTGCTGCACACATTGAGATGGATTGATTCACTTGACAGATGGATTTTAAAAGTCTCAAAATACTCAAATATGATCATATGTATAATTATGTCTCTTGTGTTCTTTTATAGTGCTCAATGATATAAAACTATTGTTAGCATTGAAAAGGACTCTGTCAAGTTCAAAACTCACATATTTCTAAAGACATAATTTCCTTACCTATTTCACTCATAAACCTTATATATGACTAAAAATCTAATTTTTCACCTTAATGGCTATTTGCTTAAACCTTCTTTTAATCATAACCTGGAAAAGTAAAATGTACTTTCAGTTTCTTTTCTTTACAAGCTATTTTTAAATCCTTTGCAATTCTCAGACACTAGCAAAGCAGGGAATATTTGCTTGGTTACAAAACCTTAATTGTAAATGAAGCTTAGAGTTACAAAGTCTAAATTCAAGGCTTATCTTAGCCCAAGAGTTTCTTCTAACTCCATCTCTACAAGTGATTCTATCTGTCAGTGTATGCAAATATTCTCTTTTTAGGATAGTTTTTGGGTTGAGGCATTGCACTAAAACTACACAAATTTGGATTTGATGCCCAGCTTTGCAACAGATTTCCTGTGTAGCCTGGGGCAAGTCACTACATTGTACCTCAGTAACCCTGGTTTAAAATAGACATAATACTAGAAGAGTACAACCTGGATACTTGGTAGTGTTAGGTTCATTAGCCCCTTCTGAAGATGAAGGTTTGGAAACCATCCGAGGGCACAGAGGACCATGGCAAACAATTGCATAGAACCACTGTTGGGTTCCAAGTGAGTGAAAAAGCAGTGCCTTCAAAGTAAAAGCAGTAGTAAACAGCTGAGAAACTCATCCTTTACTTGGAGACCCATCGTGAATTAAGCAGGTTATGAACCATCCAGATATGAAAGAGCCAGATTCTACCAACCTTGTCTTGTCTTATTTAGATTCTAAATCCTTCAAGATTATGCACTCCACAGTGCCTAGCATAGTGATTCTCAACCAGGGTGCCATCAGATCTTTTGAAAAGCACTGAAAAGTGTGAGCGGACAAGGAGGTATAAAGAGATATGCAGATAACCTGTAGGTCTGTCTGAACAATACCTCACCCCCAGTGCCCAGCCCCTCTGCAATACAGAAGTTAATTTTTCAACTTGGTGCCACTTAATTCACAAAAGTTGTAGAGGGGTCCAAAGAGGGATGCCTGATGTCCAGTGAAGGGTGCCTCAAGTCCAAAAAGACTGAGAACCACCGGCCAACCAGAATTTTGATTTCTGTAGCAACCTGTAGGTACCACTATAAACTAAACATTGTCACTGAGACTTTCAACACACAAAAGTGGAAAGCACACCTTTTCTGTGCAGTAGTACCCTGACAGCACAGGACAGCATATGATAATATAAAGAGCAATTATTTCATTCCCTGCCCTCAAGCTCTACTTTTGCCTCTACTAGAAGAACAGTTACACCTCCTGGAGGCTACTTCTTTGTAATAAATATCACATGATGTGAAATGCCCCAAACCCCTCTTAAACAGTTACTCGGATAGATGTATGTACAAGAATGGGTTTGAGGTTCTTTATAGGAAACATTTTTCAGCCCAAAACCACCTTATCTGAACACTGGAAAGAAAATGTCATTTAAAAAAAAATCTCTGTTGTAATTCTCATGTTCTGGAGAATAATTTAGTGGCCTAGTACATGTTTTATCCTCCTATTAATTTTCAAGTAATCTGATGACCACATTCTTCATGGCCTCCAACAACCAGCCAGTTTCTCAGCATTAACTTTTTTCTTACATGCAAAATTCTTTTCTTTCATGTGGGAGGATTTGATTACCCTCATTTGATATTCTCCTCAGAGATGGAAAACAAAAGCGAATAAATATCCCATTATTTTTATTGTAGGAAAAGAACTGTGGTCTTCAAACCAGATTCTGATCTGGGATGCTCACAAGAAGGCTGACTAATTCTGTTGCCTGCTGTTGTAGGGCAGGTGATAGAGTTGAACCTGTTGATTGATGCTTCAACTCTCACCATACAGATGAAGTCTACCTTTCAGATGCCAGTAACAGAGGGCCCAGTCTTACAGTGTGATACCTTCCAGTCAGTCTTTTTGACGGCAAGGAGAATTAATGGAGCTCATCGCATAACAGGAAAAGGCTGGCTAACATCTGGAACAACGTTTGCTTAGTTCCTGGACAAAAAGACTGGCTCAGCTGTTGGTCACCAGCTAGTTATAAAAAGAATTATTTTCTTCTCTTTCATCTGACAAAAAAGTAAATTTTTTTTCTTTCTTAATCTAAATGGACTTGATTCTGAGAGGAGCTGAGGCCTCTGTCCACAGTCAAGCAATGTATTAAAGTTCACACTTAACTTCACGGTCAGTGGGATGAGCCAGCTTCAGATTAAGCATGTACTGAAGAACTCTGTTGGATCAGGCCCAGAAAGCTCCAAAGATTGGAGGACAGAGCTCTAAGTCGTCTTTGAATGGAAGGGCTCAAACAGTGTTAATTAACAGAGCAGAGTGACTCCTATATTTGATCACTTTTGCCATTTCTAGTTAGCTAGGAACAGAATGCGAATGTTGGATAGCTGAAATTATTTATGTGCTAATTTCATTAAATTAACTTATTCACAATCAGTTTGCAGGTAGTTTCAGTATTTGAACTGCCCTGATTGGATTAATAGGTCACATGGTGTATTATCTGACTGGATAAGCCTGGTTTATCTAGGCTCTCGTGAGAAAATGACTGCAATTATGAATTTGAAATTCACTTTTAGAAAATATTCCTGCAAGGAGACTATTTTGCAAATGTAATTCTGTCACATGATCAAAAAAAGTATGCATACTGCTAAAGGAAATCCATGTACAGTTCTAAATTTGTATTAAAACTTTGGCAGTATTCAATCAGAACAAATAAAAAATTAGTGGCCTTAATCTTGGTACTAAAAGGAGAGACACTAGCTCAGAATTATTAGAAATTATTTTTAAAAACACATAGCAGGAAAGAGACTTTCTATTTGTGCATGTCATTGTCATAACTGGAGACATTTGGAATTACATCATTTAATATAAATCATCATTTAAAAGTGAATTATTATTTCTAAGTATCATATTCACCCAAATGCAAGACTACTTTGAATTTTAAATAACCCCTCAACAATTAGATTTTATGTGAAAAATTTATAAATTTGTTACAAGTTTCCATGTATAGAACTGCAAGGTTCTTTGGGTAGATGTGATATTTTTCATTAGACCAACTGAGTAGTTGGAAAAAAATTATTTGCAAGCTTTTGGGTGCAATCACCCTTCTTCAGGCATAGAAAGTCTCTCCCCCCCTCCACCCCCCCTCATTGGTCTAATAAAAGATATCACATCTACCCAAAGAACTTTGCCTGCCTATGTCCTTAGACCAACATGGCTACAAACAAAAACCCAGCATGTATAGAACCTAATTATCAGAGGATCATTGTAAATGTTTCTCCCCGCAGCAGGCAAAGCCACACCAGGGGGCATATGGTAAAGGGGCCAAGTGGCTCCCTTGCCCGGTGGCCCCTCCCATCTGTCCCTCCTGCAGCCTGCCCTCCACCCAGTACAGATCTGCCTCCATCCCTGTCACCTGTCCCCTGCAGCCTCTAACACCCCTGGAACCTCTCTCCTCCCACCTGCCCCCTGCAGCTTTTGC
>NW_017728993.1:683249-695750 GCF_001723915.1 Gavialis gangeticus
CACCCCTGGAACCTCTCTCCTCCCACCTGCCCCCTGCAGCTTTTGCCCCCCTGTGTGATACCCATAGCCTTTGCCCCTCCCCAGCTGCTTACTGTCAGGTGCAGTTCCAGCTTTATTCCCTCCTGGACATAGAGCACATGGAAGCTCTAGCATTAGCCCTCGCCCAGCCATGCAGCAGCAACTTGGGACCAGAGCTGCTGGCTCTGCTCCAAGGGGACAGAAGCTCCCAGGGGCAAGTGGGGGGCAATGTCTACAGGGGGCAAGTAGAAAGGGGGGTGAAAGCTGCTGTGGCTTTGACTCTGGCCTCAACCTGGGCTCAGGGCTGGAGTCACAGTTGCAGCAGCTCCCTTTCCCCCACCTCTGCCTTATATTCAAATCCAAGATGAGGGGCTTTTTTCCCCCTCCAGATGAATAGGAGAAATCTTGAGTCTTAGATTTGAGTAAGTACTATATGTAATAAGCAGCTTTCCAAAATACCTTACCTAAACACATGTTTCAGTTCTGTTAGCTCCTTCTCTTTGATCTTCAAGTCATCTTCTAATCTCTCTATGATTATAGCATATGATTCACTAACTTTCTTCTTCCATTCATCTAACAAAGAAAAGCAAATGTGTTTCACAATATATTTGAGTGTCATAAAAAAACAGAACACAGATCACAACCTACCAGTAATCAAATAACTCACCTTTAAAATGTGTCTAATTATAATTATTTTCTTACTAACACTTGCAGTTTCAATTATGGACATTTACTGTTAAAATGTGGTGTTAAATATTATACATAAGTTTACTTATTTTACCTTGTGTAACCAATATTGCCATAAATACACATAACTCATGTATAGGATATAAAATTAACTTATATATAGGCTATAAAACAGGTTACAGATATATCACAGATATATGTATGAATATTCACATATATATGAATCTTTTGGAAAATGTATTTCATTTTAATAATGAAAAGCTTAGTCCAGAGGATTACATTTGTTAGTTCTTACATCCTAAATATTGACAACATGGATGCACAGAATAAAAATAGAGCTAATGTTTGTAATTTTCTACTAATGAAATATTAATTAAATCAGCACAATAGGCTAATCTAATATGATCTAACAGTCTGAAGAAATTTGCTGGCTTCCTCCCTTTCTTTCACAGACACCATACGTGATCTGAGTCAAGCCATTCTTCTTATAGACCAGAAACAATACCATCCCATATCCTTGAACCCAGAAGTAAATTAGCAATGAGTAATTTGCTAAAATTACATTTGCCACTTGTTGTTGCATATATATTATATTGCATTTAAAGAAGCAATGTTAATTACCAGTGCAAGTTTGGGTTGGTCTAGATTTATAATTCCCCATTTGTTCAATATTTCTTCTTTGTTTCAGAAAAGTTCTTGCAGTAATATGATTCCTTGTTCAAGTGCAGTGACAGTCTTACTGAAAAATACTTTGATAGTCTCTGGCTAAAAATAAACTGTGCGCCAAATGGAATGTCATGCAACAATGACACAGAGCAAAACAGCGTGTGCTATCAAGTGTAAAATAATAAAGGTAACTAATCAGTTTGTTTAAAATACAGTGTCAAAAAAATAAATTGCAAATGTTTCAATAGAAATATTCACTTCCATCTCTTGATTACCTATTCAGGGGCCAGAGGAAAAATTAACAACCTGTCCCCAGATTGGTGTAGAGAAATGAACTAAGGGCACTGAACTCTAATAATCAACTATGGGTAGATTACTTCTGAGTACACATATTTCTTATGTTTGCATAGCTTAATGTGTCATTGAAGTGCCATTAATTTTAACTGAAAGGCTGACTGGTTCACCCCAAAACCTTAAAGATACTGTATAGGCACACACCGTTGTATATTTGGGGTAATATTTATCCACATAGAGCTGATAGCAGTATTGTCACCATATTCACAGTGGAGGCTTTCAACCCCAAATTACTGATAATGAACAAACTTACTCTGGAGACTGCATGCTGGCCAACACTGGCACTCCCAAAAGGAATGAGAGATGGAGGCAGCATGCGCAAATAGACTTTCTACCACCATGGATGGGCCTGCTGACATGAACTGATGGAACTGAGACACTGAACACGGCTCACTGAAGGAAGAAGATTAGTTTAGTTATCTCCAAGGCTATGAAAATTACAAACAACCAGGTTAATAGATACATTTTTCTTCTAATCTGTATAGACTGTCAGGCTCAGAATTCAGTTTAACATGAGTCTGCTTCTCTGTCTATCTGTGTTTTACCTGTCTTACACTACTTGCCTCATCACCCACTATTTGACTATCTTAACATTCATTTTATTCATTCATCTGTGTTGCTCTTTACCTTTATGTTGGTATTTTTTAATAAATATTTAAAGCAATATCACCAATGTTTGAATGCCTATGGGTTGACCTTGACAACTGCTCTGGATAAAAGTTCTTAACCAAAGAATTCCAGGTAAGATACCAGCAATATGTGCACAGAATATGTATACATACATAAAACCTTCAGCATGCTACATCCCATTGTAAACAAACTAGTGCTCCTGAGATATTTTTTTAGCACAGCATGAGTGCATCAGTTTATTTGCACTGATTTACACATAAAACCAAGGACATATTTTTAAATACTTTGAGCTGCTTTGACAATATGTTCTGTGATATGCACCCAAATACAGGAGAAGAGACATAGGCCTCTTAACTGATATTCCACATCCAGTTGCCAAGCAACTAGAAGAGCTATAAGTGTATTACCATAATGGGTGTCTATTTTTCCCCTGCTTTTATTAGATTAAGATTTCTTTCTTTTCCCAAATTCCTAAAGTGTAACTGTGGGCCCCCATCTAACAGTACGTGCTGCATGAACCTTTCCCCATGCATTAAAACATAATATAAAGAAAGGGCTGACAATAAATATATATACATTGGCCTCTCTCTTCCACTGTAAACTTAATGGAGAACAAGATTAATAAGCACATTGATGTGTCTTTGTATTAACGCAACTTTTAAACTCATTTTGCTGACTCATCTATATGTTGGGGGTGTTATTATTAGGAGATTTTTCTTTTATATCAATGGGAAAAAGATCTGGCCTTCTGACAGAAACCATTTCTTTAAGAGGAGTTATCTTATAGGATGGGCCTGGTGTTAGAAGCTGCAGTTGATATAACGAAAATGTACCTGAGCTTAGAAATAAAAGTGTGACTTCAACATGAGCTAGCTAGCTTACGTATCATTAGCTGTGTTGCACAGTAGCCTTGAGCTCCGTACGAGCAAATGGCCTGAGTATTTACTTAGCACCTTCTGCAGGGTTTTACAGGCTATGCTGAGCTCTGTATAGTCAAGACTACACTGCTAGCAGTACCTGAGGCTTAAAGCTAAGCCGGGTATCTCCATGGGAGCTTCATCCACTGCATCTGGACCCACTGATAGGGAGCAGAATATTTCTTCAAACCTCCATGTCCCATTTGGAATCCCGGAGATAAACCTAGGGAAGCATCATGGCATGGTGAATAGGATACTACCCAGAAGGTCATATGACTTTGACAAGGGCACTTCAGTTTCTACACCTGTATAATAGGGACAATCATACAGACTTGCCTTTGTAGTATTCCATGTGATCAAATAGCAAAAGTAAAACTAGTGACACAGAACTCAGGAGGGCTTGGGTTCTTGAACTTGGACTCTCAGCAGACCCATAAGGGCCATAAAAGGCCATTTCACTACAGCAGCTAGCCTGAGTTGAGTGAGAGCCGAATGAGAGTGACCACTTTAGGGAACGCCATGAAGCACACAAGGCCACTACATTACCATTTGATTTGTTACAACTCATCTGCTGCACCCCATCTGCCTTACTAGCTAGTTTCAGCAGTGCCTGAGCTTCTCTCATCTCACTTCCAGAACAGAAACCTCAAGGTCAGAGTACCAGTTAACTTGAACTAGACATTTTTTTTAGGGTCTGGGCAAGGGTAAAACTCAAAGCAGCTCAAGCTGACACTGCAGCAAAGACCTTCTTTGAGTAGGCCTTGGTATCAAGGGAATCCACATGGTCTTACTCTCCTCATCTTGCATGATTAGGAGTGCTTCCTCACTGAGCACATGGCTACTTCTTCCCAAATACTACCTGAGCTGAGATGTTGCTCCCTGAAGGAAACAACAAATGGGCAACAGCAGCTGCAGGGGAGGAGGAGGAGGCTGCTCCATAGCACTCTAAATCATGACTCCTGGCAGCCAGTCATTTCTTCAGCACCAGCTAATTATGTCAGATATGACGACTGAGGATAGAGCCCAAAGATCAATGACTGTCCTGTCTGCAACTAGGCTTGCGGGGGGGGGTATTGCCTTCCTTGTGTGTGGGGTTTGATCCACTTCTTAGAATCATCTGAGGATATTTTATCCAACACATTCCTTGCTGTGGCAGTCTTTCATTGTCCCTTCTGCTCTGTTCCCTATGCCACGTTCTGGGGTTTTTCTCCTTTTAAATGAGAAGCTTTATGGTGCAGTGTGTGGATGTCCTTGAGGAGAAATGGCTACCTGCAAAGGCAAGGAACAAGACTTACTGGCCAGGAGGGGGTCACTTCCAGCTCTGTGTTCCTAATTGCCCTACAAGTACATCCTGCTGAACAGCAGTTAATGTGCATTCACATATGCATAGTGAATACTTGTTAACACTGACAAATGATCAACATCTGATTAATATTCCAGAATCATTCATATGGGGTTAGGCACAGCCCACACCCCGGGGAAACGCAAGTGAAAGGAAGTCACCCTTTTTTATTCACCTGAGGTTTCATTTTGAGGAACAACATTGTGGCTTCAACAGCCAATCATAACAACAACTCTCAGAGCAAATGCCAAAAGAAAGCATGCAATGAACAACCTGTGACCTAAATGTCGTTTATTTATAGATTCATAGATGTTAGGGTCAGAAGGGACCTCAATAGATCATCAAGTCTGACCCCCTGCATAGACAGGAAAGTGCTGGGTTCAGATGACCCCAGCCTGATGCCCATCCAACCTCCTCTTGAAGACCCCCAGGGTAGGGGACAGCACCACCTCCCCTGGGAGCCCATTCCAGACCTAGGCCACTCTAACTGTGAAGAAGTTCCTCCTAATGTGCAGTCTAAATCTGCTCTCTGCTTGCTTACGGCCATTGTTTCTTGTGACCCCCGGGGCGCCTTGGTGAGTAGAGCCTCACCAATTCCCTTCTGTGCCCCCATGATGAATTTGTAGGCATCCACAAGGTCGCCTCTCAACCTCCTCTTGCGAGTGCCCTAGTGTCTCCTCGTAGGGCTTGGCCTGCAAGCCCTTAATCATACGAGTGGCCCTCTGGACCCTCTCCAGGTTATCCACGTCCCTCTTGAAGTGTGACGCCCAAAACTGCATGCAGTACTCCAACTGTGGTCTGACCAGCGCCCGATAGAGGGGAAGTATCACCTCCTTGGTTCTGTTTGTCATACATCTGCTGATTCACGATAGAGTGCAGTTAGCTTTGCTGATGACTTCGACACACTTACAACTCACATTCATTTTCGAGTCCACTAGGACTCCAAGATCCCTTTCCGCTTCCATGCTACCGAGCAGGTCGTTTCCTAGGCAGTAGGTGTGCTGGACATTTTTCCTCCCTAGGTGCAGCACTTTGCATTTCTCCTTGTTAAATTGCATTCTATTTATTTGAAGTGCTGGCTGAATAATTAAAACTAATGAGCACAATGGTAAAAAAAAGCCACAAACAAACAAAAAATAGGGTGTCTGTATTGATTGCACTGTTAGTCCAGTCCTAATTAACATCTATATAATTAGTACTAAAAATCCAAGAGCAATGTTTTTCAGTGAACACACTATAGGTATAATGTCTACAGATTACTCAGCTGTACATAATTCTATCATATTTTTAAAGTTGTGTTCCAGTTCCCTGTTATGTTTGAAAATGTGCAGTCTTACAAATGCACATTCTGAAGAGTTCTTCACATGGAGGCTTTACAGAAGAAGGCCTTTGAAATTACTTTTACTTCAAATTAATTCCTTTTCACTCTAAGAATATATCCATATTTATCATCTATGTGGAAGGGCTGTAAGTCATTGTTACCCATTTCAGCATTTTTCCAATAACATTCAGTTGTGTCAATGATAATGAAAAGACCTTTAAAATAAAACACATTATTATGAAAATAAAATATGTGGGACTCAATATCCCATATAATGAAACAGGTGTTTACAATGGTTCCTCTGTGACAGTGGATTAAAAGAAGTGCACAAAAAAAGTACTTCTATTTTTGTTACCACAATATAACAATGGCATTTGCACAGGGATTAATCTTCCACATGCCATCTACTGAGCTGTGAGTAGACAGGGGAGAGAAACTGAAGCTTTATGCCTTAGAGATTTAGGAACAAGAACAGGATGGAATCACCAAGCTAATTTATTACAGCTAAATTCACTCTCCAAGTCTACAGGGTTTCTTGTGAAAGCCAAATGATTGTTAATACCCTCTACCGCTCTTCTCAAACCCTCCCTTCTCTCCCCATCGGCCCTCAGTCTTTCTGGCACTTACATCTTTCAGGCTTTCATTTGTTTTTTAAACTGCCACTCCTGATATTCTTTTTTAAGTGCCCAATTTCTCAGACTTCAATTTCCTGCCTAAAAGGTTACTGAAATAATCCTCCCCTCTCAAATTTCATAGTATAATATATACAGTATGGATAAATCTCTGTTCATTATAGCATGCTCTCAAAGCATTCAGGGAAATCATTAGGATGATGTTCATTATGAGCCCTATTATTGCACTACACAGCAAAACTAATTAAATAAAGAAAGCTGACATGAATAAAATCATTAAACACTCATCTTGGCTTTATTTGAGCCTGTACCAGCCTGCACAATAACATTTGAGGATGGATGGAAGCCAGGCTACGATCTAGAGACCTAGACAAATACTATCTGCATCCATCTAGCAAACCCAGCTACCGCTCGCTGGATCAAATCCTGCATTCCTGATGGAACAGGCCTTTAAAAAAAAAAACCCAAATTCTTGTTTTCTAGAAAGTAAAGGGTTCATTATTCCTGCCTCAGTGAAGGCTCCACTACTGGATCCTTAGTGCTCCAAACGGAGAGTGCAATATATGTAGGGGTATCAGGTATAGTGGTAGGGACAGGGGACTAGAAATCAGCAAATCCTGAATTATAATCCTGTTGTTACATTTTTTTTTGTGTTTTTTTGCAATGCTAGGCTTCAGTTTCCCCATGTATAAATAGAGATAATTGTAATCAGCTACCTAAAAAGTGAGTTGCAGGAATGGGGAAAAATGAACTGTTTGTAATGCTACATGAGTAACAAGATAATTAAAAAGGTGTAAATCCAATTTAGGATATAGAGAACCAAATAAGTTACAGCTAGTTAGAAAGGGGTAGCAACTTACTGTATGTCAGCTCCTCCATGATAACTGCTCATAGCTCACAGTAAATGAAAGCTTAGCTATCAGTGAAACCAAAACTGCCTGGTTTAGCTTTCACTTACCACAGGGTAAGAGTTGGCAGGTGGATATTACTGTGGAGGAACTAATGCATAGTAATCCCCTACTCCCTTTTAATTTACATTGTTTGTTTGTCCATATTTTTAGCAAGCCCATATTTGGTAGATGCCCAGTCCTACCTCCATTGACTTGGATGGGAGGTAGATCATATGATAAGATGGACCCCATCATGAGTAAGCTTGGCTCATGGTTGTTCCATAAGGAAGGTCAATCATTCCATGGGAAACTCTGAAATTAAAAAAAAAATCAGTCTATATTAGAATAAAACTTCTAAATGTCCACAGAGCCAGAATGCCATGCTTTTGTTTTGAAAAAATAAAATAGTATTTTGTTTCCTTTTCAAAATGAAATGAATGAGGCTCATTGAGCTGCCTGGACACCTTACACTCCTGTTCCTAGGCACTTCTACAGCCACAAAGCTGGCAGCCCCGACTCAAGATGACCTTACATCCCCCATGTGTCTCAGCTCCTGCTTAGGCTCTCAAGGCTGCCAAGCTTCCTGCTCCACAGCAACCGATCAGGGAGGCTAGTGGGGAGATAAGTGAACTGGCAAGAAGCCTGGTTTCTGCTAGAAGAGTCAACAAAGTTGATGACATTCTGGTCCCCTCATCAGCCCTGTGAGTTGGAATAAGCCGAAAGAAAAAGGCAATATTTCTGTTATGCATCCCTAGGTGCTGAGAATTTCCATTTGAAAAGGGTCTTTGTTATTTTTTTGCTGTCTTCTCCTCTCACTGCTTTCACTCTGTTAGATTAATAATTTGTACTGCAGTGGGGCTTGCAGGCTCCAGATGAGATCAGGACCTCATTATGTCAGGTGCTGTCCAAATATGCAGCAAGAGACTTCCAGCCTCAACAACTTAGATTCCAGATAAAGTGGGGGAGGTGAAAGAGGCATGCAGTGCTTAGGTTGTGGAGGTGGAATAGAAATAAGGTCTCTAAGGATCTCTAGGCTCTTCTTATGACTCCATTTTTGTTTCATACCCTGCCCCAGGGTGTTGCAATCTCATTCCTCCACGCCTCATTTCTTTTTGGATAGTCTTCTGCAACTTACCTCTGCCAGGTAACTTGAAGTAACCCAGCATTACCATTCATGAGCCTGGTCACATTTAGATGATAAAAGCCAGTGTTCTTAAAACCCAAGAGGTTAACATTGTATTCCTGGGCAGATCTAGGATTTTGAAAATGGGGGTGGCAGATAGTGAGGCACATCATCACATTCCAACTCCTATTGTTCTCCAGTTAAAGAGAAACTAGATGGTTTACGAATATGGCAAGGGGCTAGCACTCCATTATTCAGTTTAAGATCAAAGCAAAAATATTACTACTGGAATGTGCACTAATTTGCTATATGATATATAAAGTTTAAGAAAACACAACAAACCAGGCAAAAATTAGTCAAAATAGTCAAAAGTCATTAGTCTTGTAGTAAAATGTACATCTCTCATTCAGATTAATAAAACAGAAGCTAGCCTCTTTGAGCATGTTGATAGTGCCCCCAATACTTTGTAGTCAGTCATTTCTACATCTGAGTTAAGGTTTTTATCTAGAACTAGAAGTCTGCAGGGCTGTGAAGTAGGAAAAAAAATGACATTTCCAGGAATGACTAACAGACAGGAGAATTGCAGAAAAGAGGATAGTTTTAAATAGTGGAACCTCAAGACCATTAGAAAGGAAATAGGGTCATTAATATATATGGTGTAAAGAAAAAATTGGCAGGAATCAGGCACGCGATGATGACGAACCACAAAGTAAATTGACTCTTTCAGCACTGCCTGAATAGAAATGCTGCTGCCTCTCCCAGGCAGTACAGTTTGGGTGAAGAAGGAATCAAACGGGGAGTGTAACTGCACCATGGAACCCTTCCTAGATCTGCCCAATTGTATCGCAATCAGCCATTACACAAACAGCAAACACAAACCTGGCCAGAGTGTGTTTCTTTCTCATACTGGTAAAACTTTACTCCTATTAATATAGTCTATTGAAATCAGTGACAGTATTCATGAGAGTCAAGATGTAAATACTGTGAGAGAAGGATTCAGAATCTGGACTACAGTATTTCCTTCCCCTTTCTTGTTTTGTTCATTTTGCTAATTACTGAGTTCCTAAAACATGTCAATGATGCTTTCATTTCTATTTATGTAATCTGGACTCTAAACATGTAAGTTTAATGGCATACTCATAAAACACCATACCTATCTATAGCACTGTACAAATAACACAAGCAACAAAGAATACTCTTATTTGAACTGAAGATTCTGTATCTGTATACCAAAGGTAGAGCATGGTGCCATGTTAAAGACTGATTCAGAAAGGCATAATTCACTGATCAAGTCTTTAAGACCTTCTACCCTACTCTGCCTTCTGCCTGACTTTAGTCTAATACAGGTAACTGCCTCTTTTATGACACTGATATCAAAAGTGTACAGATACTGAGTACTGCTCAAATTTACCGCATTCTGGAGGAAAGGCTTTGTGGCATGACTCAAAAATGGTATTATAACATCAACTTTGGAATGACAGTTCCTTCCTGCTATTTTCCTTCAAAAGTCCTGTATTATACTGCTAAGTTTCCCTTCTCTAGTGAGCCAGTACTGCTTCCCTCATGACCTGCCAAATAAAAAAAAAGTTCAAATAGCCACAATAAGTGTATAAAAGTTCAGGAGTTATAAGACAAATTCTAATTTTGACTGTTTCAGGAAATCGGATTCCCAGTGGAGTGAAAAAAACCCTTTTGTTGCATCAGTATGGTACCAGGTATAAGATCCTGCCTCTAGACATTATTCTTGAAAAATGTTGTGGACCAATACAGAATTGTCAACAAAAAATAAACACTTACCGCATCATACCATGGCTCAGGAATAGAAATCCCAGCGAAGTTAATGGAAAGATATGGTTTGAAACAACCTAAAGCATTCCATAGTATCCAGCAGTTGGCAACTGATATAGATATACTAACATTGCATTGATTATGGTCAGATATGTGTTTCTATTCCCAGTGTCACCATTACTAATGAGCAGGGCTCTGGAATTTCCATTTGCCACAGACAAAAGTGGTAAAACCCAGATTTACTCATTTTAAGGAGGAAACTCAGATTTTCTCTTTCAAAGTAGAAAAACATGGGAAATGGTGGGTTTCTCCTTGCAGGCTGGCAATGTTCCAGCCTGCAAGGGGCTGGGGGGAAGTGAGAGAAGGACATTTAGCAGGGAGTGCCATGAATATATGTGCATATACACATGCACATGGCCACCAGGCAACCTGAAGAGCAGCTCTGCACAGCTAAGTCTGGTGGTGGGGGAGTGGGAATCGAAGCTCACAAAGTGGGTGGTGGAGGGTAGTTGGGTTGGGCTGGGGCTGCTGCCCAGCTGGGGTGATGTGTGGGACTTGGGGCCCAGGGCTGGAATGCACGGTGGCAGGGCCTGGGCGGGAAGCGGGTCAGAGCCATGAGTGGCTTGTCTGGGGGTGACAGGGAGGCTGGCTCCTCACTGCTATGTGCAGTCTTGGGGGAGGATGGGGGGCATGTGCCTCCCAGATTTGTGCATGGGGCAAGGACAAAAGCAGGGCTGCCTGCTGTCAGCTCAGGCTTCCTACCCTGCTGCCCTCCCCCTGGGTCCTCTGCAGCCCAGTGACTGGGACCCAGCATGGCAGGGCAGATTGGGGCGGGGAAGCTTGGTGTTGCCACAAGCCCCATGCAGCTGCAAGCCCCATGCCTCCATGGCAAAGAACGCCCTGCCTGCCCAGCTGCAGCAGGGGGTGGTAGCACAGAGTTGTGCTCATTGCTCCTGCTGGGGGGGCAGGGGGCACCTTGCCATGACAGCACAGAGCTCCCAGCAGCAGCAATGAGCTTCCCAGCCTGGTCCTGTGTGGTGGCCCAATGTTGGTCAGCCAGATCTGAGAAGAGGTTCTAGAGATTCCTGGGTTGGATCGTGGAGAAGGTTTATTTAAACAGCCATGTTTAACAGCAGAGGGATGGTCACAAATAACAATAAAACACAAAATATGACTATAACATACAACAAAACAAACATAAACATATATCAATGGCACTTATCAGTCAGAGCCAGTTGCCAAGTGTGTGCGCTTTCTGTCCAATTAGGCTTTGTCAGCCTCTCATAAGTCAGGCGTCCCTGAGTTTGTGAGCTGACTCTGGCTGGTGAGGCATGGTCCAGTGCGATCCTCATCACGACCCCAACAGTCCTGCTCTTCTCTGTCATGCTGTGTCCTGCCCACTGGACTGTGGAGGCACTGGCAGGAGGGCAGCAGGGCAGGAAGCCTCGAGTTCACAGTGAGCAGCCCACATCTACCCCCCCCGCAATGGGCTCTGCTCCAGCCGTGTCGCCTGTGGAGGGAGGAGAAGCTGGGCTCTGCTCCGCCATACTTGTCTCCTCCTGTGGGCAGCAGTTGGGGCTTGGGTGCTGCTGGGGGGCAAGGGGGCTGTGGACCCTGGAGCTGTGGGGGCAGAAGGCTGGGAGTGGGGAGTGAGGGGCACCAGCAGAACCCAGGGGGTGTGGGTTGGGAGTGAAGGGCACCAGGAAGGCTGTGGAGCTGTGGGTTGGGATTGAGAGGCAGGCCAGGGCCCTGGAATATCAGGGCTGCTCAGTGCCACAAAGTAGGGGGGTGGGAGGGGATAGCTGCAGCTGGACCCATAGCCTGGTGAGCAAAGGGGGCGGGGTAGCTCTCATTTTCTATGACAAAAAACCCCAAATCAAATACCAAATATTACAGGTATTTATAATTTTTTTTATTATAGAAATTGGGGCACAGGTAGACTTCCAAATTGCTTTAAATTGTAATTAAAGATTTCCCTCGATTTATGCAGTACATGCATTCTGAAAGAATGGCACATAAATTGATTTTGCATAAAGTGAACCCACTTTACAATGTAACAAATAGGGAAAGGTTCCCATGGTGGTGAGGGAGGGAGTGAGGGAGGGAGGGAGGCTAGGACTAGAGAAGGGGCGG
>NW_017728993.1:700750-705391 GCF_001723915.1 Gavialis gangeticus
GGTGCTCCTGGGGCTGCACAAGGCAGCAAAGCAAAGGGAACAGAACAGCACTCACCCCAGCCCTGGCTGCAGCAGCCCCGGGAGCAGCCAATGCCAGCTGCCTGTAGCTGCTTGGCTGCATCGTGCTCTGGTGCAGACAGCTGGTGTCGGCTGCTCCTGGGGCCACTTCAGCATGGGCTGGGGTGAGTGCTGAGCTGTCCAGGGCTCCACTTGTCTGCACTCACCTCAGTCCATGCTGGAGTGGCCCTGGGAGCAGTCGACACCAGCTGCCTGCATCAGGGCATGGTGCAGCCCAGGAGCAGAGGCGAGTGTGGACAAGCAGAGCCCAGGTGTGGGGTTGGGGGGGGCAGGAACAGGTGGAGCATGGTGCAGCCCAGCAGCTACAGGTAGCTGGTGCTGGCCACTCCTGGGGCTGCTGCAGCTGGGGCTGGGGTGAGTGGGGCCATGGCCTTTTCCCCTCCCCCCACAGACTTACCTGCTTGGGTTGGGGGGAAGGGGGATGTCTACGCTGATTGTATAAGAGCAAATTTAGCTCACATATAATGAATTATGGGTCTAAATATGCTAGTCGCATAAGAGAAATTTGCATATAAAGAACCTGCATAAATCTAGGGAAACCTGTATATCAATAAAATATTGTGCTCAACTGATACCAATATATATATATATAGTGGCATTTTATTTTAATCAAAGAAAAACATGGATTTGGGGGGTTTTAATAAGAGAATTTGTAATTCTATGTTTTCTTTTAATCAGGGAATTTGCAATTTTTAAACAGAGAACACCAGGATCCATGCTAATCAGCCTTCTCCATAAAAGTGTTCTCTACCTGAAAATTCATTTTATCCTTTTGTTTTTGTTGCAACCTCGGTTAGGCACCGTGAGTATCCCTCCATTCACTGGGGCAGGTTCCCCGTAACCCACCTGCCACGACTTGAAAAGGAGGGGTTCAGTGGTGTTCAAAACCCAGACCAGTAGGTGGGAAGTACTCACTGCCTTGCCGCAGTTGGTTGTGGGGCTCTGCCACCCTTACACCCTGTCCACTCGCCAACTGTCAGAGTTGTCATGCCACTGTGTCAGCCTGCGGTTCTGCCTTCTCTTCTTCAGCTGAGGGACCCAAGCCTCCTACCAGCCCCTGTTCACAGTGCAGGTTCGTGGTTGCAGCCTGCTCTTTGCGCCGACTCTTCAGTCCTATTTGACCCCAGTGCATGGCTTGTACCTGCGGTGCCCTCCGCAGGCTCATGGTTAAACAAACCCTGCCTGGACATTAAGGATGGTGAGTGACCCCAAGCTTGCTCTTGGGGAGCATGGGGTCACAAGACTTTCCTGGCTTCTGGACACTGCCCGCACCTACTTTCTGTGGGGCAGGGTCCCTTGTAATCACTGCTCAGCTGGGTCACACCCCAGCAAGCTCAACTCCTTGCCTCCTGCCTCCTCTCTCCTTGCTGGCTTCTGACAGTGTTTTTAAATCCCCCACTGTGGCAGCTGTGGCTGACATCATCAGCTGACCGCCTCTGAGCTTGATTGAAAGCTGCTTGAAAGACTGGTTCAGCGCTGGTTCACATGACCCACCTGGTGGCCTGGCTTGCCTATCAGGTAATTTTTTGGGGGCCGAGTCCCCAGGTCTGTCTCCCGGAGCATCGGGGTTTGTCTCTGCCACTTCCGGTCTCTGAGAGCGGCGCCTACTGCCACAGTTTTAATAATGTAGTAATCTCATAATTTTGTGACACAATCATTTCAATGTCAGTAAGGAGTGTAACACCAAGTTATGGGTTGATCAGAGTTACTGGGACAAAATTGTATATTGTGGAAGTTAAATTAATGGATGCTTACATGAGCAAGTACTTATGAGTGAGAAATCCACAATTTGGTCTTTAAAATGTGTATATACAGTTAATGCTTTGTTTTTTTGTGTGTGCACATACGATAAAAAATTAAGAGAAATTACAGGTTATGTAAATGATTGTTGCGGAATTGTTTTTCAAATGTATACAAAACTTGATTGCATCTTAAATACTAGACATGTTGTAAAACCATATGAATTTCTGCCCCATATGCGGTAATATAAGGAAACCTAGTAACACTGACCAAAATTTACTTTCTAAAAGATCAAGGCCAAAATACACAATGTAGAAAGCAATCATGAAATGTCACAAACCTTTAAAGAAGTCTAATCCTTCTCACCCAGCAAATGAAATCTACGTTTATCCCATTACAAAAGATTTTCTTTTATTAAGTTCTCTGCCTCAAGATGTAAATGTTTTATTTCCTCTTAGGGCAACGCACTGACATGCTACAGAGACGTGCTAAATGAGACTGGACATGAAACACCTTGCTAGTTCACAAAGGAAAAGTAGCAGATATTTTAGGAATCTATTCAGAAATGAGAGAAATATTTTAAAAAATCTTCTTAATCTTGCTTAGCTACAAATGGCTCAAGTCTATCACGCATTCTTATGTAGACATAAGAAACATTTGCTCAACAAAACATGCAGTGCATTTAATACAGACAACTGTTTAGAACAACTATTCTACTTTACAAATATTTGAACTACACAAACTAAAACTGAAACAAAGGATCTTGTATAGAAAAGGTTATTGTGCGTCAACATGTGTCCATGCATTATATTGTGTCTGTGTGAAAGGCCATATTTCATAAACATGAATAAAACTGTATGACAGACAACAATGTCATGGTAACTTGGCAGAGGACAACAGCTGTAAAGGCTTTCTCTGTTTCAGCTATTGATAATGTGACAAGTCACAGGGGAAGATATTACTAGCTTGGGTGAGAATCACAAAATTGGGTTTTTCATTAGTTTCCTTAAGCAGCATAAAGTCTGCAGAGTGTCAGAAAGTTTATAATCGATGATAGCTCCGTTCTTTTATCTACCTGGCATAGTTATTTTGTTTTTTACTTGAGTGTTCTGAAGCCTCTTCTGCGAAAGGAGATATATAACTCAAATAAATAAATAAATACAAATACTGCCCTTATCAGAGTGAGAAAGGTTACCACAGCAGCATTTGTGTTATTTGCTCAGAAGAAAGGACACCACAAAGCAGTAGCGTGCTGGGGGTCTTTGAGGAAACCAGTTATGAGGAGCACTGTTCCTTCTTTGCTGTAGGAATCTGTTATTGGCCAACACTAGCTGGTCCAGATTACAAGGAGAATGGAGCCACACACAGGTTTTTCCACATGCTCCCTGACCCTCTTCATTCACTCTACTGTCACCTCCGTAATAATAGACACAATGCCTGCTACTATCTCATGCCTACAGCAGAGATGCACAGTGTAAGAGAAGAGAAACCAGGAGGGTGACTTCTTATTTATGCTTCTGCACAGGTGAGATCTGGTCACAGGCTGGTCTACAGTTGGTATGACTAGTACAAAGGTTGTATACTCCAGTAAGAGAATGAAGAGTCTATACTTCTTATTTTTAATGGGCAATCACACTACTTTAAAAGGATGCTATTCAATATGAATGGGCAATCACACTGCTGTAGAAGGATGCTATTCAGGATGCAAAAGGATGGCAGAATAGGTCCCTAAAGCATTAAGGATACCAAATAGATGACACTAAGCTTACTTTTTATGGGGGTTAACACACAAAACAGTTTTTGAAGTCCCTACCTCAAGCTGCTTGATTTAAAAGTGAGCAAGAACCAAGTTGAGGGGAAAAAAAAAAAAAGATCAGACACAGATCTGTGAATGTGCTTTTGTATCAGAAGGCTTCAGAGTAACGTTGTCTGAATAAGTTATATCAGTACTGCAATGAGTTTCATTGAGCTTGGCACCTGACCAGCTCCCAATAGCACAGGTGCACTAGTAGGTTTGCTAACAGGACCTGAACTTAATGGCTCCACTGAATAAGAAATCCCTGTTGAGGACAATTATTTTCTTTGTCATTATTAACAGCTCCGTTTGTAAAATTAACTAGTGGAAGCAGAGGAAGCCATGTGGATTATAAACACACACACACACATTGGGGATGTGCAAAGCTTTGGGTGCTGATTTGATTCACAGGAGATTCGGCCCAATTTGGTGGCCAAATTTCTGAATCCGAATAGGATCAGGGGACCCATTAAAAGATCCAAATTGATTTGAAGCTCTCCGTATTGATTTGGAGAAGATTCACAGAGCTTCAGTGACTCAGGCCGTTCCTGCTAGCTGCAGCAGGGAGCTGGACCTGGACTCTGCGGGTGCATCCACACGAGCGCGCACGTGCCTGTTGCCCCACCTGAAACCCCTTTGAGGTGGGGCAACAGGCACGTGCAGGAACAAAAACATGTTATCCAGGGGTCTAAAAAAATCAATGTTTAAAAAAGCAGGGCAGGTACAGTCCCTGACCGTGCCCTGAGGCAACCGGAGGCTGGGTCCTCCATGGAGACACTGGCTGCCAGAGCGTCTCTATGGTTGGTCCCTCACGCTGGTGCTGAAACACGTGGCCGGCCAGGCCACGTTTTAGCACCAGGGCTCCGGTGCTGGTGAGTAAGGGGTTGGGGGGGCTCGAGGAGGGCGGAGAGGACCCCCAACGGCCCCACCCACTCCCCCAGTGCCCCTGAAGCCCCTGACCACTGCTGTGGCCAGCCCCTCCCCCTGCCAACTCCCCTGAGGCCCACGCAACCCCAGCTGGGGCTGGC
>NW_017728993.1:705403-706305 GCF_001723915.1 Gavialis gangeticus
CTGCTGCAGCCAGCCCCTCCCCCCAGCAGCCCCCCGAGGCCCCTGACCCCTGCCCTGGCTGGCCGCATCCCCTCAAGTCCCTCAAACCTGCCCCCCATAGTTTAAAAAAACCAACTCCCCCATCCCCTACACTTACCTGCAGTCTGGCTGCATCTGGCTGACTGGGGCCCCGCCTGCACAGCGTGGGGCAGGGTGACAGCCCCAGTGGAACCAGCCCAGGCCCTGCTGCTCCTTCACTGCCCTGCACTGCCCCGGGGGCTCTGCCATGAGGCCCTGGAGCCCCTCCCACCCCTGCTTCTAAGGTAAGCAGAGGCTTGTTTCCCCCATTTTTTTTCCTGATTTGTTTCTGGGTTTTTTTAAGTGTTGGCACCTGGGGGTGTGGGGGCAGCCATGGGGTCTGGGGGTGCAAGTTCGGGGGGGTGAGGCTGGATGGGGCAGTCATTGGGGGCGCTGCAGCAACTGGTGGGGGATGGGGCCAGGTGGGGCAGCAACTGGGGGGCTGGGATGGGCATATGGGCCTTGCAAGCTGTGTGGTAGCCCCTGTGGGAGCCATTTGGACCCCACTGGGGGGCCGTACCCCTTGTGTGGGGGCTGAATCTCCTGTTGGGGGGGCATACCCCTTGTGTGGGGGATGAACCCACTGTTAGGGGCCCTTACCCATTTTGGGGTTGAACCCCCTGTTGGAAGGTCAAACCCACTGTTGGGGGGGCATACCCCTTGTGTGGGGGTGAATCCTGTTGGGGGCCTGTACCCCTTGTGTGGGGGTTGAACCCCCTGTTGGGGGAGCTTACCCCTTGTGAGAGGGTCTAAACCCCTGTTGGGGAGCCCAGCACCTTGTGCGGGGGCCATTGCCCTGTGGGAGTGCAGCAAAACATGTATTCATTAATTTATAAAACATGTAT
>NW_017728993.1:707381-729001 GCF_001723915.1 Gavialis gangeticus
GCTGCAGCAACTGGTGGGGGATGGGGCCAGGTGGGGCAGCAACTGGGGGGCTGGGATGGGCATATGGGCCTTGCAAGCTGTGTGGTAGCCCCTGTGGGAGCCATTTGGACCCCACTGGGGGGCCGTACCCCTTGTGTGGGGGCTGAATCTCCTGTTGGGGGGGCATACCCCTTGTGTGGGGGATGAACCCACTGTTAGGGGCCCTTACCCATTTTGGGGTTGAACCCCCTGTTGGAAGGTCAAACCCACTGTTGGGGGGGCATACCCCTTGTGTGGGGGTGAATCCTGTTGGGGGCCTGTACCCCTTGTGTGGGGGTTGAACCCCCTGTTGGGGGAGCTTACCCCTTGTGAGAGGGTCTAAACCCCTGTTGGGGAGCCCAGCACCTTGTGCGGGGGCCATTGCCCTGTGGGAGTGCAGCAAAACATGTATTCATTAATTTATAAAACATGTATTTAGAGGTCACTTTATTATTACAAGAGACTTGCTTTAACACTGGAAGATATATCAATAAAGCATTGTCCAACTGATCCCTGTCTGTTTTGCTCTCAGTCTTTATAGTGGTCTTTCATTTGATTTGTGGGGGAACATGGATTTGGGGGTATTTTACAGAGTGAATTTGGGATTTTTTTTTATCAGGGATTTTTCAGTTTTCCAATAGGGAACACCAGAATTCCTGCTAGGGAAGCCAGTGGCAGGACCCTGTCTGCTCAGAGCTGGCACCTTGGACCCATCTGGCTGTGGCTGACCTTCTGGACAAATGGGGCCAGGAGGACACGTGTTGACAGTTCAAAGCAGGCCACCACACCTGGAACATCTTCTGGGTGATAGCTGCCCAGACGGCGAGGCAGAGGGCACAAAGGCCAACTCTGCAACCGCAGTCCACTGACAGCTTGCCGAGAGGGGCAGATGCCTCTACTAGCTATGCAGTCCCCATCCGAGTCTGGCAGGTGCACAGGTTATAGCCAGGCAACAGCCCCCACTGCCAGACTGCTGCAGTGGGTAGAGGGTGCAGGGAACTCTCAAAGCTGCTTCAGCAGTCCAGCTGGCACAGGGGGTAGTGTCCCCAGGTACCAAATAGCTGGGCCCCAGAAGCTCCTGAGAGCTAGTAGCCCTGAGCTACTTGCCAGGGTGGGTTTTTATACTGCTGGGGCCAGGACAGGGCAGCTTTTTATACTGCTGGGGACAGCACAGATGCCGGTCCTGGGATTTAGCTCCCCCTGGCTGAAGATCCAGGAGCAGCTAAGCACGGTTATTTTGCCCCAAGTGGCACCATTTGCTCCACAACAAAGTGCATGTCTGAGCACGTGCGCTGAAGCAAAAAGCCCCGGCTCAAATCTGCACCACTTCTATTTGAGCTGCTGCAAGCGCACGTGCTTGCATGTGTGGACGTGCCCTGTGATGGTAAGTAGGGGTGGGGGAGGGGAGACTCCTGCCAGGCCCCATTCCCTGCCTGATCCCCCAGCCTGCCCCCCATGGTTGCTCCACCTGCCCCAGCTCCCAGTTGTTAAAAAAATAGTCCCCACTCACCAGCTGCTGCCAGGTGGGGGGTGATCCCCGCTGCCCCACACTGCATGGGGGGCTCTGTCATGATCCCCCTGCCCACTCTTCCAGCCCTCCCATGGCTGCCTTGCCTGCTCCAGCTCCTGGCCCTTTAAAAGCAAAACAAAAAAAATCCCCACTCACTGGCTGCTGCAGCAGCTTTGAGGCTTTTGGGGGCTCATGGCAGAGCCCCCCACGCACCGCGGGGCAGTGGCAGGCAGGAGGGATTGCCCACCCGCTGGGTAGGAGCCTGTGAGTTGCGGCTTTTCTGTGGTTTTTTTGAAGGGCTGGGAGCTGGGGTGGACAGGGCAGCTATGGGGGGTGGCAGGGAGAGCAGGCAGGGTCAGGGGGCTCATGGAAAAGCCCCCCCGCTGTAGCATGGGGCAGTGAAGATTCCCCCCCACCAGGCAGGAGCCGGTGAGAGGGCCCTTTTTGCTCCCAAAGAGCCGGGAACTGGGGCAGGCAGGGCAGCCATTGAAAGTGGGTGTGGGATGGGGCCTGTGTGATTTGGCAATTTTGCCGACTCCGCAACAGCTGAATCTCTGAATCAGATTCGGCTGAAGCAATTCAGGACAGTAATTCGAGTCACCAAATTGAATCACTGTCCCCCAGATCAGCCAAATTCAAAGTGAATAACAGCTGCTTTGTACAGGCCTAACACACACCCAGAGACACATTATTTATTTATCTATACACACACAAACACACACACACAAGATTTTCAACCTTGAACTTTGAAGCATGATTTAATATATACCTTCTGGCTGTATAAAACTTCTGTGTTCATGAAACTGAAATAGTCAGAGAAGCTCATGTAATTATTTAGAATAGAATTGCAAAAATGTAGCGTATCTGTATTCATATATTCTGGGAGAAAATATCTGTCCACTTTTACATTGGGAGACCTAAGGGAGATCTTTGTTTCCTTAGGTGATGCATCTTCACAGAGAATGAGGTGGGCTAACACAATGACCCACTCTACAAGTCAAAGGCATACCTAGGTAAGGTAGAGGTGGAAATACCAGGACTACTTCCTCTACACTCTTCAGTGGCTGGAGAAGCACAGCTGACAGCCTTTTAAGAAGTGCAGCAGTACATGCTCCATCAATCAAACGCAGCCCACATCAGCTACACTTTCCCTTCAACTCCCCAAATCTCTACTATGTGTCTATCTTTTATTCATGCTAAAATGACTTTCAACAATCAAACTAGATAGCAGTACATTGTGTTTATGGAACCTCTTAAAATATAAATGGCAAAAGAATACAAGCATTGTTTTTATTTCCAGTGTTTTCTCCATTCCTTTCTAGCAACAAGGCAACTGAATACGAAAACCTTCTCTGAAGAGAGCTTGACCTACAACTAAAGATGCAAAGTCTATGCTTGATATAAGTTCATGATGGATGCTATGAGATTGGGTAGATCTGATGGTATACACTCATACTATCATGTTTCATATTCTAGGATACTTCTTGATTTTTTCTCGGTTAATTTTTTTAATCTTTGACTGTAACATTTCACATACCATTTTTGAAATAACACTTTGTATTGTTGCTCAACACCACTTCTCACTTGAAGCTGATCTTGATCCTCACACTTTCATTACACTCTAGCATGGTTTCTAGTACTTCTGAACATACACACTCAAAAGACGTAACTCGGGTAGAGAAACACTGAACATAGAATAATGTCTCACAAGTGTTATATGATGAATACTGGGGACAACTTTGGAAATAGTGGTGGGCCATTGCATGCTTTGTAGTGGACAACAAGACATTTCAGTGCAGAGTTAACAACCCACAATCATTTTGTTTCTGCGAGTAATACCAAAATTTAATTTGATAATACTTTAACAATTTCTCTCTGGTTAGGCTTCTTACCTCAAATTCCACATTATAACTTGACTCAATTTTCTATTGTACAGTCTTTAACAAGCTTAAAAAAAAGAATACAAATTCCTGGTATTTCCATTCCATGATCAGTTTTATATGAATTCAAAATTATTACAGGATTTAGTAAGGTCATAAAGGAAATGGGTAGATTTTCTTGAAGAGAGACTGAGTGTTTAAAACATTTTAAGCATCATGTATATTGTGCCACTAATCAATATTGTAAAACATTATTATAGACAGAAAAGTACATTATTTGATGGGAGAGAGACTGGAGGCATCAAGTGAATGCATTTGGATATAAGCTAGTAAAGAGATTACCAGAATGTAGTATTCAAACCTGATACTGAACCAGGATGTTCTATTTGCCCAAATCTATTGTAAGAACTGAAGTTCTGTTACCACAAAATGTGTTTCTGGGAGATACTCTCACATACCATTGAGGGATACAGATAACTGCAATGAGAGCATTTAGGTCCTAGAAGTTTTTGTTCCAGAAGGGACCAGGGTACAAAGAAATGAATGGATCTTCTCTCTCCAAGGGCTAAAAAAAGAATAGAAAACTAGAAGCCAGATAGGATACCTTTGAAAGAGGCCACTTAAAATCAGCCCACTTCAAAAGTACTAGATAAAAAAGTTGTTCTGGCTGAATGAAGAGGAGCCAAAGTAAATCTTGAGATCTTGAGAAAGATCATGAGGAAGAAAGACAGATCAATTTATAGATGAGTCTCTTTAAAAAGGGAGGCTCAGAGGTGGTAAGAGGACATCAAAACCAGGAGGCTGAATAAGAGGTAAAAGCTGCATTAAATTTGTATTCAACTTACAGACTCAGATATAAAAAAAATTCTTAAAACTAGAATGAAGTAGAAATAAAAAGTGGCTATTTTGGTGACAAGATTAGAAAAGAGTGCAATAGCTGGAGTTGTGTGAATTCAAAAGTTAAGAAGAAACTTGTTATAAAGTCTGAGTGGGCACTTTTCAATCTTGTAGCTGAAAAATGTTCACTGATTATGTACATAATGGGTTACTTAAAAGAAAAAGCTTTGGAGGGAATAGAGAGAAGACTAGAGAACTTTTATTGAAGCAAAATGGTTTGCCTTTGTGACCATACTAGTATAACAGCTCAACAATGGTACGCATATTTATCTATTCTAAAGTAGATCTTCTGTATCCAAAGGAAGAATCAAAGGAAAGCTTTAAAGAAAAATATAGAAGTAAAGCTAATGTGTATTATTTTATAGAACTAACATTAGAGTAGAGCTGCTAGAAGTTACCAATCTGCTATTGCTGTGCAGAACATTCATTTTCAGAAGTGAGAATCAAAAATGAATCAGTATCACACTAATGAGACCTTACGTTTATAGTCCAGTACACAATAGTCAGGGATATAGGCATTCGTGTCATTCTTAACAGCCCTCTGTCCTAGAGGAACACAATGCTGATGGCCCCATAACCAAACTATCAGCTAACTAACGTGTAAAAGTGAATTCTGTGTCCTCCTGAGGGCAAGCATTCACTATTATTACAGCTATGAATTATAATGACCTTTTACTCAAACATAATTTAATAATAGATAAGAACAATATATTTACAATTAGATTTGTTTCTTTATACTTCCATGGGATCTAAGAGAAACAAATTAATACATTTTAATTCCATCAATATGATCACCAGTTAGATTGCACCCAGTAACTTGGAAATATTTTAATACCATATGCTTTCACGCATAAGATGATTCAGAAATGGGAAGGGCATAGCATACACCAGGTCAATTCTTGTGACTCTTTATTTAATTTTACACCTGTTCAGGTACTTTAACATAATCATTTCACAAAAATCGGTTTTCTGTAAAAGAACATACGTACTTATATACTTCTAAGCTTGTAATAAAACTTTCATGAGTAATCTTTTAAACAGATTTAAAGTTATTCATGTAATTATCTTTGCTTTGTTTAAAAGGGAGAAAAAATTACCTCATGAAACTAGAATTTTAAAACTATGAAGCATGCAAAGAAAGGTGAATCAATGCTATGCAACACCAGGTTGATGGAGCCAACACTGAATTCTGAAGAAGTTTTAAGTAGTTTTTCAATCAAATGTTTAATTAACATGTTCTATTCCATAGTCTCATTAAGAAAAACCTAAAAATACATAACAAGACACTACAAGAATATTTGCCTCTTAGTGTTTTCATAGATTTGAAATATTTCATTAATTCTTTCATCAAAAGAATAGTTTATCTGCATTTTTGCATTATTAATGTTATGCTACAATAACACTGTTAATGCAATTTCATTATTTCTACTTCAATAAAACCAGAAAAAAAAATTCTGTGTACTTTTTCCTTCTGGGTTCTACAAGCTTGAAAGCAACCAATCATCCTCAAATTAAAGACTGCCAAAGTGTACAATTACTGTGCTTCTACAAATCAGATTTCTCTTTTTGTCTTTGCAGACTGATTTCTTTGTAAATTTCCTGCCTAAACTTCAACATGTCTTCTACGTCTTTGTAAAAGAGCATTTCTTCAATAGACAGGAGCTTAAAGCCATTCAATTTAAAAGCTGACTTGTGCTGCACAGCATTTAACATCTTTAATGACATTCTAACTGAATCACTTAAAGTAGAACAAATAGGAAAAATCCGAGCAGTCCACAAGCCTAAGCTTGTCTTGTCACCAGAGAAGAGTTGGTCTGACAACTTGAGGTCCCAGAGATCCAAGCACTGTAGTAAAGTGACTCCAAAAAACTGAAGTGAATGTACGCCTGAAAAATGTTTCACATTCTTTTTCAAGTCATCTTCAACACCAAACAACATGCTCACATACATTAGTTTTCCATTAATCCTGACACTTAATGAACCCAAAAAAGAGTTTGGTGGAATGTCTGCTTTAGAATTTATGCAACAACCACTTACAATGCTGTTTGTCCCTACCGAAACTTCGGGTCCTAGCCTGGAGTATTCAATAACAGAGCCAGGAGCTATACAACATCCTGCATCAATTATGCTCTGAATGATGCATGCTGATTTGTCAGAATTTTCTGCTTTATCTGGGAAGATGCTGAATGTGTTAGATTGTAAGCCAAGCTCAAATTTAAGTTGGCTACCAGAAGTGAAATGAAATAAATATTCTTTAGTAGTCCCAATATGATAGAATCTGGAATTGTTTAAGACTATAACATTAAGTGCTGTTCCTTTAAGAAGAGAAAATAGTTTCTGTTTTACTTCTATTAACTGTGAATCTTCTTTTGTGACATTAGCTGTGTTTTTTATATAATCTTGAGTTGCTCCAGGTCCCAGAGCCTGTAGAAAGTCACCATATGCATCTATTTCACAGCAAAGTGTTTCCATCTGCTTATAAAATGCTAGCAATTTTTTGGCAATGCTATGATCAATGTAAAATAAACTGTCAGTGTACACATACTCAAAATCCATTTTTGAGTGATGGCGTTCTTCAGAATTTACTTGAGAAAAATTCCTCTTTACAAGTACTGCACCAGACTGATGCATCCTTTCAATATTAGGTTTATGTAGGAATTGATGACAAAAGCTATATTCAAGTTCTCCCTTTTCTGACAAACTGGATGGATCTAAAACAAATACTCCATGAGTGGTACCAACTGTCAAATCTGAAGGATGAGCTAAAGCAGTAAATCCAGGCTTATCAAACTTGATTACTTGATGACTAGTGCTATAAAGTTCAATATCATCTGCACATGTAATGAGAATTCCTGGTTTCATGTGGGTGGGAAAATCAATGTACATTGCCAGTTTAAGTTCTAACACCTGGTAAACAGGGTTGCCAAAAGGCAAAGCTGTGAAAATTTTTCCCAGTGCACTTGCATTTGGTAAACGCTGACTATAACCACCTAAGAAAAAAAAGAAAAGGTTTATTATTATTATTATATACGCCAGACACTGCTCTGTAAGGATCTCATGAACCTGTATTCAAAACTAGCAAGAACTAGGTAGGTGTATGAGTATCAAAATGGCTATTTTACCTATGTTTTGAGGCATAAAGGAGAAGCATGGTGGCATTCCAGGGATGTGTCCAAAAGGAAAGAACGAGCGAACTACCAGTCATTCTCTTTCAGAAATTTCTAGTGATGGATGCTAATCTCAATCCCGATCTTGTCCAAAAGAAGGAATACATTAAAGAGGTATTTTCTTAATTATAACCAACTTCGTCTTCTATAGTTTGTAGCCGAAGTAGGAAAAAGGTCCCTGAATAAAAATGATGAACCCCATTCATCACTGCTGGATGGAGTACAGAAGAATGGGAAATCATGTGTCCTTTTCTGAGCTAGTCATGCTTTTATTTTATTTTCTGTGTTTCCCTAAAAATCTGCAAAGACATATAGCATCAGAAAGTGAATGCTATTCACTTCTTGCAACATGTAAGTAGAAATCTTGTTTGCCACTTCAAATCATAGATAACCCAAACAAGCAGCAGCTTGGTGGACAGGGCCATGGGCGATGGGATGGGTGCCTCCTGGTTGAGGGGGCACCAGTGGCCGATCGCCAACCCCGGAAGTGCCAGCAGGAAACCAGAAGTGCCGCCAGTACTTTTCAGGCAGGGCACCACTCCCTGGCCAGTAAGGGCCAATTTCAGGGAGGGGCACGTGTCTCCCTGTGCCCTGCCTACGTGTTACCTATGGACTGGGCTGTTGTTGAATGGTGACAAGTCTTTCTTCTCTTCTGAAAACCCTTGGGTCCTGTTTCATAGCATTTTCAGATCTTTTTAACTGGGAGAGTTGGAAAAAGTCTCAGTCTACACTCAGATGGTAGAAAATTACCAAATAAACCATATTTGAGATTAATTTTGAATGGAAGCAACATTTGGCAGCCTGTTTCTCCACCATGAGTACCATATGTTCCAATAAAAAAACTCTATAATCATAGTGCCACAATTTTTTTTTTTTTTAAACAGGAAAATAATTTACCAGAATGAATTAGTATGATGGTAAGAGAAGCCCACTTGTCACCATATAGCTCTTCCAAGCACTGAAGGACGTGAAGTGTTGATCCACCATTCCCTGGAATATATATGAATACATATTTAAAAGAAAATCACCAATAGCAATACAAGCGTGCCAAGCATACTAGAATACAGCAACACTAATCAGTACCAAACGCTGAACTGAAATAGCTTGCAGTACTACAATGAGCAACAGCATGTTTAGAAGCGGACCTCATGTGCTTCAAAACATTAGTTTATTTTTAAATGAAACCTCTTGCCTTCATGGTTTAGAGAACTGAGTGACAACAGATACAACAATGTCCATCTGAAATTGCCTAAAAACACTCTGAAAGGACAGTATTTCTACTTCAATGATGTTGATCAAAACATACAAGAAAGATGAAAGATAATCATCTTAGGAAACTCTTACACGCATTGTGAATGGTGCTTCAAGTGGATAAATCTTGCAAAAATAACACATTCCCTCTCCAATTCAACCTAGGAACAACAGTATCATTAAGAAGTTTGTTGTCATTTTGAGAGGGTCATAATTCAGCTATAAAAACTGACTTTTATAGGAGACCTGCCATATAAAATTTCACTAAAGAATTTTTGCAAGTTTTCAGTGGTCCTTTTTGACATTCACATTTTGTGAAGGGAAATTAAATACTGCAACGTTATCTGGGTACTTTCTATGCTCCTCTATCTTAAAATATTTTAAATTAACAAAAAATAATATTTGCAAATTATTTTGCATTGTAGATGGAATAATCAGATTAGCTACTTTCTAAATACATGACACAGATTAAAGTTTACAACAGGACACTAACATTTTCGTAACTAGGATTCTTGATATACATTCACTACTATAGATCTATCAGATGCAGAGATTTTCATTCTACACCATCATGAGTCTATTACTAATGCATATGAAATTCGAATAAACTATATTCTGTACTCTACACTTATCATACAATTGTGAGATAGTGCTCATGCTAAGCAAGGCCTAGCATAATGAACAACGCACTAAAACTCCCAGAATGCTTCAAGGAGGTTGAGAAGTCAGCGATTGACATTCTGGTTTTCACCATCTGACCCTTGAATAAGAATGCTGACAGTATCATAAAAATTGCAAGCAAAGCAGTGGTTTTTTTTTAGAAAATACAGAAATGCAAGGCTGAACCACAAGAACAAAAACAACCATATATCACGCTGATAAAGTCTGGGGAGTATTATAAGTAAACTATTAGAAATTAACATAAGAAGCGTAACCAATTATAATAAAGAGCGTGTAGAATATAGATGAGTTAACTAGTAACCAACAGAAGTAAGAATTAGAAATGCATATGTATATGTGTTATCATATATAAGTAATAGAAAAGTTATGTTAGATGCCTCACTCAGACAGAATGGGGACAGTTTTGTATCTTTTGTCTAAAAAAAGATAAGGGACTCCTTTTAAATGAGCTGTTGACCAGTTCTGAGACTACTGAATCAGGCAGCCGCACCTAGCCTTCGGGTTAGAAAGCAAGGGCTTGATTTGGGAACCTCGTGAACCAACAGACCTCCTTAGTTTATGACTTTGTGAAACAATAAAAGTTTTAAATTGAACATCCAGGTCTGAGCCTGTGCTTAATTCAGTCCTTATATAATTCGGCACGAACTCACACAACAATGTACTACTAACATATTCTCTAAATCACCAAAGCATACACATTACAGGGATAAATTAACAGACCTACTGATATAAAATCCAGAAGACCACCACACAGGAATAGTGACTGTTATACATTTGAACCCAACCAAGACATTATCTAATACTACTGGGACATTAATTTGTGATTTAATTCATATAATTCAACTTAAACACCATTCCATAAATTGTTAACTGTTGTCATAACACTTAACCAGAACGAGCAAATGTTATCTGTTTAAAAATGAATCAAATTAAATTGCAAACTTAAACAATAAACTTTACTGAGTGTTGCAGAATGAACACTGGACTATACTACTGGAATCTTTTAAACTGGTATGTGTTCTTGCTCTGAGAAATGCTTTAACTTGGACCAGAATGATTTCAAGGAAGCCCTACAGCCAGCCTATGGAGGACGTCATATTACATGATTACACTGGTACCTCATGGCTCTATAATCTGTGAAATTTATAAACTTATTAAACGTTTAATAAATATATGAATAAGGAGTCAAAGACTGGCAAAATTAAAAATGTCTTTGATTGTACTGTTCTGTAGCAAACATACAACTGACAATGAATACCAACCAATTTTTTGTCCAGGGGGGTCCACAAAAACACAATAATCTACTCCAAGTGGGAGCTCCTTTCTTCTCAACTTTTCTGATAACTGCTTTTTATAAGCAAATTCCTGTTTTTTGTCAGCTGCTGTAATGACGACAACATCCCAGAATTCTCCAGTGCAAGCAGTTTTACCTATTTGAAAAAAAGGTATGTTAACCAATGAGTAGTGGTATTTTGTTGACAGAAGTTACTGACACATTTCATTACACTGATTCTCAACCACAGTGTGGTGGCTGTGTGGTATCATGCAATGTTAACACTTATGTGCGTAAACAAGATAAACCCAGAGATGTTAAATAGGAATCCATAGTGTTAAAAGCATCCTGACCTGTTATGGTCTTTCTGAGTTCTTTGCAACAGTAAAAGTTACCCTTTTTCCAGAATCAAAAAGGAGTGGAAACTAAGAGCTGGCATTTTCTGAGGGGTGCATTGAGTCTAACAGCCACTGGCCTGTAGCAGAGATATCAAAGATATGGCCCACAAAAAGAGAGCCAGTCTCTGAGTCCAAGCTAACTCGCATACTGACCCCACACACAGAGCCTGGGATGCAAGCAGCAGCTGCTCTGGGATTCATATAACACAGGGCACTTGCTCTAACTGCTCTGGGACTGCCTTGCACATAGTGTCCTCCACCCTGGCTGACCCAGGGCACGAGGAGTATTCAGCATCTGCTCCAGCCAGTCCAGAAGAACCAGCTTGAGCAGGCGCCACATGCAGTGCAGACCTGGACTAGTTGAAGAAGAGCAGCACCACGTGCAGTAAAGTCCTGCACCAGCTGGCGTGGGCGCTGCGTTCTGGACAAGTGCTCCGTGCCAGCGGGTCCCACCGCACATGTTGGGTCTGGCACAGGTGGGGTGGAGGGAAGACAAGAGGCCGGAAAGTCCGTGGGCCCCATCCAGCCTGCAGACCAGCTCTGTGATACCCCCAGCCCACAGGCACCCCAAGTTGGACACCCTGTCCTGTTGCAAGATCTCCAGCAGTCTAAGTAATTGGTGCTGGGGAACCCAAGCCTTCAAAAACCAGGAGTGGCAGATGCAGCCTCAGAGTGTCCCTGGTGCAGATTCAAGCCACTGGGTGCTCCACGGCCACCCACCGCTCCCAGAGGACGCTGCGATGCCCCCTGCTCTGCACTAAAGGCTGCATTTAAACCGGAGCTGGCAAGAAACCCCCTAGGGTGGTTACAGCTTCTCAAGCGCGGGTCCCCCCTTTCCCCAGCTGCCTGCACACCCCCACTGCGACGTGCGGCCCAGCCACGGGCCCTGCGCAGCGCTCCAGTCAATCGCACCACAAACCCAACGTGTGTCAGGGCCGGGGCGGGGCGATCCCGGCTCCCCCCTCCCGCCGGCCTCGGGGGCTACCTCGGAGCTGGGCGAATCGCGCCAGCCTCTGCTGCGTGGCCTCCCGCAGCGGCGCCGACATGGCGGCCTGAAGCACCGCCTTCCAGCTGCCACCCGCTCGCAGTGCGCATGCATCTGCCGGGCCGCTGCCATGGAAACCTTCGCTCCCCTAGGTCCCAACCTTCCTCACGCGGCGCCGGCAGCGGTGTAGAGCGGGACCCCCGCAACGTTCTGATCCCGCCTTGAGGGCGTTGCTACGGGTCACCAATGCTTATGACGTGAGAAAGAAGGGGGCGGGGCTTGGAAAAGGTTGGGGGTTGTTGTGTCACGTATAGAGCGGCCCGCGTGGGGGTGGGGCTCGAGAGGAGCTGGAGGGGTTTGGTGCCAGGGCCAGCACAGCAATGGGTGAACTGGGCGAGGGCAGGAAGGGGGCCAGAAAATGGTGAAAATAATAATAATAATTATTATTAACATTATCTCTAGTAAATGGAGGCTCAGACTAAAAGTTGGCCCAGGGCCACGGGGAGTCTAGGTACGGTGTTGGTCCCAGCAGAAACTGTCACTTGCGCAAAGGCAGGTTGGCTTGTTTGCTAGAGCAGCGAGCGAGGCTAGTGTCGGTCCCGAGTGGTTGCAGGTAAGCACGCTTGCCTAATACGGTTTGGTCCTACAACACGAAGCCTTGTTGAGGGCCTCGACTGTGCCGCCAGGACTTTGCTGTCTGTCGTTTCTGCTCCCGTCGTCACATCGCCACATATGAATTAAGGGTTTGAGCTCGAACTGAAAACAGTCCGCAGGGCTGCGAAATAAAAGGGGGATGTGGTCAGCAGTGGCTAGCAGACGGCAAAATTGCAGGAGAAAGGATCATTTGAGCTGTGCAACGTGCAAGCTGTTCACAAGGGCAGAAGGTTGTCCACAATATGAGGCGATACGAGCTGGAAGGAGGGAACAAGGCAAGATGAGCAGCTAAGGAAAAGAGAAGCCAACAACAGGGCAGCTGAAGAAAACCTTGGGAATGAGGGAGAAGAATCTTCTCCGAGCATGGAGAAGCAGTGCATGACTCGGCTGGGCTCGGTCTGTGTGCGGCTCAGCTCATTTGGTTTCTTTCACCCCAAGTCTAGTAAGCGGGTGAAGGATCTGTCCTGTACATGCTCAGTCCTCTTTACTGCTTAAGCATGCGCCTCTGGTTCGTTGAAGCAAAAGCATAATGGAAACCCTACAAATGCAATGTATCTCAAGTTTAGTTGGAAAAACTATGCTTGCAGCACTTGGATATTTGGATTAATTATATTTAAATGTTTTAGCACAAGCCACGTAGATTCTAATGAGCCATAAAGTCAATTGATGTTGATGTCTTCAGGGCTTCCTGGATAGAAATGCCACTCCCAGGCATTTGGTTTTAAAGTTTGGGTGCAGGATAAATCAAAGCAAATGCACACCCTCTTCCTCCCCCCCATCCATCCCTGGTTTGGAGCCAAAGGTACCTGCCTTCTCAGGTCAGGGCCATTTACCCTAACCATGTTTATCCTCCCTCCTTTCTCTCTTTTTCTCTTTCTCTCATTTCATGGATGCAGGACTGAACTGTAAAGGGCCGTGAGATGTTGAAGTCATTGGCTGGAAGATGATTTAAAAGTTCTTGTCACTGCTGATGTAAGAAATGTTTTTGAAGCAGAGCTGTAACTATGTTGCTAGTGAATGAGTAACTTGTAACTTTTTTGTCTGCTGCAGAAATCTTGCATTGCATAGCCTGCTCCATTTACATGCACAGTGAGTGCTGCTCTTACCTGGGGCATGTGCTTATCCAAAGTCTGTGTGAGCACTGCTGCTTAACTACTGGAACAACCTTTTCTGTGCTTTTTGCACCTCATTAAGGCTCCTTAGCTTGTTTCTTGGAACACCTCATGCCTTTAATAGCACCCTCCAAATTTTATAGATTTCATAGACATCAGGGCTGGAAGGGACTTCAGAAGACTGAGTCCAGCCCCCTGCCCCAGGGACAGGAAATCAGCAGGGATCGTAGGATCCCAGCAAGATAAGCTTCCAATTTTCTCTTGAAGGCGTTCAAAGTAGGTGCTTGAACCACCTCCGATGGCAGGCTGTTCCAGACCTTGGGGGCTCGGACAGTAAAGAAATTCTTCTTTATGTCCAGCCTGAAATGGTCTTGCAGGAGTTTTTTATAATCATTCGACCTTGTTGTCCCTTAGGGCACTCTGGTGAACAAACATTCCCCCAGATCCTGGTGGTCTATAAACTGATAGGTGGCCATCAGAGCACCCCTGAGCCTGCGCTTTCCCAGGCTGAAGAGCCCCATGGCTCTCAGCCTGTCATCGTAAGGTCTGCTTTCCTGACCTCTGATCATGCACGTGGCTCTTCTCTGGACTCTCTCAAGCTTCTCAACATCCTTTTTGAATTGTGGAGCCAAAACTGGATGCAGTACTCTAGGCACAGCCTCACCAAGGGCGAGTCCAAGGGGAGAATGATGTCCTGGGATTTGCTTGAGAAGCATCTTGTGGATACAAGCCAGCATTTTGCTTGCTTTACTAGCCACAGCATTGCATTGCAGGCTCATGTTCATCTTGTGGTCAATCATGACCCCCGCAAGTCCCTTTCATCCATAGTGCTAGCCAGCGTAGCACTGCCAAGCCTATAAGGATGCTGCAGGTTTTTCCTCCCAAGGAAAAACCTTGCATTTTTCGGTGTTAAACATCATCAGGATCTCGTCTGCCCATTTCCTGAGCCTGTCCAGGTCAGCCTGGATCCCCCTCCTGTCCTCAGGTGTGGATGCTTTACCCCAAAGTTTGGTATCATCAGCGAACTTAGCCAGTCCACTTCTGACTCCAATGTCAACATCATTAATGAAGATGCTAAACCATGCAGGTCCAAGGACAGAGCCTTGAGGGACCCCACTGGTCACAGGGCACCATGACGATTGACTTCCGTCAACCACCACCCTCTGGGTCTGACCATGGATCCAATTCCTCAGCCAGCAGATTGTGGTGGACCTGAGGCTTCAGTTAGCCAGTTTTGCCAAGAGGTGATCATGGGATATCAGATTGAAGGCTTTTTTAAAGTCAAGATATACATCAATCTCCTATCCCTTGTCCAGGTGATAGGTCACCGGGTCATAAAAGGAAATAAGGTCAAGCAAGACCTACCCGCAACAAACCCATGCTGGCTATCCTTCAGGATGTTGCCATCGACGAGTCCGTTAAGAATGGCCTCTTTAATAATCTTTTCTTAGACCTTCCCCAGGATAGAGGTCAGGCTGATGGGCCTGTAGTTTGCTGGATCCACTTTCCTTCTCTTCTTGAAGATAGGCACCAGTCTTCGGGCACTTCACCAGAGCTCCAGGAGTTCTCGAAGATCCGTGCCAGGAACTAGTCAGTTCAGGATGGCTTTAGAAACCTTGAATTTAATTGATGGCACCTAGTCAGTTTTAAAAATTTTGTAATTAAAGGGAATTGAGTTATTCAATGTGACCAGCCACTGGGCACTCTACGGCTATCCCCCCTGCACCTGCCATGGTCAGGGGATGCTGTAGAGTTCCTCTCTGCTTAAGTGATGCATTTAATCCATGTGCAGATAACTGATGTTTATTTTAATGCAAACATAAGGCAACAAATTGGGACCTATGGTGTGTTATGCACAACAATATACATGTAAGCAAAGCAGTATATCAACAGATTCAAGGTCTTGTTCCCCACCACAAAAAGGCTTAGGCTTAACTAGTAGGCCTGTGGGGGTCCAGACACCTTAAACTGCAAAGTTAGACTCCCTAGACAGCTCTAGTGGTAAGTTATGTGCCTCAGATGGGTGAACCTACATGCTGATTAGAGAAGACTAAAGCAAAATTTGGGATTCAGACCTGGGTGCCCAAGATCTTTTGAACCACAAATAGTTTATTCCAGAGGTGTCAAAATCATCTGGCTCCAGACGGCTGAGTGGCATGGGACTTCTCTGCAGGCTGGATCAGCCCATGGACCTCCTGCTTGCATGCCTGATCCTGCCTGGGCCTGTGGGCAGTGCAGCCTAGCTCCAGTCCTAGCAAGTACCATGAGTGGTGCAGTCTGGGACTCAGCATCAGGGAGTGCCATGAGGGGTCAATCTAGCACAGCACGTAGGTCAACAGGGCCAGATTATGCAGCTCCATGTCCTGGATCTGGCCCACGAGCCATATGTTTGACAACCTGGTTTGCACAATTCCTGGTTCCAATTAGTGTGGTGCTGGGGTGGGGGGACAAGGGAAGGCAGAAGAGGAAGGGCTGCCCTTCTGGAAAATACATTGTTGCATTCATACAATGCTGCAGGCAGACTAATTAGCTGTGCTTGGAGCTGATTAGTGTAACTGCTTTCATTGGGTGCTGTATCCTAGCAAATCTCTCTCTCGGGAGATGGTAAAGAACGAGTGGAATGGGCATGGCACAATTCCTTATGCCAAAATCATGTATGAGAAAGTCTTAGCTACAGTGCAGTGATCCTTAGTCCAGGTGCTGTGGAACCGTTGGATGCCACCAGATCCTACGCAGGGTGCTGTGGGGTGTGAGAAGATAAGCTAAGCAGGTAAGTGTAGGCTCAGGCTTGTCCCTGCCTGCCAGTCCTCCACCCCCACTACCTGGCCTTCTAGAAGTGGGTAAGCACTGTAATATATAAAATAGTTTCTTTCTGAGATTGGGTGCCACTCAATTCAAAATAGTTATGGAAAGATGCCTCGAGTCTAATGAGGGTCCTACAAGTTAAAAAGGCTGAGAGTCACTGTTGTGTGGCTAGGGTGCCTAGCTGTTTTGTTGTGGGTTGACTTGTTTATTTTTATATAATGACTGATTAGACTCTTGTGTCCAAAAAGGGAAGTGTCTGGCAAGTATAGGTGCCTCCAAAAGTTAGGTGAGCTCTGAGCAGGGATTTTTGGATTTAGATGTCTGAATTTTGCTCAAATCCTGTCTATGGTGGTTGTTGTTGTTGTTTTTGAATCTGACCTAAGGAATAACTGTTTAGCCCAGGGGTTGGCAGCTTTTGCTAGTATTGGCTGTCATTTGTGATCTGCCCACCAACAAAGGGCCCTCTCCCAGAGAGGTGGTCTCTGTCACCCAGAGCAGCCAGTTGTGTGTGCTTACCCTTGCTGTTAATTCCCGACACCTCCGCCGTACTGATAAGCAAAGATGTGGCTGAGCCGCAGGCTCAGGAGTAGAGGTGAGTGCTTCCGAGTAGGTGGCTGGCATAGCGCAGCTCTGTACCACTCATCGTCTGTGCCATATCAGATCCCTTTGCCGAGTAGATCTGGCCCCTGGACCAGAGTTTGTCGACCTCTGTCTTTATCAGATTATAGGAGAGTGCACATGAGTCTTCACATAGTTGCCTTTATGGAGCGGAGCTCCAACTGTTTTCCCTTTTTTATTTATACTAGTTGAATTCCAAGAAACAATTCAAGTAGATTATTCAGTCTCCTTTGTGGCACAGACTGAGAGGAAACTTGGAATTTATGATACAGCATGAAGTCGGTTTTTAGTATCATTTAGTATAACTCATTTATTGAAAAAGAGAGGGTTGTTTCTTTTTACTAGGTTTTAGTATCTGGAGATAAATGATAGAGTATTTTATTAAAACCGAATAAACTCTAAAAGAAAACCACTCTCAAGAAAAATGAAAGTATTCCTAAGCATAAACAGTCTTCAATAAAGTGTAGTGACTGCTTATAGCAAACTTCTGAATAAGTCTGTTAAACAGTTTGCTTATAAATTCAGGATTCTATTTTCCACCCTATGTTTTGTTTATTCAGTGCAAATAAGCGATATCAATTAAAAAGGAGAATAAAGTTCTTCCTTCAAATTCATAAAGCACTTCTAATAGAAGATATATTTACAGAGAAATTCTGTTATGTATAAACTCCAGTTTACAAAGCTTAGGGCACATTTGCCTTTTATGCTCTGTGAACTTGCAAGCCTTAGATTTATCACTAATCCAGGAGAAATGGTCATCTGTAAACTGAAGTCTCGGAAGTGACTGGGCAAACTGAATCATGCTGATGAGCTTCAGTCTGCCATGGCTATACCCAAGCCAATTTGGGCTTTGGCCTTCACAGCCTTGGCCCTTGTTCTCTGGCTGGGCACCTCAAACTGGGTCCACCACACCGGACTGTGGCTTCTGTGCCAAGTTAGCCCCTCTGAATCCCATGTCCCTGCCCCCAGCAGGGCTTCCTGATGTGCTTCTGTGGCACACTGTGACCATTGTTCTTTCCTAATGGTCACAAACTACAACATAAAAGGAGGCTAGTGCCTTCATGAAGTCCTCTGCACTGGTTACATCAACCTGATGAAAAGGAACAAGTAGGTATGCTGTTACTTTAGCACTGGCGTCCCTGCACAGGCAGCCAAGCAGACACAAGATGGGCTGTCTCTTTACACAAGCAAAGTCTTCTTCACTTTGAGCATGGGGTTGGACTAGATGACCTCCTGAGGTCCCTTCCAACCCTAACTTTCTCTGATTCTTCCCCTTCCGGGTAAATGAACACTCCAACCTGGGGCTTTCGCCACCCTGCTCCCGAGGAGTCAACTCCAGCCTGGGTCTCCCAGGTGGTCACTTTCCCTCTGGAGAGCCTGGTTCTCTGCAGAGATTTCCTGGATGGCTGCTTCATGCTCAGAGCTTGACTTCCTGACAATCTCTCCTTCCATGCATGACATGATGTAGCCCGTCTATGACCACACCTGGGGCTGGTAAGTCACCAGCTCCCAGGTGTTTGTTCTTTTTGAGTTAATGAGCCACTTTGCCTTCCCAGTGGCTGCCTACATTTGCGGTCTGTAGTTCTTACTTTAGTTGCTTGTTTGCCTACACAATGGCCGTTCAGGTGTGTTTTCCCCTTTTCTGTAACAGGTACCTCTGGCTTCCTGTTATGCTTATCAATCATTTTACATTTTAAGTGAACAATGCAAGTTCCTTAACCGGTAGCCAGAAAACATATGTATGTCCCTTTATGTCTAGATAGATTTGTTCCTTTCAAGGTCTTCCTTCTGAAATGGATAATGAATTGAATTTTGAGATCCTGTTTAATATTTTATAATGGATTCTCATTCATTCAAACCTTGTGTATATTAAGAAGACTTCAATCACACACGCTCCACTTGATGAATAAAAGTTGGGAGTTTATAGGTGTCTGCTATAACTTGCATGCATTATAGCCTAAAGAGGCATAGTTTTCATACTTTAAAAATGTTATGATAATTTACAAATAAATGAGGACACTTCTGATGGTACAAATTAATGACAGGTTTATTGGTAGTAATACTGATTTATTTTTAACTGCCATAATTTTTGATGCTATAATTGGAGCTCTAATGCTTGCAATAAAGTGCTGCTGTACTTTAACAAAGTTTTCATTTTTAGCTTTATTGCATTATTTGAGCTTGATATGACACACATCTATGTGCAGTCCTAGAGTTAGGGCAATCAGATTGTACAGTTATTATTGAATCCAAGTATTTATTGGAATTATCTTTTAAAAAGTTATTTAATTTCAGTAGGAGACTCATTCTCCCCTTTATCAATTAAACTTGAAAACCACATCATCTTATACGTGATTCCAGCAAATGTCAGTGGTTTGGGGGCTGGATTAGTACTAGAAGATGACTTTTTAGTTGATGTAGAATGTGATATTGAAAATGTACTCATAGGAGAGGCATTTATGCTGCTCCTGGGGCTATCTGTTGTAAAACAGAAGTGCTTGCCAATTGTGCTCATAAAATATCCCAGAACATTTTGATGAGAGCAAGGCTATTTGCACTGGTCTCCTAATCTGATTGTAATTTGGGAAATTGCATTCTATGTGCAGTTATAAAGGAACATGGTTCATTTTTTCCTAAGTAATTTATTGTCTTGTGGTGTATATTGTTCACAGTTGCCTCATTTCACTCAATGCACTTTAGCACTCTATAAACTTTAGTAGCTAATTTATTCATGCCACATAGGGTACGTACAATAGTTACTTTTAGATCAGCCTAATTAGGGGTGGGTTATTTTAAATGCTTAACTGTACAGGCATTCAAGACAGTTAGATCAAGCACATAATGGTGGGCCTGATCTAAGTTAGTGCACCTGTGGAGGTGAACTAACTTATATCAGGAAAGGGTTGGCCTGATCTATTGAATACCTGTACATGATCAAAGCTCAGGCCTGGGGCTGGGAAAGCCCAGTTGCTTGCTCCATTCTTAGAGCTGCAGTCTTCCTAACTAACCCCTCAACCCTGACTGAGCTATTTTTTGTCCCTTGACAACCCCCACTGCAGACCTGCCAAACGTCCCCCATCCCAATCTCACTGGCTCCACCTTTTGCCCCTGATCCCTCCTGCCCCTCTCCCCATGCTGAGTTACTTACTCTGGTTTTTCTGTGTAGCTCCTGGGCCTAGCAAAAGCTTGTATACATTGCTTCCCATCCACCTTCATCCAGCTTAAAGTGAGCCATGTAAACATTGACTGGGAATGGTGAATGAGTGTATATACCCATAGGGCCCAGTTTTGTAATCATTACTTACATTAAGTAGAATGCTGTTTGGTGGCACCTTGAAAAACTAACTCATTTAGAAAGACATAAGCTTTCATAGGCTATAGCCAACTTTTTCTGATACTATGACTGGACTTGTAGTGAGCAGGTTTACTAAATAGAAAGGAATTTAAATTCAAAGGATGGAGAAAGGGGGAGGAAAGGTTAGGGGATGGGAGTACTACTGAGAGGGGGAAAGCTGGGTTGAAGAGATCAAAAAGGAAAAACAAACCCATTAATGGACGAGAAGTGGTTTGGTGTGGTAGTCTGAAGTCATGCAGAAGGCACGGTAGAGTGACACCTTACAGACTGACTTGTTCAGGGAGTCGAGCATATGCCAGATGCATCTGACAATGCACCCTGTAGCCTCTGAAAGCTCATGGCTCTCTGAACAAGTTGGATTCTAAACTGATACCCTTCCTTGTCCTCTGCCATTGAGGGACATAATGAGTGTCTCTACATGTGTTTCAGTGGTCGGAGCGGGGGGTGGGGAGCATGCTTTAATTAGAGCAGCTCTGAGAGCCGCTCTAATTAAAACGCCCAGAGCATCTCAAAATAGCAGCAGGGCTGCTTTAACTAAAGCTTGTAAGATAAGGTGCCCCTGCCACAAGACACAGAGGCTGGGTGGAGCACAGTAATTACCACACTCCAGCAGACTCGATTAATCACGTCTGCTCCGATGTGCTGTAATTACAGCATGGAGAGCAGACCTCTTCACTCGTGTATAGACACCGGCTGGTTATAAAAACTAGTTTAGGTAATGGGATAGGAATCTATAATCTCTGCTGAGACCCATTGTTAACACATTTCAGTCTGTGGATGAGTTTTTGTTCTGTTTTGTTGTTTAAGAACAGTTACTTTGAGCAGGGGTGATTGGTGCCTCCTAAGTCGGGGTGGGGGGCACAATTTGTGGGCAGGCCTGGGGGTGGGCCAAAAGCCCCATATCCACTCCTATACATCTCCATGACTTAGTGCTCCCACTCCCCAACTCACCACTGGCCTATGTGGCAAAAAAACTGCCCAGTCCTGAGCGGTGCCAAGTCGGGGCTAATCTCGGG